>NC_069366.1:61035714-61351428 GCF_021730395.1 Mercenaria mercenaria | reverse complement strand
AACATACCTGAGTGAGCATATAAAATCTTCCCTAGCTGACACAGACTTCATGCTGTCTATTGTTTCCTTAAGTCTCTGTTCTAAATTCACATTTATCTGATAATTACTCTTAATGTCCTCTGTTCTCACTGATTCTATTGAGCTGTCACCATCCCTGTGTAAGAGACAGAGTAGACACAGATAATGCTTGTTGTTCTAATCAACGGTATAATGGTAGGTTTCATTTTTTCTATCTATGTCTTGTTTAACATATAGTATAAATGCCTAAAAACTGGCTGATCTGTAATCTTTAGATTTAAACAGCCATACTTTCATTTAACAAAATCTGAAAAATGTAATAGTTGACTGGTACCAAGATCAAAGTCCTGGTACCAAGATCAAAGGCAGCAGCGCAGGCTATTATATGACTTGTCAACAATCAGTCTGGTTAGTTACCTACATTGAAGGATGGAACTGTAAATACTGTATAATGCTGGAGAAAGAATTGAATACTAGACTAGTACTAGAAATAAAGGCCAAAAGTGTAACCTATGCAGGTTCTGAATAGTAAATACAGTTGAAACTCGGTATCTTAAACTCGCTTACCTCGAAATTCTGCTTAAGTCAAAGAAATTTTCAAGTCCCGGATTTGGCTAGTTATCGAACTTGGCCAAGGTCTCATGGTCAAACACATTTTGTTCAAGTTTGGTGAAGATCAGATGAGAAATGTTCGACTTAGAGTGCGGACAAGCTTTGTGACAGAAAGACTTCTCTCAATGGCTGTGATGAATGGATCCAATCAGTAATTCAAGGGCCATAATTCAAAAGTGCCTGGGCAGATTTGGCTAGTTATCGAATCTGGCCAAGGTCTCATGGTCAAACACATTTTGTTCAAGTTTGGTGAAGATCAGATGAGAAATGTTCGACTTAGAGTGCGGACAAGCTTTGTGACAGACAGACACACACACACAGACTGGAGTAAATCAATATGTCTCCCACACCACTGTGTGGTGCGAGACATAATTAGTTTGAACAGTTGGGATCTTTAATAAGGATTAATTAGAGGTAATCGTGATGAGACTGTACAAAAAAATAACTTCTTTGGAGAAAGCATCATTCATTCAAAATGTCACTGACAGGTCGAAATGCTATCAATACTCCGGGAGAGAAACGTGGTACAAAAAGGAAACTTAACTCAAAAACATGGAAATAAAATATAAAATATAATCATTTTGTGTTGCGTTTTAAAAGATTTATTGCAAGGTATACCATATTTAAAGTGTGTCCAATAACTTGAGATTTAAAAAGGTGTTGGAACCAACTTTTTTTCATCATTTCGTCAATATACATCCCTCCTTATAACTCGAATTTCGGTTATCTCGAAATAAAAAGCACGGTCCCTTGAAATTCGAGATACAGTACGTTCCACTTAATTGCATATTGGTTAATCGCATATCCCGGATATTCGCATACGAACTTGAAGCACCGATCGATCCCTATATAATTACCTTTAAAGTTTTTCGCATAATTGCATTGAATTTATAATCCGTCCCGCTTAATTGCATAAAACATTTGGCTAAAAGTCCACTAATTTGGTCGCAAACAGCGATAAAAATTATCAAAAGACGCCTACAATTTACTGTGAATTACTCTAGCCGATCAGCTGTTTCACGTCGCCTAGGTGACAATCGGTGCGTGACAAATTCGTCAACGTGATTCTCACACTTGTAGCAGTTCTTATGCTACACCGCTGATGACGTTCTACTTCCTTCTTATAATTAGGACAGTACTTTCGCTATCAATTCGTCGAAAATACTTCAACAGTATTGTCGTTTACAGCTTTATTTGTTTAAAACATACACAGGTATGATTAATCACTCCATTAGTGACACATTTTCCAATTAATGTTGCCGTATTGATTCAAAGTAATAACCATTGCTCCTAGAGCAGCCGTAGCATACCGAAACGGAAACAGATGCCATATACGTGTATTCAGATAAACGAATAGCCTGGTTATTCGCATATTTTGCTTTGACAAATTGGGTATGCAAATAAGCGGACTCCACTGTACCGAGTTTCAACTGTACTTTGACAGTCATGTATCTAAATAAAGCCTGACTGGTACTACAACTAAAATCTTGAAATGCAATACTGAACTGTAAATACTATGACAGTCTGGAAACTTACCTAAATGCAGGACTGGTGCTAGAATGAGGACCTGAGACACTGGCTGAACTATCTGCTTGACTGGAGTTGCAGTCTGCTGAGTTATTTATCTCTGTAGAAACAGTGTGTATATTGCCTGTAGATTTCCCCTCATTTTCAGGCATCAACTCGAACGCCTACAAAACACACATGTATAATGTATAAATGTTTTAAATGTAATGTACACTGTATGAAACTTCTCTTCAAGAACCAGAGGTTTGGAGGACTAAATCTTTCAAAAACAGTGTCTTATATAAAATTATCACTGAGAACATAATGCCTCACCCATTCTTAAGACCCAGTATCTGTAGATCTGCATTTATCATATTGAGCTACAAAGGTGGACTTCATCAACCGAAAACCAATGGTTTTAAAGGAGATGATGTTTGAAAATAATGTTGACAATAAATGGGTAGTGACCACTTTCTGCTCTGGGGAGCTAGAAAGAATACTGGATACTGACCTCTTCAAGAGATTTGATATAGCACGGGAAACCAGAGTTTGTCATAACTGACTGTACTTTCTCACATATAGCCAATCTCTCAGCAGCACAGAGTCCAACAGTTGCTCCTTCTGTAAAGTAGTTATTTTAGTATATACATATGGTTTTGTTGAAAACATGCATGGTGACTTAATCTACACACTGTAAATATATATGCTCTTATATACAATACATGTACCCAAATATAAACTTGTGAATCATTTAAGAAGTATTACCTATTATGGTGTTTGCTCAACAGAGGATAATTGGGCCATTTAAAATATGCACATTGAACCGATATCTAGTACAAACCTATGTAATTTTTTCCATTTCAGATTCAGCTAGAGCTTTCATAGTTATGCCACATTTTAATACAAATTTTCCTTGTTGTAGAATAAAGAGATGCTTCTGTCAACACAACCAGAATTTCTATCTGTGCACGTTTTTTTAGCTTTACAATAACTAGAAATGCAACCCGTAATGGTTGAACTAAAATCTGTTGTAACTAAATGAATTTAAAGATCATGTTACAACAGCTTCCATTCAATTTTGAAATACAGAAATTTGTTTCTTGAATAGGTGTTGTCACTTTTAACAGTTTATTAAATATATGGTAGGTGTACAGAAAATCTGTCATACTGGTTCGAGTCGTAAATTCGGCCACTTTTTGTGGTTTTTCTTAAATATTTCTTTCTTTGTACAACTGATTTGAACAAAATTTCTATCATATGTGCTTTAATACAAGCAACATTGATTGTTACCATTAACGGCTGTTTACAGTACGGTAAACAATAAACCCGCGCTTAAAATAACGGACAGGTTTAGCCTCCACATTTTACCTTCTACAGGTTGTAAATATTCGGCCACTTTCTAAACATAAAGTTAGTTATATTTTCAACATCGTCTTGGAAATAAATCGATGTTACAGCCAAAATCGCTCTTTTTTCAACAAACTGCAATCAATTTTCAATAGCATACCTCGTGGGAAATATTTGCCAACAGAGATTAATCAAAGGCCTGAAGGTCCTGAGTCGGCTAATGATTGATGTACTGACAGTATAGTCTACCAGTTTCAGTTTGTTTTTAGTTTTTTTCTTAAAATTTCATAACACAGCTCGATATTTACCCAAAATATTATATCCGGATACGATTACACTTTTCTCCTCCAGTTTCAACAATATATTTTACAAATTGTGATGATACGGAGACATTTAGCAGCAATTGGCAGTATCTGACAAGTTTACGGTTAAATTACCTCTTATTTAAATCTTTTCATAAAAAAGTTGTTTCGTTTCATGAAAGCAGCCAAACATAGATGATCTACTTTCGATTTCAAAAACTACAAGAAAATACAATTTAATGTTTCGCCGATTTGTTTATTTCTCGAAAAATAAGAATTAAAATCATTTTTAATATCAGTAGTAACTAAACAAACCAGTAAGAGCTTCTTCTTCCAATAATTTATCCATTTACTGACTGCAAAATTCAACCCACGCAAAGTTTATAGAAATCATACGATGCTTGTACGTTCAATGTGGGAGAATTAAGGCTGATCGGCTATGTTACCTAACGCATCCAGACGATTCAGATTTTGTTTTTAAAAAAGCATTGTGTGCGTTTCTGTAATTTTATATACGTTTTTATACGCTTAGAAATTATTAGACATGCGTATTTGCATTATTTCTATACGTAATTTACGCTAATACGCATCTTATCTGGAGCCCTGTGGAACTATTTTTTGTCTTTCGCTGGATGTTACGCAAGCTTTGTAAGCCTGCGCAATTCTTAAAATGCACATTTATGCTTAATGAGTTACATTCGAGTATTGCACAATTACAAGTCATAAATATGACAGATTACATCGTATATTGGTCATAGCAAAGGGAATTGACACAACTTAACTTCATTCATGCAGTGAACTGTTTGAAATTTGAGAAATCTAATGGAACTACATCCCTTCACGTGTTATTCGGTCCATTTAGAGAATCGCTGAACAGCAAGGACTCGTCAAAAGGCTTTCAGCCTTTAGCCGACTCAAAAAAGCGCCTGTCATCCTTCTCACACCAGCATGATGTAGTTTAATTTTAACGTCACTGTTTATCACACATTCTAGCATAAAACTGCTGTTCTTGTTACCTTTGAGGGGTGTTTTAACAGGAGAGTGAAGAGATTCTCGCACTCACGTGCTGTGATAACATCTTTTTATATATACGCGTTCCGTGGCAAAGCATAAACGTATTAAGGTCCCAAAATGGATAATTCAAAAGGAAATGACGTCAACGTGAAAAAACAACGCAGACATGGAAGTTCAATGACGTTGAGGGACAATATATTCATTTACTTGGTTTTAACGCGTTTTATGCTAGTTAACGCATGTTATTTTCATGTTATAAAGTTATATTTGAATTTACCCTTGCCGGGCCTCAGTATAAACGAGCGTGTGCGATGACGTCACGCGACCCGCGAGACAAAATATTTGCTATTTAGAGTACACAACTTCAGGGAAGGACAATTTTTTTTCTAATCACCTCAACTTGTTGTTTTTAGCCGACTTTGTTGCTAACGTAAGTGCTTGTGATGACACAGATGCCTTCTCAAGCATCTGGCTTGAAAAAAAGCTTTAAAGTGGGTGGCCGAATATTTATGACCTGGACGAATTTACGACTCGAACCAGTATGTCTTTTAAAGTGATAACTGCTACTCAGGTATAGTTTAAGTAGAGGTTTAAACAGCAATATGTTGTAATTTGGACAAGTATTTGAGTTACATCAAGTGTTCTTGGACTTCTGACAGGTGTGTGTACTATTTTGTGTGACTGTCAACTATAGGTAGCAGACTCACTGTGCACATATGTATTAATTTTCAAACAAGAGTGCCAGACTGTCACAAAATAACCCCATCTAAATATTCAATTGTGTAAATTCAAGGGCCATAATCCAAGAGTGCATGGGACGATTTGGGTGGTAATCGACTTTGGCCGAGATATTATGCCCAAAAACATTGTAACCAAGTTTGGTGATGATCAGATGAAAACTGTTTGACTTAGAGGGTGGACAAGGCTAAATTCGCAGTTTTTCGAGTAATTCAAGGGCTATAATTTGACAAGTGCCTGGGGAGCTTTGGGTAGTTATTAAACTTTGCCGAGATATTATGCCCATAAAAATTGGACAATGCTGAATTGGCAGTTTTTAAAGTAATTTAAGGGCCATAATCCAAGAATCCCTAAGGCGATTAAGGTGGTTATCTAACTTGGACGAGATATTATGCCCACAAACATTGTCAGCAAGTTTGGTGAAGATCTGATGAAAACTGTTTGACTTAGAGGGTGGACAAGGCTAAATTTGCAGTTTTTCGAGTAATTCAAGGGCCATAATCCAAGAGTGCCTGGGATGATACAGGTGGTTATCAAACTTAATGGTGATATTATACCCACAAACATTGTCAGCAAGTTCGGTGAAGATCAGATGAAAACTGTTTGACTTAACGAGTGGACATGCTTTTCAACACCCCGCCCACCCGCCACAAGTATTCAAATAATATGCCTTGCTCTTTCAGAGACGGGTGTATAAAAATAAAGTAAAGACCACACAGTAAACCTGATGGCCCTGTGTCACACGCCTGATGGCCTTGTGTCACACACCTGATGGCCCTGTGTCACACACCTGATCTGCGATTGAATAGTGCAGATTGGGTAAGATTAGCAATAGTTTTATTTTAACTTATATTTGTGATTAATGCCACTTACAAATTCAAAATATATTTATCAGTATACATCTGCATCATGTGCTAAAACATAAACACTAATGTTTCATCATGAATTCATCACCAGGGATAGGGTTGCTTACCATGAAATCCTTAAATAAATCCTATACAAAAAGTACCCTGTCTACAGTACTGTTCACTGAAAGGCCTTACCTGGCTGCAACAGACTAAGTTCTTAATGAGGTGAAGTTATTTAATTTTTTTTTTTCATTTTCAGCTCTTTCATCCATAAAATGTTCAGAATTAACCAGCAATCAAACTTGAGGGATGACCTTACAAGGATGTAACAGACTAAGTTTGGTAAAAATCCATCTAGTGGCTCAGGCGAAACATTTGTTCAAACATTTTTCTAAAAAAAGAACCTTAAAAAGATAATGAAGGCCAATTTGGTGAAAATCTATCCTGTGGCTCATAAGAAGAATTTGATTAAACTAAATATCTGTTTTAAACTCCAGTGGCCCCTAAATTGGGTCAAGTGGAATTATGTTTTAATTAATGAACTCAAGAGAGGACCATGTCAGGATGCTATAAACCAAGGGTGTGTAATTGAGAGGAGGAAATGTTTATGTACATTGAGAATGATGGATGAAGTACAATCCACTTATACTAACAGCTCACATGAACTGAAGAAACTGAATGGAGGTGGATTCTTAAATCACATACCATCGAAAACAATCCAAAAAGAAAGCTAATTTCTAAAAAAAAATCTTGTTTTTACCATCAATGAAAATTAGTCCTGGCTTAAATCTAAGTTTCTTGTGTGCTCTCTGGCTAAGGCCCTGCAAGAAATAAACACCATTTAAAATTATATTCTCCAGTGTGAGACATTCAATACAGTAATACACAGATAACCTTTACAAGTCAGGCATTTATTTTTAATCATACAAAATGAGCTGCTTCAAAGGTTAAATGTTCGACTAAAAGTTTGAAGCAAATTTGTATTCAGATAAGGTTGTGCATCTGAGCAACTTTAAATTCATTCCTTCAAAAAGTGTTTGTCAATGACGAGTTGAACACACAAGATTTTTCTCAACAAAACTATCAAAGGGCCATAACTGTGATTAAAGTAATCACAGAAAACATCCCATCCTTTATGATCATCTGCGCTTCTTCATGTGTAAAAGTTTGAAGCAAATCAGACTAATAGTATGGGAGGAGTTGGACACAAAATTTCAGTATGTACGTACAGCAGCAACACTACATGGCTTCACCACCCCAATTTTAATGTGTTGGGGCATAAAAAAGCTCAAGAACAACCTGCAGAATTGTGTTAACATGAATTTCAGACCTTATGTAAACAATTTAAATCTTGATAATCTATTTGAAAAGTTTTAACATTACAATACAAATCACAATGTAACTGTCAGCAAATTACCTCTTGAATAAGGCTAAGTAAAGCACTTGATGAAGGTCCACCTGAGAACGCAACTAGAACATGTTCACCATCTCGCACCAGCTTCGTCTTACCAATAGCAGCTCGGAACTTGTGTGTAACATATACTTGGAAACAACCTCTGAAATATTTGTACTGTCTTGTAAACATATCTTACATGACATTGTAGCAGTATGTCAGATGTATGAAAACATAATTACATAACAAGGAGCTGCGTTCAATAAATGTTTGATGCCTCCAGTGGCATACTTTTCGTTACAAAGCAACCTAAGTCCAAAACGAGGTCAAGGTCAAACTGAGGTTAGGCGATGTTTGAAGATGAGGAAAAGTCGCAGGTTACATCTGTATTAGTATCAATTCATTCTTGTAAGCGGTATTGATGCTAGACGAAACGGTCCCATTTGGTTAACCAAGAGATGACCCATATAAAGCAACCTAAGTCCAAAATGAGGTCAAGGTCAAACTGAGGTCAGGTGATGTCTGAAGATGAGAAATGGTCACAGGTTACATCTGCATTAGTATCAAGTCATTCTTGTAAGGGGTATTGATGCTAGATGAAACGGTCCCATTTGGTTAACCTCGTACGGACGGACGAACGAACGGATGGACACTATATGCCTCACGCATCAGTAGATGCTGGGGGCATAAAAATATCAGCATTTTTAAAACAGAAATTTTCATAATCTATATAAATGAATAGTGCAGTTCATACTGTTGTTTTCTATCATACATCTAGCAAGAAAACAGCCCTTTTTACAAGGCTCACACTATTTCACAATTAACTCTTTTTAAATAAAATATGCATAAAAATCACTCTTTATACTTTTTCATTTTTCATATTTTACACAAGGGGTTTGACTGTAACAGTCTTCCATATAAGGATTTCATACATACAGCTACATTGTAAATCTTTTTAAAAAGTATTTTCTGTATCATGTCTATATTGGATTCCAATAAATTTCAGACTATTCTATTTTGCTTGTATTAATCTAACTATTTATAAAACAGACTGATAGGACAAGGGGTTCCTATTTATTTAGTCTGTACAAATACTGTCATTATATTGTGCTATTCTGTCCAAATAGTTCAAATATGTCCCAATACAGTGGTAGTCTGTCCAAATACAGTGTTAGTCTGTTCAAATACAGTGTTCATCTGTCCAAATACAGGGTAATCCAGTCAAAATACAGGGCTAGTCTGTCCAAATACAAAGCAAGTCTGTCCAAAACACACTGTTTGTCTGTCAAAATTCAGACAGTGGTAGAATGCAAGTCTATTCAAATAATTATTAACCTATCCAAATAAAGTGGTCCCTTTGTACAGCAAATCCCTTTGTATAGCAAACATTGCATTTGTACAAAGGTTGCAATTATGAGGAGAGAAATGAGTCACACTACTGTTCGCTAACAGTTTCTCTAATTGTAATAAGGTTTGAAAGTGAACAGTATCAATCCTGACCAGTCTGCGCAGATGCACTGGCTGGTCTGGATCCATGCTGGTCGCAAATGCACTATGTTGGTTTTCTCATGGCGCGGCTTAAATCTACTCTGAAAAGACTGTCCTATCTGCCTTTGTAGGGAGATATTTGTGTCGTATAGGTGTCATTGAGAAAGGTTATACTGTAGATAGAATTTCTGAACTTTTTATACAAGATTTGATTTCAATGGTTGAACATATTTTAAAGTTAAACTTTTAAACTTTCAATACAAAAATATTTGTTTACTTGTACGTTTCAAGTTGCATTTTTTCTTTACAATATCAGAACTGTGTAATCTTATACACACAAAAAACTGAAATCTTATCTGGTCAGCACAATTTAAACTATTGAAAAGCAAATATTCTAAAACAATGTAATCACCCATGGGTCATTCAATTGATTATATCTGAACAATTTTACTCTTTAAAAATTGCTGTCTAACCAAAAATTCTACCAAGTCTGAATTTTTAAACAACTGTTTACATGAAAAAAAAAAATTTCAAATTAGAATGTTAAAACTTCAGTTGTTTACAATAAAACCTTGCAATGTGTTGCGAAGATAAAATTAGGAAATTTCTTTTCCATATAGTATTTTGAAATTCTCTTCTGACGAATATCATGTGTTTTACAGTAACCAGTTAAAACCAGTTGAAATACTCCTGGTAACTAAGCACTTTATATTGGAACTGACTGAAACAAAACATGAAAACCTTTAAGCACAGCAGCAAAAAAAAATTCTAATAAAAGAGTATAAATAAGTGCTAAAACCTTCTTAGTAGAAAAACTGGATACTAAAATTTGTTAATAAATATGAAGAATAAAAGTTCTGAATATATAACATTAAATACGAAAATCAGAAAAAAAAGACTAAAAAAAGATAACTGCTAAATAACGTGATGAATTTCTTTCTTTGGAGAAGTTTGCTGCTACAAACTATGTAAATGAGTGTACATTCAGTGAAATATTACGACGTTCAAAGGGTGCTTGACAGAATGGCGAGCCGAAACAGCTTCCGGCCCAGGACAAGTCACAGTGCAATACCAGACTTGTCCTATAATCCATCCAAACTGGATCGAATGCGGGAATACACATCGGCTCTCTCTCCAAAAACTGCTCGGAACTTTTACACACCAGGGCTTTCAGCAATGCAGTCAGTAAAACCCAAACATTCTAAATCGCCGACACCGACATTGTCTAAACCGCACAAACAGGCAAAGTCTATGAGCACAGAAATCTACTGTGGACCATGTAGCCGAGACAATTTTTACCATGAAGCTGCAGGATATTGTGTAGAATGCAGTGAATATTTCTGTGAGACTTGCATCAAACATCATAAAAACCTCAAGATAACAAAATATCACACAGTGAAAGATCGGCGAAATATGCCAAAGGTGAAACATTACATCCAGGAAGATGAAACTGTTGAAATCTGTGACTTACACCTTGGTGAACTGCTTCGGTACTTTTGCAAGAATCACGACGAACCATGCTGCTCTATTTGCGCCACACTGGACCATCGACAGTGTGACAAACTTGTATACATTCCAGAAATAGAAGCGAAGCAAACCAACAAAAACTGTCTTACCATGATCAAACGTATGACCAGTCTTACAAACCAGTTTGCCGAAGTGAAGGAGGGCACAGAAAAATGTATCAAATCCCTTGAAGTGCACAAAAGCGATCACGACAAGAAAATTACAAAAATACGCCAAGACATACTGGATCTACTTCATGCTTTAGAAACAGATGCCACAAGAAATATGGAAAATCTTTATGAAGATGAGAAAGGTTTTCTAACATCCAGAATTGAGGCATGTAATGAAGCGATCAGAGCTCTACAAACTGCAACAAGCAATCTGGATATGGCAAAGCAAAATGGTATTGAAAGTAAGATATTTCTTCAAATGAAGAAACTTTCGAAGCAAGTTTCACACTATGAATTATTCCTGGCTGATGTTAAACGCAAGAACAGCGCACCACTAAAGTTCTCCTTCAAACCTGATCCTAAAATAAAAGAGTTCACAAAGTCAACGGAAGTGTTAGGTTCAATAGAAATTCAGAAAAAGCCGCCAAGGACTGCCACACTTCTGACTCAGTTCTATGTTAAATCGCAGGGTGACAAGTATCAAGTCTGCGACATTACAGGATCATGTATACTACCCGATGGACGTATAGTTCTTGCAGACATGTATAATGAGAACTTGAAAGTGGCTGATTCTAACTTCCATCTGGTAACACAGACAAAACTTTCCAGTGAACCATGGGATATCTGTGCAATATCAGATGATCAAATAATTGTCTCCCTTCCCCGTGAGAAGAAGCTTCAATACTTCACCATCAGTTCAACAATTCATCCCGCTAAAAAGATCGGAGCAAGTGTACCATCAGTGAAAAACAGCCAGTATTACGGGGTTGCTTACCATCAGGACAAACTCTATGTCACGTGTCCAAAAGACGACCCACCAAATATCAAAATTCTCGATATGCAAGGAGCTCAACTTCGAGAAATTGCAGCAACCAGTCAAGACCAAGAACAGAGCCTGTTCAGTGACCCGCTCTATATTGTAGTGAGGCATGATGGGAAGATGGTTTATGTTTCAGACAGTGGTAACCAGTCTATCATCACTGTTGACTTGAAAAAGGACGGAACAAACACCGAGTATGCCATGCCATTGGCAAACCCACCAGGGGGAATAACTTCTCAAATTGAGGGGGATATATATATCTGCGGTTTTAAGACCAACAGCATTCATGTTATGAACAAGCAAGGTGAATTCCAAGATGAAATCATTGGAAGTGAAGGGGGCTTGTACAGCCCACAGTCAATGGCCTACTCTGGTACAACAAAGCTACTTATCGTGACAATGCAAAAATCTGACATGGTGAAAGTCTTCCGCATTTCATAGTTTTTTAGCTACCAGTACCCGCCTAAGTTGGTGTGAAAAATCTGAAAACCTTTTTGACATCAGGCGTATATCTGGCACTGAGAAGTGACACATGAAGTGAAAACAGACTACATATATACTGAACATTTGCAAAACCCATTAAAACTGACACTACTGTTCATTACTGAAAAATCATATCAGGTGTTTTACACCTTTTAAATTATTACTTTAGTATAGTTTTCTATTTTCAATGTTATTAAAGTTATACATTCAGTTTATCTTACAAAATTTAAATGATTTTTGAGAGAACTTCATTTTTTCTGAAAATATGTTTGAGTTTTTAAACACAGAAATAAAAGTGATAAGGCCAAAAATGTATTTTCTGCACTGACTTTTCACATATAGTTTGAGTCCGAATTTCATGAAAAAAATTCTCAGATAAAACCTTAAGCCTGCTGGCTGCAAGTGAATCAGCCTTTGCGACCAGTGTAGACCAAGATCAGCCTGCACATCTGTGCAGTCTGATCACGGTCTGCATTGTTCGCTATTCATTAAGTAAATTTTCAGCAACGCCCCTTTGAATAATAAATGGTATTGCCCAAACTGAATGATGGACCACTCCATTTCAGAAATTTGGCTGGCTAAGGGTTAAATGTTTTCTTAGGTTTCACACCAGCACAAAATTAAGGTTAATAGTGAGTTACAAACTTGGTTATGCATATATGTTTCATGAGCATTAAGCCTTCTATGAAGTTAATACCTACTTGCATTCAAAACTTTAAACAAATTTCTGCTTGCATTCAAAACTTCAAACAAATTTCTTATGTTAAATAAAGGCCTGCGATGCCTTGGTGAACTGAATTGAATACTCAAGCTTAAACACGGGTGGTAAACGCGCAATCCAATTCCCGCCGGGAATACGCTTAAAATGGGTTGCGCAACGTCCGATGCTGGTGTTGCGCGTAAAAAAAGACGAAATTGAGGTATGTGAAGAAAGCAAAATGCTATTCGACACAGATATGATAATACATCATATGTGTAAAATATCTGGTTTGTAATTTATGATTCGGCTCTATTATCACAAAAACTCTGGCGACACGAAACGTGAAAAAAGTATGAAATCAACAAAAAATGGCAGTTTCTGACCTCATATGCCTAATCTGAGGACATCTGATGCTTTTTATGATAACTCAACTGTTATAAAGTAACGAATATCAAAATTATTTGTTTCAAATCCTGCTTACGGGGACATAATTGACAAAATAATCATCGGGAATGGGGTTGCGCACCGGGAATGGAGTTGCTCATATACATCATCATAATGTGATGTATACGAGCAACTCCATTCCCAGTGCGCAACCCCATTCCTGATTATTTTTTGCCAATCTTTCCCCCAAAAGCAACATTTCATTCAAGTGTATGTAATATTCATGACTGTTTTACACGTGTTTGATCATTCGAAGCGTCACATTTCCAGAAAGAAGGCACAAGAGTTAAAAAATTTGCATTTTTCATGATTCCATGCTTTTTTGACAGCTTGAGCCATCAGAGTTTTCATGATAACAGAGCTGATTCTTAAATTAATAAGTTGGTATTTCACACATATGATCCTTATTCATTTTTGTGTCGAACAGCATTTTGCTTTTTTTCGATACACTCGTAAATTTGTAATTATTTACAAAAACAAAAACCCACCTACCTCGATTTTGTATATATTGATGCGCAACACCAGCACTGGAAGTCGCGCAACCCATTTTTAGCGTATTCCCAGTGGGAATTGGATTGCGCGTTTACCACCCGTGTTAAAAGGCAATCTTCCTAAATGCAAGCTCAAGGGACGTCTGTTCTAGCCATTGACCAGAAACCATTTTCAAGGTATGGTCAGTGTGATCTAGACTTCCTGCCTTTTAACCAATAGCACTGGCTGATTAAAGCTTATCATCCCAAGAATTTTCAAATTTCCAGAAAAAGTGTGACCTTGAACTTAAACCTATCGAACCAAATATATAATAATAGGAGTCATCCAATCACATACCATGAAATGATTTAATCTATGGGCAGGAAATTTCATGGTTGAGGCCATAGCAGCCATTTTGTTAGGATAATATGAAATTATAATGGATTGACCTGATGCTTTAGTGGCCAGCTGTTTTAAGCAACCACCTGCATAAAGCAGCCAGACTGCGTCGCTTGCTTAACTGATTGCTTAATACAGACTTTACTGTATTGCTATAATGATATAAGCTTTCATATTCAGTCCGGTTTAAACTTTCTGTAAATGAGAAGATATAAGAGTAGGTAAAAAGAACAGTCTTGGAACCTGAAAAGAAAATGCATGAACATTTATCATTTATCCATTTTTTTCTAGATACCATAAAATCATTTAGTTTTCTGGGGAATAAATTTCATGGTTACAAAAAGTTGTTATTTTCAACAAATATAAATTTTTGGACTTCAACTTCTGAAAATAAAATAAATTGAAATTTCACCTATTCAATGGGATCAATGTTCATAAAATGATACAACCATGAAAATTGGCAGTATATCAATAAAAGCTGTACTTACCTGCAGAAAGCATCGTTAACACGGGTGATAAGTACTGCTGGCTCTTCCTTACATTTCATACACAGTCTTCCAAAGCTGAAGAAAAAAACAGTCATGCAGTTACATAGATGTAAAACATCTCTACACTTGACAAATCTGCCACAACTTGCCATGACAGTTTAACATGTTCAAGACTAGTTATGGACCGTGATGGTATGAAAATTTCCACTAGCCCTGAAGACAGTAGTATATGATATATGAACCTGCAAGCAAACCTCGGATAAATATTTTATAACTGCAAAAATGGGGGTTATTCAGTAAATATGCCTGATACAGTTATGTGTCTTGATGGTTGCCCTTTGATCGTTTCAACAAATTACCTTCAGCAATACTAAAGACATGAAGTGGAAAGCTTTAATCCATTTAACATCTGAAGGCAAGGCATTCCAATGATATACTGTATGAGGGAAGAATAAAAATTTATGAGTTGGATGAGGGTGATACTTGAAAGAATGCCTGGGAAGGAGTGGTTCTGGTTCTGGAAGATCTAGTATTGGGTGTTAGATAGTCCGGTAGTAGGATGGCGACCTGGTTATGCAAGATGTTATAAAACATAACCAGGCGCTGGTCAATGCAATGGAGTGCAAGGCGTCGCCAATTTCGGGAAGTCAGCATGTTGTCTACACAGGATGTACGGCCGTAATCACGCTTGGTCCAGCATGCAGTCCTGCTCTGCACAAACTCATGCTGATCAATCAGAGTATCAGAGCCGAGGGACAACACAGTGGAACTGTACTCCAGCTTGGGGCCCAGGGTTTTCCCTCGGGTTTTTTATTTGGGAGTCCATGGACTCCCATGGCTGCTAATTTAAGGGTCCCTAATAATTTTTGGGGGTCCACAAATTACTGATCTTGAAAAGGGACATTATTACTATAAAAATTTACCCTGAAACCGAATGAACTTGTATCTTTTTAATTTAGATAGCAGATGATTCAATATTTCAGGATGGCATCTTTCAAAATGACATGAGCTTCTCAATTCAGATCGATAACAAAAGGTGTGATACTCTTTTTAGTTAAGATCAAATAGCCAGTAATTTAATTGCCGGCAATTAGTGTGTCACCTCATGCTAATTATGTTGTTCACAGTTTGATCTCAGTTAAAGATAAAACTTGATCCTTAATTAGTATAATTTTTGTGATTTATTTATATTTCTTTCATCAAAATACTTCTAATTTATATGAAATTAATTTTGTTTGAAACAAAAATAAACCATTCAATCTTTTACGGAACGTAACGGCAATCTTAGATTTTAGCGGTGACAGTTAGCGCGGAGAGTAGTTGCCCTTTACCAAAATGGCGAACATCGGTAACAAAACTTGTTTGAAGTTGGAAAATTGTCTATACCTAAGTATAAATGCGCACCCACGATTCGGGGGTGGTCCTGGGGGTAAAAAAAACTGCGCATTATACATGGGTATCTGCGCAAAGGAGGCTTAAGTGCAAAGGAGTTTTGTGACCGATTTTGCAGGTCCATTGGACGCAGAGGCACTGAAAAATGCGAGTTCAAAACAGTAAAAGCGCGTCAGGGACACAGAAAACCTGCGTCCGGGAAAACCCTGGGGCCATACAAGTGTTTTGTATGCTTGTGATTTTAACCCCAACTGAGTGCACTTTGATGTTACATCTTAGATAACTCAATGTTTGATTTGCTTTTTTGGTGATGTTGTCAATGTGGTCATCCCATGTAAGGTTGTGTGATATAGTTATGCCAAGGTATTTTGCAGATGGTACTGTTTGTAAGATGGTTTTGTGTAAAAGGTACTGTGTTGGTATAGGTGTTTTACGCTTAGTGATCTGTAATACTTGGCATTTAGATGGATTGAATTTCATGTCCCATTTTGTTTCCCAGAATTCCAGTTGCTGTAAGTCTTCTTGTAGTAGGCTTGAACGGGAAGAGACAGTCAGAGAAAGGTAGATAGCTGTGTCATCGGCAAAGCGTCGAACTTTAGAGAGGTAGATACTGACATAGATAAGAAATAAGAGAGGCCCAAGGACCGAACCCTTGGGGTACACCTGAAGAGACTGGTATGGTGCTTGATGTGGACCTGTTAACTACCACTGACTGTGAACTGTTATCAAGAAAAGCTTTAATCCATTTAAGAATTTGACCCCTTACACCACAGAAATGCAGCTTGTTGAGAAGTTTTTCATGGTTGACCATATCAAGCGCCTTTGAAAAGTGAAAGAGTATGAGGTCAACTTGACTTTTCAGGTTCAAAAAATGAAGGATATCTTCTACTAACATTTGTAATCGAGTTTGACAAGACCTCTTTTCGCAGAAACCATGCTACAATTTATAGAACATATCAGTCTTTATGAAGTGTTTTGTTATGCTAGAGGATACAATGTGTTCCAGGGTTTTACACAAGATACTGGTAAGAGAGATTGGTCGATAGTTGGCTGGGTCTGACCTTGAGCCTTTCTTAAAGATGGGAGGGACATTCGCCATTTTCCATATATCTGGCAGAGAACTGGACTGCAGGGATTTTTGGAAGAGTTTTGTAAGGATAGGGGAGATCACTTGGCTAATATTCTTAAGTACAACCAGTCTTATTTTGTTGGGCCCTGCAGCTTTATGGGGATTAAGGTTGCTAAGAAGTTTTTCGATACCTTGTGTTGAAATTTCAATATCAGGCATAGGTTTGTGTGGGCTGTACGTTTCTTTTCCTGTGATCTCTTTAACTGTACCTGCGATATCCTGGACCTACATATCAGCCAAAGACTTCACACAGAGAAGAGATTTAATAGTAAAAACTGACTGAAATTGCTTATTGAGTATTGTGGCTTTGTCAGGGTCCTGTGTGTGTGTTTTTTGTCATGTTTGAGTGTGTCAATGCCAGTGGAATCTTGTTTTGAGTGCTTGAGAAGGCTGTATAATTTCTTGGTATTTGGTCTGTTATGTTGTGCTTGCATTTGATCAGTTTTGACGTTCACATTAAGGATATCTTCAAGGTACTCTTCATATGCTAATTTGGTTACTTTCCTACATTGATGTTTGAGACTAAGTAAGTTTCCTTGGGAATTTTGTTTGTCTTATATTTCCTAAAGGCTTTATCCAATCTTCTGTAGAGTCATTTTAGGTTAACCTTGAGGCTTGATCAAAGGGAATTTATCTTTGGTTGATGACATTTTAGACAGGATAAATTTCTTCATTCCTTCTTCAACTGAGCTGGCAATGGTCTTCCAAAGAGATTCTACTGTTAAATTTTCACAGGAGTTTGACATTGTAAGGGAGTTGTGGAGTTATGATACATGTGATCTAAGACCATCCCAGTCAGCCTTTCTATAGCGGTGGATCTGTCAAGCTTTTGGGGGCTTTCTTTGGGCAGATGCATTTGACTGTACCAGGACAGCATCATGATTGCTGATACCTGGAATTCTGGTTCATTTGACAACTGATGGGTTTCTCGTCTGAATAGATGAATAGATCTATGATGTGATTTTCGCAAGTTGGCTTCTGGATTACTTGGGTCAGATTACTATCGAATATGATATTAATGAATTCCCTGTAGAAGGACTGATATCTACAGTCTGAGGTTGGGACAATGTTTGACCAATCCATTTTTGGCATATTTAGCTCCCCACCCACCCAAATGGTTGCTTTGGTCTTTGATGCCATAGAGAGAGATTTACTGAATTCCTCTAGGCTATGAGGGTCATATTCTTCGGGTTTATAATAGGTGTAACAGTCTCAGGAAAAATGTGCAGCCTCAACCGGGATTTGAACCTTGGACTTTGGCTTACCGTGCCAACGTTCTACAAATTGAGCTATCAAGGCCACCCGATACGAGAACCACTACACACCTTCCCTCTTATTGCGAGATATTGGCACTCCTGGCCAATGTATATCGCAGACTGTTAACCGAATTCAGCTGCACACCCCAGACAAACTGCTTCGCCCTGCATGGGCTCCAAGGGTGAGCATCCTGGACAAGCCCCTAAATGTAATAGTCTCAGGAAAAATGTGCAGCCTCAACTGGGATTGGAACCTCGGACCTTTGGCTTACCGTGCCAACGCTCTACCAATTGAGCTACCGAGGCCACCCAAATTATACGAGAACCGCTACATAGGCAAAAATTAGAAGGGCTTGGATCCTTTCAATTCAATTTTGACCCACAGATTTTCACAGTCTGTATTGAAATGGTACTTTGCTTATCTCTAATGACTGACCAAATCAAAGGAATAAGTTCATACACGTCTGTCACCAGTTGACATTATCCGAAAATTAGGATTATCCGTTCACCACTTCATTTGTAAACATGGATTTTTTAAGTATAGAAAAAGAGTAATCACACGAATAACCAAAATTTATCAAGAATGATACCTTTCGTCCTTTTCTGGCCGTTTTAAAGGCATATCATCGTCTTGTACACTGCACATTTCCTAAAATTAGTAATTTCAGTGAGCACATGAAATCCTCGGATATGTGTAAATGTTTCCGAATGCCCAATTTTCAAACGGAAGACGATGCTGTTATGGGAAGCCGTTTCTATCACAAAACACTCCTATGCCTATTCCTAGATGAATGGAAACTACACAAGATCACATAGGAATAGTAAAAAATAAATTTGTAAAGGTTTTCCCTTGGACGGACCAGTTTACCCTAAAGCCCTAGTCAGGCCAAAGCTAGAATATGGTAGCTGTGTTTGGAACCCTTACACCCAACAAAACGGGACGGTATACTTTGCAGACAAGTACTGCAGACACTATACACTAAGAAGGATTTTGCAGACAACATATTGGATTTTGCAGACACTATATATAAAGAACAAAAGGTGTAGATGTATAAAGGGATTGTTGAGTGAACTGATAATGTTTTTATTATGTCACTGATTTTGTACTATATTTTAAGACTAAGATTTAAATGAGAATTATGGTTCATAAAATATTCAAAATATCATTTACAATTAATAATAACTATAATAGATGGTAATAATGATAGAAATCTAATATCAGTAATAATTATTATTATCAAAATCATTATTTGTTCACTTTATTAATGGTTTTTATTATTAATTGTATTATTTGAAATAACATTTTGAAAATTCTATAACCATAATTTTCATTTAAATCTTATTATTAATAAAAGATAAATATTAAAGCAGTATAAGGTCAAATAAGGGAGTTACTAACACTTTGACGTATTCAAAAAAGACAAGCAAAGTGAATGTTTCTGATTTCTTTTACTTTGATATCATCTATTAAAACAATTATTCTTTATTCTTACCTGTCTGCAAAATTCTACTGATACATCTTGTACATTGTGTACTGCAGACACTATACACAAAGAAGGATTTTGCAGACAACATAGGTAAAGAAGGATATTGGATTTTGCAGACACTATATATAAAGAACAAAAGGTGTAGATGTATAAAGGGATTGTTGAGTGAACTGATAATGTTTTTATTATGTCACTGATTTTGTACTATATTTTAAGACTAAGATTTAAATGAGAATTATGGTTCATAAAATATTCAAAATATCATTTACAATTAATAATAATTATAATAGATGGTAATAATGATAGAAATCTAATATCAGTAATAATTATTATTATCATAATCATTATTTGTTCACTTTATTAATGGTTTTTATTATTAATTGTATTATTTGAAATAACATTTTGAAAATTCTATAACCATAATTTTCATTTAAATCTTATTATTAATAAAAGATAAATATTAAAGCAGTATAAGGTCAAATAAGGGAGTTACTAACACTTTGATGTATTCAAAAAAGACAAGCAAAGTGAATGTTTCTGATTTCTTTTACTTTGATATCATCTATTAAAACAATTATTCTTTATTCTTACCTGTCTGCAAAATTCTACTGATACATCTTGTACATTATTATATCAGTCTATGCTTATTTCTACTTGTCTGCAAGATATAACTGAAATCTGTCTGCAAAATGCAGTTACTGTTGATATATGTACAGTATTCCAAATGTTTATTCTTTATTCTTACTTTTGTCTGCAAAATGCTGTGGTTTTATTATATTATACCATCTTTTATTTATTTCTACATGTCTGCAAAATTCAACTGAAATCTGTCTGCAAAATGTAGTTACTGTTGATTTATGTACAGCATTCCATTTTTTTCCCTTTATTATTACTTGTCTGCAAAATCCAACAGTTACTGTAGTCTGTCTGCAAAATGCAGTTAATGTTGCGGTTTTATTATATTGTATCATTTTTTTCTTTATTTCTACTTATCTTCAGAATTGACAGAATTACATAGGTTTAATCTTTAGTCTTACTTGTGTGCAAAATTTAACTGATGTATCATGTACATTATTATAATTCAAATTCAAGTGTATGCTTTATTTCTACTTGTCTGCAAAATTCAACTGAAATCTGTTTGCAAAATTTAGTTACTGTTGATATAAATACTGTATTACATAAGTTTGTTCTTTATTCTTTCTTGTCTGCAAAATTCAACTGATATATGTACAGTATTATTTAAGTTCATTCTGTATTTCTACTTGTCTGCAAAATTCAACTGATGTATGTACAGTATTATTTATGTTCATTCTGTATTTCTACTTGTCTGCAAAATTCAACTGATGTATGTACAGTAGTATTTATGTTCATGCTGTATTTCTACTTGTCTGCAAAATTCAACTGATGTATGTAGAGTATTATTTAAGTTCATGCTGTATTTCTACTTGTCTGCAAAATTCAACTGATGTATGTACAGTAGTATTTTTTCATTCTGTATTTCTACTTGTCTGCAAAATTCAACTGATGTATGTACAGTATTGTTTAGGTTTAGGTTTTATTTCTACTTGTCTGCAAAAATTCAACTGATATATGTACAGTATTATTTAAGTTCATTCTGTATTTCTACTTGTCTGCAAAAATTCAACTGATATATGTACAGTATTATTTATGTTCATTCTGTATTTCTACTTGTCTGCAAAATTCAACTGATGTATGTACAGTATTATTTAAGTTCATGTTGTATTTCTACTTGTCTGCAAAAATTCAACTGATATATATACAGTATTATTTAAGTTCATGCTGTATTTCTACTTGTCTGCAAAATTCAACTGATGTATGTACAGTATTATTTAAGTTTATGCTGTATTTCTACTTGTCTGCAAAAATTCAACTGATATAATTGTACAGTATTATTTAGGTTTATGTTTTATTTCTACTTGTCTGCAAAATTCAACTGAAATCTTCTGCAAAATGCAGTTACTGTTGATATATGTACAGTACTAGTATTCCATAACTTTTTATATATATTCTTTATTGTTACTTCTGCAAAATTCAACTGCTGTCTGGCTGTAAAATGCAATTATTGTTGCGGTTTAACTATTATATCAATTTATTCTTTATTTTTTATTTGTCTGCAAAATTCAACTTATATAATGTACACTATTACATAAAAAGTTTTTACTGTTTATTCTAACTTGTCTGCAAAATCAGTCAAACAAGACACATTTGGTTGAGACAGTTAAAAACTCTTATCTGCAAGGTGCTATAAGAGATAAAAGGATTAAAAATGTTTGCCCCAGGATATGCTATTCAAATATACAGAAGAGACATGACTGTATGCCACTTACTGGAACATCTTTAAGTGTGACAACTATAATTAAATTAGATGCACCCACCATAAATAAGCTAAGTGTCTTTAATTACTTTAGTGCCCCAGGAATAAACAAGTCCTGTCTGATAAGGTCAGATAGTGATCAATATGCATATATGGAGAGTCCTATTTTATCAATGACTTTTAATTTTAATTAAAATTTAAGAATTTTGAAGAGAAGTAGAAATAATGCAAAAACTGATGTGATATAGTAATACAGCAGTTACTGTATTTTGCAGACAGATGTCTGTTTAATTTTGCGGACAAGTAGAAATAATGATTAAATTGATATGTAATAAAACAGCAACATTAACTGCATTTTGCAGACATACTGCAGTTAAATTTTGCAGACAAGTAAGGATAAAGAATAAACCTATGTATTTCTATCATACATCAGTTGAATTTTGCAGACATTAAGTAAGAATAAAGAATAAACCTATGTATTTCTACCATATATCAGTTGAATTTTGCAGACAAGTAAGAATAAAGAATACACCTATGTATCATATATCAGTTGAATTTTGCAGACAAGTGAGAATAAAGAATAAAGTTATGGAATACTGTACATATATCAACAGTAACTGCATCTTGCAGAAAGATTTCAGCTGAATTTTGCAGACAAGTAGAAATAAAGCATACACTTGAATTTTGCAGACAAGTAAGAATAAACATATGCATTTCTATCATATATCAGTTGAATTTTGCAGACAAATAAGAATAAAGAATAAACCTATGAATTTCTATAATAAATCAGTTGAATTTTGCAGGCAAGTAAGAATAAAGAACACACCTATGAATTTCTATCATAAATCAGTTGAATTTTGCAGGCAAGTAAGAATAAAGAATAAACCTATGCATTTCTATCATACATCAGTTGAATTTTGCAGACAAGTAAGAATAAAGAAAACACCTATGTATCATAAATCAGTTGAATTTTGCAGACAAGTAAAAATAAACCTATGCATTTCTATCATACATCAGTTGAATTTTGCAGACAAGTAAGAATAAAGAATACACCTATGTATCATAAATCAGTTGAATTTTGCAGACAAGTAAAAATAAACTTATGCATTTCTATCATACATCAGTTGAATTTTGCAGACAAGTAAGAATAAAGAATACACCTATGTATCATAAATCAGTTGAATTTTGCAGACAAGTAAAAATAAACCTATGCATTTCTATCATACATCAGTTGAATTTTGCAGACAAG
Source organism: Mercenaria mercenaria (assembly GCF_021730395.1). NCBI lineage: Eukaryota > Metazoa > Mollusca > Bivalvia > Venerida > Veneridae > Mercenaria > Mercenaria mercenaria. The sequence continues at coordinate 61,327,833 of NC_069366.1, read as the reverse complement.
TAAGAATAAAGAATACACCTATGTATCATAAATCAGTTGAATTTTGCAGGCAAGTAAGAATAAAGAATAAACCGATGCATTTCTATCATACATCAGTTGAATTTTGCAGACAAGTAAGAATAAAGAATACACCTATGTATCATAAATTAGTTGAATCTTGCAGACAAGTAAAAATAAACCTATGCATTTCTATCATACATCAGTTGAATTTTGCAGACAAGTAAGAATAAAGAATACACCTATGTATCATAAATCAGTTGAATTTTGCAGACAAGTAAAAATAAACCTATGCATTTCTATCATACATCAGTTGAATTTTGCAGGCAAGTAAGAATAAAGAATAAACCTATGTATTTCTACCATATATCAGTTGAATTTTGCAGACAAGTAGAAATAAAGAATAAATTGATATAATAATAAAACTGCAACATTAACTGTATTTTGCAAACAGACTGCGGTTGAATTTTGCAGACAAGGAAGACTTAAGACTAAAGTTATGGAATACTGTACAATCAACAGTAACTGCATTTTGCAGACAGATTTCAGTTGAATTTTGCAAACAATAGAAATAGAGCATAGACTGATATAATAATGTACATGTATATATAATGTTGAATTTTGCAGATAAGTAGAAATAAAGCATAGACATAATAATGTAATGATAATCAGTTGAATTTTGCAGACAGGTAAGAATAAAGATAAGATGCCGAATAAAGAATAAATGTTTTAAAAAGATGATATCAGAGTAAAAGAAACCAGAAATATTCACTTTTCTTGTGTTATTTGAATATGTCAAAGTGTTAGTAACTCCCTTATATGACCTTATACCATTTAATATTTATCCGTTATTAATAATAAGATTTAAATGAGAATTATGGTTATAAATTATATTCGAAATGTTATTTCAAATAATACAATTAATAATAAAAACCATTTATAATAAGAACAAATAATGATTATATTATTAATATTAAATTTCTATCATTATTACCATTTATTATTATTATTATTATTAATTGTAAATAATATTTTGAATATTTTATAAACCATAAGTCTCATTTAAATCTTGGTCTTAAAATATAGTACAAAATCAGTGACATAATAAAAACATTATCAGTTCACTCAACCATCCATATAGACATTCACACCTTTTGTTCTTTACATATAGTGTCTGCAAAATCCAATATCCTTCTTTACCTATGTTGTCTGCAAAATCCTTCTTTGTGTATAGTGTCTGCAGTACTTGTCTGCAAAGTATTCTGTTCCCAACAAAACATCCACCAGATCGAAATGATTCAGCGGAGGGCAGCGCGATGGGTTAATCATGACTACTCCCTTTACAGCAGTGTCACAAACATGCTATGTCAGCTGAGATGGCGTTCCCTTGAAGATAGGAGATCTGATTCACGCCTCCTTATGTTCTACAAGATATTGAATAGTTTGGTTGCTGTGCCACTCCCCGCCCCCCCCCCGCCACCACCCACCCCTGTGTCAGCCCCCATCCCGTCTAACAAGACATATGCATCCCCACTCCTATACTCAAATCCTCACTCCCTGTAATTACTATAAGTACTCTTTCTTTCCAGTCACCATAGTGCTTTGGAATTCCCTTCCAGTACAACTTGTGCAAGCCCCCACCCTGAATCAGTTTAAGCAGGGTGTGACCAAACTTGTACACAATGCTTAACATGATAGACCTGTTTTTAGACTGCTTTTATCTGTAAATCATTCTTGTTAGGTAGGTAGGTAGGTAGGTAGGTAGGTAGATAGATAGTTTGACTTGCCAAAAAGAAACAACAACAAGAACAAAAAAACTAGAATGTGTCTGTAGGACACAGGGTGTGCCCCCGCTGGTACATTTGTCACAAATAAGGGGCAATAATTCAAATGTTTACAGTCTTATTGGGGTATAGCCTAAAAAAACATTCTATGAAAAGGATTCATTATTCTAGGCCATATACTTTTTGAGCTATGAGCATCACAAACAAATAAAAAATCCACTATTTTAATTGGCTTTTTCAAGAGCCATAACTCTGTAATAAGCGCTAAGATTCTCAAAAAGAATGTCAAGTGTGCAAGGTCACATCATGATAAAGACTAAAGCAAGGTTTTATGAATTTACATCAAATACTTTTTGACCAAGGCACATAATTAGGTGAAAGTTTTCTTTAAATATACACTTTATAAATTCTCAGAGTAATTTTCTTGAGAACTGATGTGTCTCGCATCGTATGTATGATGCTTATTTGATTTCATTGATATAATGTTTTAACAACTATGTACTGCATGCTTTATACAGTTACGTAAGCTTTCTGTATATTCTTAACATTATTAGAATTGTTCAATCAGGATTTTAAACGTATTTATATTTTCTTTTTTTTGTAAATATAAATATTTCTATGGTGGCATTTTACATAAAAATAAAAATGCATCTTAATTATTGCCTCCCTTAATAACATTTAAAATTTTGATAAATACCGTATACAAATTTTGTTTGGAACCTAGTTTGATTAATTCTGGCATACATCATATTTGCTTAGTAAATTAGCACATATAAACAATTAGATTACATTTTCACGTTTATATTTTGAAAAATATAGTTAGAGAATCCAATATCGACCCGATGTCAATCCGACGTACGAAATAGTTACACTGATTGATGTCGATCTACCGATTTCAATATTTTGCAGCACTACAACGGCCCGACGTCGGCCCTACATCGGCGCATTGTGCCAACATTCCGACATTATACCTATATCGGGCCGATATAGTCATGCTGGCTGGGAAATACTTTTTGAGCTAGGTGTGTCACAAGGTGAAAATGCACATTTTTGAGTAATTCAGGGGCCATAACTCGGAAAATAGGGGATGGAGGCAGACAAAAAATAGGACGTGCGCAAGTTCATATCATAATAAAGACTCATGCAAGTTTTAAATTTATATGAAATACTTTTTGAGCTAGGCACATCGCAAGGTAAAAATGTGCATTTTTGACTATTTCGGGGGCCATAACTCTGAAAATAGGGGGTGGACCCAAATGAAAAATAGGAGGTGCGCAAGTTCATATCATGATTAAGATTCGTGCATGGTTTCATGAATCTATATCAAATACTTTTTGAGCTAGGTGTGTCACAAGGTGAAAATATGCATTTTTTACTATTTCAGGGGACATAACTCATCAATTTATATGAAATACGTTTTGAGCTAGACGTGTCACGAACTTCGGACGCACGCACGCACAGGCAGACGGACGGACGCACGGTCAAGAGCAAATCTATATGCCCCCACCACTCATGGGTTGGGGGGCACAAAAAAACAACAACAAAAAAAACAACAGTAAACCTATCACAAGCTGTAGCCTATGATACGTAAAAACGACATAATAATAATAATAATAATAATAATAATAATAATAATAACAAAGTTATGAAGCAATGTAATAATTACGAAGACGACAGATAAGAATAAGAAGAATGAGTTTACTATATAGAACAACTTGGCACTCGACCTTACTAGATTTAAAAATTAATTGTTCATTTTGTTTTTATCTGTTCCTGTCTGGAGAGTCATGGCCATTTCCAGGTATTGCCGTGGATATAAGGGAAATCGTACGTCAAACTGTCAAATTTGACCATTACTTGACGGAGCAGAAGAAAAGAAGACAATGTTCAGTTAAAAATGGGTGTTTTAGTAACATATCTGAGTGCTGGTGAGGGTGTTTAGGATCAAAAATAATTGTTCACAACAATAAAGATGTTACACTGGGTGTAACTTTAATGCAAGCATTTTTAGAGGGACTACAACACACAACTAGTTTGAAAATCCTATATGTTACCTACGTACGGGTTTTGCTAAGGAGGAGGGGAATGGGTTATTAAAGAGACCACGCTAAGCTATTTGAACAAAATTGAGAGAGGACTATACAAGAATTCTACAAACCATATTTCTTGATGCTTGATGGAGTCGTTCATAAGAGGAAAAAGACAAGGATGAATATCCGACAGGTAAAACCATGTTTAAGAAACACACTTTTTTCAAAGCACATCCCACAACACGCAGACATGCACATGACGAGCACACATAAATAGACAAAACGCACATGCACAGTAAATAAGCAATAAATGACAGCACAAATAAATACCACTTTTGAATGGTCAGTGGCAAAACCACCTTTGAGGGTTTAAACCGATTTAACCTCGCTGTTACCTTCACAATGTTCGAAATTCAGATGACAGTGTAAATAAAAGTAATCCCCGCCAACTGAATCCCTAACATAATCAGTGTCAACAAAAGATATGGCAAAAAAAACAAAACAAAAAAAAAAACACACACACACAAAAATTCTCTTGTCAATTTATATAAGAACCGGAGCACATGAGCTCTCTGCCATTGCAGAAGATGGAGCATCAAGAGAAACATCCTAAAGGACTTGACGAAACAGACCAGAAGACAGGTATCAAAACAGCTCAGTCCAAATAGTATTTAAAAATTCCATAGCAGAGTCCTGTGTCAGACACAATCAAAGAGAGAAGCACAGCATAAAACTGTAAAACGGTTGCTTGCGATGTATTCTCAAATAATTGGGTCACAACCTCTTTTAATTAAACGTTTTATGATTTTTCCAAATAAAGTAAGAAAATAACCGTCACCCCTGGTTTTACAATGTTCGTAAATCACAGCCCCTATGTAAATTGGGTTTTGATTTATGTTTTCAACCAATCTGAATTACGACAGTATTTAGAAAAATGTTTACGTAACTTACAAGAACGATAGTATTGATGAAGAATGTTATTTTTAATATATAGATTACGTTCACTGAAATCCTAAACTTGACAAAAGGCTCTGGCAAAACGAATTAACTGAGAAATATACACCCCATAAGATATTGCCTGGGTATATCTCCACCCAAATGGGAGAAGTTAACAACTTTAAAACTAAAATCATTTCTTTTGCTATAAACTTTGGTATGTATAGTATTGTAATACACAGAGAAATGTCAAACAAAAAGTGAAACAGTAGTATCTAAATTATTAGTTTTATTTAACTGGAGATCCTGGGGATAAATGGTATCTATCGCTTGAGCACACAAGAAAGGCGGATTTTCCAAGAATATTGCCAAGAAAGCGTGATGCATTGTTAAATGCGGTTGTAATGTCTGTCTGAAAGAATCAACATAAAACCATATAAAAACAAATCTGCAACAAGGGGTGCATATTTTGTTTCTACGTGAATACCACCACGCAATTACTTTCTGGACAACTGCATTTCCAAACCTGACGTAAATGTCATTTAAGAAAAGGAAATGATGTTAATAACTTCATCACATGTCCACATAAAAGACATTTTTAACTATGGAACTAGTAAATGCGCTTTATCGAAATTGCATGTGAGAAATCTATCATCCTCTCTGACAAAAGTCTTTTTGAGTTAGGACAGTTAGTTTGTCATTTATTTTATTATTTGGCAGAATGGTATACAAAGTAGAATAGTCATATACATGTACTGATGGAAGAAACTTTGTAATTATAAAAAAAAGGAATGCCTGACAATAAGTTAATTTTATATGAAAGCCATCCTCAAGTCTTTCATAACGCTGAAAGATTTTTTAAAAACGTACTTGATTGAAAAAGATATGACAGCTTGAAATTAAATTTAAGAAAATGGATAATCATGGAGACAGTCATCTTAGTGTGTTTACGGCATCATTTACACGCTGTTGAATTCCTTATTTAGCAAATATAATTTTAAATTTCTTGTTGTGAAGTTGTGAAAAGGTTTCTCTATTTTTAGCCCAGGCAGGCCTTAATAGCTGTCGATCCATATCATTTGTATGAACCTATGAGAGGTTTTATTCCCTTCAGCTCTGGAGGTCCATTAAAAGGATCATGTGGGATCATTTGAACAAACTTGAAAAACGACTCTACAAAATTACTAAAAAAAGAAACAAGTTAAAAGCTATGTGAAGATCCAGTAAGTGGTTCATGAGAAGAATTCACTTCAATGTTTATTCTTTGTTTAGTTCTAACCTATACAAGTGATCAAGTGGAACTATTTGAACAAAAATGTGGACGCCGAACGCCTGACAATCCTTCGATACTGATAGCTCACCCTAAATCTTTGGTTCAGGTGAGCTAAAAAGAAGCATGCATATATACTAAAGCAGCATTAAAATACGACAAGACTGAAACTGCTTACTCCATAGACTGCAAGTATATATTTATAATGGCATGAAGAACATTATTTTGTGCATCGAATATGTAGAGCCTAATTCAAAAAGTAAGTTGCAAACAAACGAAGGAAAATGCAAATAATTCAGGAAATATCAATGCCAAATAAACGCAGCCTAAAATTAATGCAAACATAATAAATACAACCACGAAAAACTGATCTATATATAACACTGTTCATAATAAATTGCAAGCGTCGTTCAGGTGCAGCAAAGGCAGAACCAATGCAGATAAGATATAGACAAAATGCAGTTAAACGAAGCAACAACATATATTGATATACACTTAGATAGCTGAACTCATTTGTAATCCCCGCCAGTGCTGTAGGAATTCATTTAGCCAGACATTGCATTTGCAGTCTCTGTCGCTCCAAGTAATATAATGCTTCAAAACATGACGTCAATGTCCATACCGAAAAGTCTGAGTACTTCAACACATGACATATATGTGTACTTAGATTAAAAGCCTGAGAATGGCTTAAGCCGGTGCTAGGGGGCGTGGGCAGTGTTGCGTTTTCCATTACTGCTCATGAACAGACTCAATCAAACCGAGTCTGTAATTTTCACTGTTTGCCTTGTTCTCGGTGCTCCCGAGGGATCTACTTTCCAGATTTTATTTACAGCTTTCTTGTCAACAGCAAAGGCCTGAAACTTGTCAGAAACTTGCCAGGGTAGGCTTGAATGCAGTTAAATTGAAACAAATGAATAAATATTTTGCTTTTATCTTGGAGAAATCTTTCACCCTTCTCTATCACTATTTCTGCCTTTTTTCCTGCTTTTACCAGTTTCATAGACAGAAGCAAAGCAGCTGCAGGGAAAGATGTCATCACATAACATAAATGGAAAATAAGAAAAAATGTAGCATATTAAGATTATCACAGCATAACTTAAAATATCCTTTTCCTTCTGCAACATATATTTATTCAATTTATTCTTATGCTCAAAACATCTTTATCTTCGATGGACAACCTGTTTAGAAAAACCAAATTTTACAAATATCTCAAGCGAAAGGCTAACATGCTGTACGAGTTCAGTGATAAGTGCAAATGATAGATCATGTAAGATTTGAACAACACTAAATGAGCACCAACAAAAAAAAATCTTTAATTTTCTATAGAACAGTTCATTGATATGTTATTAATACTGAATCAGTTTGGTCAGTTTTCGTTTGAAATCCATCTGTAAAGCCTAAAAATTACTGTCTAGATCACAATTAAAAAAACTCAAAACTTGATCTTACCTTATCTATCAGTGAACGTCATTACACGGAATTTACTCTCTCTAAAAATGAGTTATGTCCCCTCATTGAATTTACGCCATTTTCAAACAGGCATTGCTGATATCAAATTTTCAATTTACTTGGTGAGTAGTTAAATCGTAAGTCTTATAATCAGTAATAATTATTGCTTAGAAATAAGCTGACACCGTTTGAGGACCACTTCTCAAGTTCTGGTCTATCAGCCTCGCGTTTAGTCCAAATAATTTGACGTCAAAAGTGTTTGTGAAATATTTTCGTGATAGGTCATAATCCCTCTCTTTACGTCAAAACCAATAACCAGCTTTTCTTTGGTGAAATTAGATTTAGGTAAAGAAACGAACAGGCAATATATTTACACGATAATATCGTAATACAAAATAAAACTTTAGTGGACGCAATGGTCGAGCTAAGACGCTTTCCTACTGAGGTGAAGGCCCCTGGTTCGAATCCTGGCTACTCCCATTGTGGTATGTCCTTGGGCAAGGCACTTTATCATGATTGCCTCAGTCGACCCAGCTGTAAATGGGTACCAGCAAATTGCTAGGGGTCAGGTATAATTGGTTTTAACTGTTCTTTAAATAGGGTCGCTCAAAAGCTCTACAGAGCTTATGTTAATTGTTTCACAAAGCGACGCTAAATAAAATTTACCTTACCTTATAACTGAACTTATGGTTTAAACATAACAGTAAAACACATTAATAAAGCATAAAATTTGATAAACACAGTATGTTTCAGTTTGGCTACCTTGCTGTATTTACACGTCCGCCATTATACTCAGTACACGCTGACAGTGCGGTTGGTCGTTATCCATCATGTGACATGAATCGGAGCCATGTAAAATTTGTGTAAACTTTAGGGTGTATTGTTTAAAACAGTGACAAGCTCGTGTTTTGCCGTTTTTTCACATAAACATCAATTGAATGAAGGGGAAAAATGGATATTCTTTCCAGGTATCTTAAAATTTCACTTACATTTTTGTTTTTTAATAGTTAGAATGTGATTTAAAAATCGCTGCCTCTCCGCCCAGAAATTGTCGTGGAAGGCTCAACACAGAAAAGGTTGATATTGATCTATGCTAAAATTACCACAATATCGTGGCTCACGCACAATTAGTTGGACTACCTTGCGTTATTAACTTAAGATCACACTCGCGATATAAAAAACCCAAAACAGTGAAAATGTGGGTTTTTGTAATCATTTTTACAGCAAAATTGACAAAAATAACACATTTATATCAATAGCTTGTAAAATCTCAATTTTTTGACCATTTTTTCTTATAGGTCACACTAGCATAGAAATTAAAATATTGTTTGTTTGTCCTTGACTAAATTGGATAAGAACTGGAGAATTAAGAGATATGACACAGATATGATATACTAACATGCAATGGTTCTTAAGACTTTGTATCTACTAATAGTGCTTAACTTTTGGCTACAATTTTAAAGTTTTGTTCGGATTTATACAGTGACTATTGTTTTCCATTCGGACCCCTATAGAGAAACCAGATCAGAGGAGCTTAAGGGTCATATCTGGCTCAGACGCTCTGTAACAGATGAAGGTAACAAAGTAACATTGACTTATCAACACGATAAAATTACCACAACTCAAATAATTTTATATCAATCCCAAGAAAACAATTAATTTTATTTTCTTATCAAAAAAAAGCTTTCTTAAATAATTAATTGATCGGGCATTTAAATATAATAAGCACATGTCAAAAAAATTATAGAACAATAGGTCTGCCACTTGCATATCATAGATACAGGTAAGTATTACAGGGCTTGGGCTAGTGTGCAACTTGAGCAGAATAGTCGCCTTGTAGCTCCTGACATCAAAGAAACTTGAAGTTGCCTGATATTATTTATCCCAACTCCACAAATTATCCATCATCAGCCTTTTGACACTTTATTCAAATACATGATAGCATAATTTAAGCTCTGTTTACTTCAGATGCATGTAAAATTTTCCAGAGAAGTGTGAAGGCGATTGTAGTCTTTGCTACTTTTATTTTGAAAACTGATTGTTGATCATTAAAACTAAGCAGTAAGGATTTATTTTACATTTATTTACATTTACAAGTACTCTCTGAAAGCACTTGTCCTGACCCGAAACTAGCTTGTCTTGACCTCTTTGAATGTATCTGTAAAATATGCAATAAATCACTGTTTTTGAAAGATCTACATTTTTATCAGAATTGGAACACTCATCTAACCATTTTGATAAAAACATAATTATGTTTTCAGCTCACCTGAGCAGCAATGCTCAGGTGAATTTTTGTGATCGCTCGATGTCTGTTGTCTGTCTGTCATCTGTTGTCTGTCAACATTTAGCTTGTGTATGTGTATAGAGGCTGTATTTTTCAAGCGATCTTCATGAAATTTTGTCAGAATGATTACCTTGATGAAATCTAGGTCAGGTTCGAAAATGGGTCATCTGGGGTCAAAAATTTGGTCACTAGGTCAAATCAAAGAAAAACCTTGTGTATGCGATAGAGGCTGTATTTTTCAACTGATCTTCATGAAATTTTTTCAGAATTATAACCTTGATGAAATCTAGGTCAAGTTCGAAAATGGGTCATCAGAGGTCAAAAACTAGGTCACTAGGTCAAATCAAAGTAAAACCTTGTGTATGCGATAAAGGCTGTATTTTTCAACTGATCTTCATGAAATTTAATCAGTATGTTTACCTTGAGGAAATCTAGGCCAAGTTTGAAAATTGGTCATCTGGGCTAAAAAACTAGGTCACTAGGTCAAGTAAAAAAAAAACCTTGTGTATGCAATTGAATTGATCTTCATGAATTTTGGTCAGAATGATTGCCTTGATGAAATCTAGGTCGAATTTGAATATGGATCATCTGGGATCAAAAACTAGGTCACCAGGTCAAATCAAAGAAAAACATTGTGTATGCAATAGAAGCAGTATTTTTCAGTTGCTCTTCATAAAATTTTGTCATAATGATTGCCTTGATTAAATCTAGGTCGAGTTCGAATATGGGTCTTTGGGGTCAAAAAGTAGGTGAAATAAAAAAAACCTTATTTATGCGATAGAGGTTGTATTTTTCAATAGATCTTCATGAAATTGGTCAGAATGATTGCCTTGATGAAATCTAGGTCAAGTTTGAATATGGGTCATCTGGGATCAAAAACTAGGTCACTAGGTCATATCAAAGAAAATACTTTTTAAACTCAAGAGACCACATTTTTTGTAAAATCCTAATGAAAATTGGCCAGAATATTTGTTTCCATGAAATCGCTAGGTCAAACATGTTTACACGGTCAGAATGTTTATCTTGATGATTCCTAGGCCGAGTTCGAAACTGGGTCATATGGGGTCAAAAACTTGTTAACACTCTAGAGGCCATATTGATGACCATATCTTCATGAAACTGGGTAAGAATGTTTATCTTGATGATTCCTAGGTCAAGTTTAAAACTTGGTCACCTAGTCAAATCAAAGGAAAAGCTTGTCAACGCTCTTGAGACCACCTTTATGACCATATCTTCATGAAACTGGGTAAGAATGTCTATCTTGATGATTCCTAGGCCAAGTTTAACAGGTGAGCGCTGTATGGTCATCAGGACCCTCTTGTCTTTAGATTCTTGATATTGTTCCTTAGTATCTCATCACGTTCTCGACCCAGCCGGCCCATCTCCCTACACCTTCTCAACCCTGCCAGCCCCACTCCCTACACCTTCTCAACCCTGCCGACCCCACTCCCTACACCTTCTCAACCCTGCCAGCCCCACTCCCTACACCTTCTCAACCCTGCCGGCCCCACTCCCTACATCTTCTCAACCCTGCCGGCCCCACTCCCTACACCTTCTCAACCCTGCCAGCCCCACTCCCTACACCTTCTCAACCCTGCCAGCCCCACTCCCTACACCTTCTCAACCCTGCCAGCCCCACTCTCTACACCTTCGCAACCCTGCCAGCCCCACTCCCTACACCTTCTCAGCCCTGCCAGCCCCACTCCCTATACCTTCTCAAGCCTGCCAGCCCCACTCCCTACACCTTCTCAACCCCGCCAGCCCCACTCCCTACACCTCAACCCTGCCAGCCCCACTCCCTACACCTTCTCAGCCCTGCCAGCCCCACTCCCTACACCTTCTCAAGCCTGCCAGCCCCACTCCCTACACCTTCTCAACCCTGCCAGCCCCACTCCCTACACATGTATACAAAAAATTGTTTTAGTCACTATAAATAAAAAGTTATTGCTATTGAATTACTTTAATACCTATGCCTTTGTTGAATATGCTCGTTTTTTTATTTATATATCAGGCATTCTGTGTTTCTGATCATTTTACTTTACATGCATTTGTTGTCTCCCTTAGGTACCTGTATACACATCTCAGTATGGACATGGTAGTGCTGGCATTGGTTGGCTTTCTGTTACGTCTTGGTCTCATCATTTATGGAGAATGGCAGGACAGAACGATGGCTGTAAAATTTACAGATGTTGATTATTTTGTGTTTAATGATGCTGCTTCATATATCACTGAGGTACTGCATATGAAATATTGATGACCTTTAAATGGGACGCTTCATATATCATAGAGGCACTGTATATAATATGTTGCTAAACTTTAAATGGGTATGACTCCAATTACAAGTCTTTAGAACACTTGTTAAATACCAAATATCGTAAAACAGTTTTATCCGAATGAAGAAGAGGGTGTTTATTGTTAGCTTATGTCTGGAGAACTGGAGAACACTCTGCATACAGTCACCAAACTTCATTGGGTGATAGTCCTTGGTCAGTAGATGACCCCTATTGTTTTTGGGTCATAAGGTCAAAGATCAAAGTCACCTAAGATTGAAATTACTTACCCAGTTACCTTTGACAGACCATCATGATTGTTATTGATAAACAGCTCTTGTTTATAAGAATGATATTTATATGAAAAAGGACTAAATGCCTTATATGTTATAGCAACTTTCTATTCTCATGGCCTTTGTTCAGCATTTCTCCATTTGTCACATTCCATGTTCATTGTAACCAGTTTAGCATGTTCAAAACCTATTAGCATTTTATTACATGTGTGTAGAACAAGGTCATTTTTGAAAACCTAAGAAAATTCTGCCATTTTAATGAAGGTCTAGAAGCTGTCTTCTCTGTTATCAGCAGTTAGTTGTTGAAATAAGACAGAATATATATTCACTTAAAAGTGTACACAGTGTAATAGTGATAATAGATTCTTCTTTAATTACTTCAGGGAAAGTCACCTTACCTGCGAGCTACTTACAGATATACCCCGTTACTGGCATGGATGTTACAACCAAATATCTGGTTCTCATCGGTATTTGGGAAATTGTTGTTTGTCACCTTAGATGTTTATACAGGATTTCTTATCTATCGTATAATGAGCTCATCTAAAAGCCTCTCACTAAACTTTGCAAAGCTGTGTGCAGTATTTTGGTTATTCAATCCTCTACCAATGACCGTTTCAAGTCGTGGAAATGCAGAGTCCATAATGACGTGCCTTGTGCTTTTATGCTTAAAACTGTTCTTGGAGCGCAAAATCTTAACCTCAGCCATTGTTTATTCACTGGCGGTACATTTCAAGATCTATCCAGTAACTTATGCCATACCGATGTATCTTTTCCTTGGTGAGGATCATAACCAAATAAAGAGTCAGTCGCGAGGATTGTGGGAAACTGTCTGGAATGCTGTAAAACCAACAAGACGAAGAACAACATTTGTTTTGGCCACTGGTCTTACGTTAGCAGTATTGACAGGCATCTTTTATAACATGTAAGTCATCATAAACATTAAAGGAGTTAAACAAATTTTAAATTGATAATAGACAAATAATTAAACTTTATGTTAACTACATTTAATTTCTGTTTTCTGGATATAAACTATTACTCTTGGCTTAGTAAGTAAAGGAATTCTGGACATTGTAGTAAACATTCTGTTCTGACCTGGAATAAAAATTGTAAACTAGGGGTTAGCAGTCAGGTACTGTACTCACGCTTGAATGTTCATTTCTGTTAGAACTTCTGGAAAAATTATTCTCAGATAACTTTAATGTGTGATTAAATGTAACTAGGACTACCTATCTCTAATCAGTTATACAAAGTGAGAGATTCAAATTAAAAGTAATATGGTTTTCAAGATGTCGAAAAAATCTCATTTCTTGACAGTTACTTAATTTCATATTATTAGTTCTAATAGTTGTTTTTGGTCTATTTTTGTGGAATTCATAGTTATGTTCATCTAAAAAATCAAATGCCAACAGACAACTAAAATTTGTATTTTTTGACTTGTCTGTAAATTTGAAATCCATAAATTTATTTCCCTATGGTATAAACTAGTGCTTTGTCTAAATTTTACATGGACAAAACTAATTGATTTTACCTTAAAGAAAATATGAAGGAAATGAATACTTGCAGGTATGGCTGGGAGTTTCTGCAGCACACCTACCTGTATCATGTGACCAGGAAGGATATACGGCACAACTTTTCCGTGTACTTCTACATGTTGTATCAGCAGTCGGGGGCAGATACATCTGTTATAATAGGTCTTATTTCATTTGTACCACAGGTAAAGATTTAATGAATGAAGCCTAGCTTCTTTGTTTTGTATATGATATTTTGGTTAAAAAAGTTAAATTCTTAAAACACTTTTTTTTTTAACCTGCATCTTTTTGTGTTTTTTAACACATTTATTTCACAGTAGATAGTCACTTACATATTGTCATTCCTGAAAAATATACAAGGGTTTGATTCTGCTGGTCTTGGAACTGGCAGTAGAAGGAAAGAATGATCAACATTTACAATTTCATTACACCATCATTCCAGCTTTTACCACATATTATTATTAGTCTTATAACAAGATAAAATGTTGAGAAAAATTATTGTAAAATATGTGTATAGAGGACCATTTTGAAGAATTTTGAAGCATGTAACATTAGAGATGCTTTTGGTCAAATGACATCAGTCAGTGTAAATTACTGAATAAGAAATTGAACTTTTGAGTATGTTCGCGAGATTTTAATATGCATGAAGTTGTTGAAATGGTATCCTATTTTAATTTGAATTATGCTAATGGTAAATATTCATGTGAGGATTAATTTTTGGTCTATTTTTTAGATGTAACGCCTTGTGAATATAGCCAAATTTAAACCCTTGCGAAAATTTCTGCTTTTACAGTAAGTCAAAGAGTTATAAAAATAAATAGATCGGCAACTTGAAAGCATGTAGAGCAAATCTCGCCAAAATCCCACGGCTGTGGATGAGATCTCGTTAACGGAAGTGACACGTTTTGTATGCGAAAGAATGACACGGTGAATTAATTAATTATCACAGTATGACCATCTTTTTTTCTTTATAAGAAACGTGTATTTTTTGTCTTAAGACAATTTCATATTAAACAAATGTTGTTTTAAAAGCTAACATGTATTTTACATGTAGTTTTAAAGGTACAAATTGCAACTCCATGCTTGCTTCACTAAGATAATGTCGAATCACGCTCTGATGCGAGATCATGTGAGATTACAGCCAGTTGCCATTCTGTGTATTTTATACTTCTTTGAGTAAGTTGACTTTTATAGGTTATTAGTTTTGTATAGAGAAAAATACACAAGTATTGCAGTGGAAATATTGCACAACTTTAGAAGTATGTGAATAAGTGCATATTTCACAATGTAAAGCTGTTTTTTTTTATTACGTACATATCTATGCTTACCAATATTATATAAATGATATAAATTTCTGGTATTTCCACTTAAAATTGAAAATTTGTAGTAAATTAACGTTTTAATGCCACAAGACACATCCATATGATACCATACTCCTGATATATAATTTGAATGTCAATATGAAAAATGAGCCACGCCATGAGAAAACCAACAATGGTTTTGCGACCAGCATGGATCCAGACCAGCCTGCACATCCGCGCAGTCTGGCCAGGATCCATGCTGTTCGCTAACAGTTTCTCTAATTGCTATAGGCTTTGAAAGTGAACAGCATGGATCCTGACCAGACTGCGCGGATGCGCAGGCTGGTCTGGATCCATGCTGGTCGCAAAGCCACTATGTTGGTTTTCTCGTGGCACGGCTCAGATATATTATGTTTCTGTAAGTAAACATAGATTGAACATACATATGCTATTAAACATGTATTTGCATGTTTATAACTTCAGTTACAAAGAATGTTGGTGCTTTACTGGATTCACAAATGTACAGCTGTTTGTCTGTCCATCTTGTCCACACCACTTATTAACTGTTGGTGTGATTTTTATAAAACTAGCATAAATAGTAAAGCTCATCAGAACTACATGCAGAGCCGACAACATTAGGTCACAATATTTTTTAGGGCAAAATTACATTAACAGGTGAAAGTTCAAATAGCTTAACTTCATGTCCACTTTAAACAGTTTGGAATATTTTAAATTGCATCAGTTGTTCACCTCACTAAGAAGATGTGCAGAAAACACAACTTTGGTTTCTAGCTCCATGATCAAGTTCACATTCAGATGTTAAAGATTTATAAATCAAATTTGTGTGTCTTTCTTATCTTCTTACCTGGCTAGATTGTTAAACTCATCAAGACAACTTGCAGAGAGCAAACCTAAATCACTAGGTCCAAGGTCAGGGTCAAACTTGGAGGTCAAAGGTAAAATAACTTCATGTCAATTCCATATTGTTTAAACCCCTGGGAAGATTTTCATAGAATCAGTATACTGGTAAGTTGTTTATCTCATCAAGTCAACATGCTGAGCACTTTTCCTGTGGCAATAGGTCAAAGGTCAAGGTCATGCTTGAAGGTGAAAGATCAGATAATTTAAGTTCATATTTACTGTGTATCTTCTCAAATGCTTGGAAATATTTCCATAAAACTAGTGTTAATCAGTTACTTGTTGTATGTTACATGTTTTGCTGTTGTATGTTTCTGGTTCTGCTGTTGTATGTTTCATGTTCTGCTGTTGTATGTTTCTGGTTCTGCTGTTGTATGTTTCAGGTACTGCTGTTGTATGTTTCTGGTTCTGCTGTTGTATGTTTCAGGTACTGCAGTTGTATGCTTCAAGTTCTGCTGTTGTATGTTTCAGGTTCTGCTGTTGTATGTTTCTGGTTCTGCTGTTGTATGTTTCAGGTACTGCTGTTGTATGTTTCTGGTTCTGCTGTTGTATGTTTCAGGTACTGCTGTTGTATGTTTCAGGTACTGCTGTTGTATGTTTCTGGTTCTGCTGTTGTATGTTTCAGGTACTGCTGTTGTATGTTTCTGGTTCTGCTGTTGTATGTTTCTGGTTCTGCTGTTGTATGTTTCAGGTACTGCTGTTGTATGTTTCAGGTTCTGCTTGTTTCTGGTTCTGCTGTTGTATGTTTCTGGTTCTGCTGTTGTATGTTTCTGGTTCTGCTGTTGTATGTTTCAGGTTGTGCTGTTGTATGTTTCAGGTTGTGCTGTTGTATGTTTCATGTTGTGCTGTTGTACGCTTCAAGTTCTGCTGTTGTATGTTTCTGGTTCTGCTGTTGTATGTTTCTGGTTCTGCTGTTGTATGTTTCAAGTTCTGCTGTTGTATGTTTCAGGTTCTGCTTGTTTCTGGTTCTGCTGTTGTATGTTTCTGGTTCTGCTGTTGTATGTTTCAGGTTCTGCTGTTGTATGTTTCTGGTTCTGCTGTTGTATGTTTCTGGTTCTGCTGTTGTTTGTTTCTGGTTCTGCTGTTGTATGTTTCTGGTTCTGCTGTTGTATGTTTCAGGTTCTGCTGTTGTATGTTTCAGGTTCTGCTGTTGTATGTTTCAGGTTCTGCTGTTGTATGTTTCAGGTTCTGCTGTTGTATGTTTCAGGTTCTGCTGTTGTATGTTTCAGGTTCTGCTGTTGTATGTTTCAGGTTCTGCTGTTGTATGTTTCTGGTTCTGCTGTTGTATGTTTCATGTTCTGCTGTTGTATGTTTCTGGTTCTGCTGTTGTATGTTTCAGGTTCTGCTGTTGTATGTTTCTGGTTCTGCTGTTGTATGTTTCATGTTCTGCTGTTGTATGTTTCTGGTTCTGCTGTTGTATGTTTCTGGTTCTGCTGTTGTATGTTTCATGTTCTGCTGTTGTATGTTTCTGGTTCTGCTATTATGTGTCTCAGGTTCTGCTTTTGTATGTTTCATGTTCTGCTGTTGTTTGTATGTCTCAGGTTCTGTTGTTGATTGTTTCAGGATCTGCTGTTTTGTGTCTCAGGTTCTGCTGTTGTTTGTTTCTTGTTTTGCTGTTGTATGTCTCAGGTTCGCCTATTGAAGGTTTCAGATTTTGCTGTTGTATGTTTAATGTTTTGTAAGTAAGTTAGTAACGACTTTATTTCCAGAGGCTACACATTAGGTTTCCCCATCTACCATCTACCATGTGGGCATTTTGCTGTTGTATATCTCAGGTTCATGTATTGAATGTCTCAGATTTTGCTGTTGTATGTCTCAGGTTCATCTATTGAATGTCTCAGATTTTGCTGTTGTATGTCTCAGGTTCACCTATTGAATGTCTCAGATTTTGCTGTTGTATATCTCAGGTTCACCTATTGAATGTCTCGGATTTTGCTGTTGTATGTCTCAGGTTCACCTATTGAATGTCTTTTGCTGTTGTATGTTGTTGCAAGTTCTGCTGTCGAATATTTCAGGTTCTGCTGCTGCTTCTGTATGTTTCAAGCCAAGCAGTTGTACATTTCAGGTTTTGCCATTATATATTTCAGGTTCTGCTGTTGTTGGTATTCTCTTTCAAGTTCTACACAGATCCTGCTCTTGTGTTCTTCTTGAACACCTTTGCCTTTGTTACTTTCAATAAGGTGTGCACTTCACAGGTAAGTCTTATAAACTTTCAGCTTCTCCTGTGTTATTAATTTAGGTCAGTATTGAAAAAAAAAAATAGAGATAGTGCAAGTTAAGTAAAAGATCATGTATTTCTTTAGTTGTTTAATTGGTCTAAATCACCCCTATTTATGGAAAAGGTTTTGATTCAAATTTTCTAAGAACATTGCGTTGTATGTCAATCATACTTGACAAAAATTCACTGTGGAGAAATACCTACTTATTTTTGCATAACAGTGCTTCACAAGACGCACACAGCAAAAATGATAGTTATAAAATGACACAAATCTCCTTGAAACAATGACTTACACCTCAAATAATGATCAAATCAGCAAATAATTATAATCAGAATGACTTAAAACATTCTATAGTTATGCTTGTTAATGCCAAGTTTCAGGACTGGTGTAAACCAATTAAAGAGCTCTCCTAAAGGTTGTTTTGTTTTCTGTTTTTAGAACCAGCCAACAGTTTCAAATAATTTGAAATAGTTATGTAAAATAACTTTTTTTTGTGTTAAAGGTGATGTCAAATCAACCATTCAGAACATGATACTTTGAAATTTCTTGCTGTATTTTAAACTTACCCCACATGTGCCTTTAGACCGGAGAAGGGGTAATCCCACATGTGCCTTTAGACCGGAGAAGGGGTATTTATAGGACTGATAATCAGCACAGAAAATGTTTTCATCATGATTGGTGTTTCATTTTGTTTCGTTTAGCTTTGAAATTATCACAGAAGAGAAATCGTGAAATACGAACAAAACCATCTACAGGTACTCTGTTTTCAAGCACGAATGAGTTCAAAACTGAACGTCAGAATATACTTAGGTATATGTAACAGCTTTGGGTTGATTTTGTCATCAAACATATTGCATAAAATAGTCACATTAATTTTTGACTCTACAAGAGGAGTTGCGTTTAAAGCAGTTTAATGTAAATTACACTATTACATGTACACTATAATTGATAAAGGATAGCGTATGCTTTGTAAAAACCAGTGGGAACTTGGATACATACTTTAGATATAAACAACCATCAATTTTGTCTTTTTCAGTATTTTTTGTGGTATTTATGCCTACTTCCCCTGCTGTTACCATATCTCA
This sequence comes from Mercenaria mercenaria, assembly GCF_021730395.1. Lineage (NCBI taxonomy): Eukaryota > Metazoa > Mollusca > Bivalvia > Venerida > Veneridae > Mercenaria > Mercenaria mercenaria. The sequence continues at coordinate 61,308,468 of NC_069366.1, read as the reverse complement.
CCAAGATGTCTCGTACAAAAGCTGTCACTCTTGTTGTACTGTGGTTCACTGGACAGGTAAACTTGTGTTTTCACTGTAGAAAGAGCTCCTCAACTTTGCTCAGTAGATAATGCACAAGATTATGAGTCAAGAGGTTGTGAGTTTAATTACCATGCTTTCATTTAAATTTGACAGTGAAATCATTCTTTAGCCTACCTGATGAGGAAAGATAAGGATTGCTAACGGGAGATCATTTTAGCTCAACTGTCACGAAGTGACAAGGTGAGCTATTGTGACCGCTTGATGTCCGTTATGCGTCGGCCGTTAACAATTTCTAAAAATTTTCTTCTTGAAAACCACTGGGTAGAATTACACCAAACTTCAGAGGAATGATCCTTGGGTGGCCCCCTTTCAAATTTGTTCAAAGAATTGAATTCCATGCAGAACTCTGGTTGCAATGGCAACCGAAAGGAAAAACTTTAAAAATCTTCTTGTCCAAAACCACAGGGCCAAGGGCTTTGATATCTGGTATGTAGCATCATCTAGTGGTCCTCTACCATTAATTGTTCAAATTATCCCCCTAGGGTCAAATATGGCCCTGCCCCGGGGGTCACATGGTTTATAAAAAACTGAAACTGAAACTGTTTCATTTGATTAAACGTCTATTTTTACGCAAAACATATTCAATGGCGTTTTACAAATACATAAAAATACGACAAAAAATAAGATATTTAATGACATATAACATAAATGAGCATATTAAAATACCATTGTGAATAAACTATTTAGTAAGCATTAAAAAAAAGATCAGACATCAGATAAGATTAATAAAATATTAGAATATTAAGATACAATAAGACAGCTGTTTGTTATTAAGTAAGAATAAGTGGGTTATTGCGACATGTCCAGAAGTTATTACAAACAACTGTATTTTGTATTTGTTATAATATAGTTCATCATGGTTTATATAGACTTATATAGGGAAAACTTTGAAAATCTTCTTGTACAAAACCACATGGCCTAGGGCTTTGATATTTGGTATGTAGCATCCTCTAGTGGTACTCTACCAAGATTGTTCAAATTATCCTCCAAGGATGAAATGTGGCCGCGCCCCAGGGATCCCAAGTTTTACATAGACTTATATAGGAAAAAAAGTTTAAAAATCTTCTTGTCTGAAACCACAACACTTAGATCTTTGATATTTGGTTTGTAGCATTGTTTTATGGTCTTCAACCAAAATTGTTCAAATTGTACCCCTTGGGTGAAAAGAGGCCCTGCCCTGGGGGTCCCAAGTTTTATAGAGACTTATATAGGAAAAAGCTTTAAAAATCTTCTTGTCTGAAACCATACGACATAGGCTTTTGATATTTGGTATGATGCATTGTCTAGTAGTCCTCTACCAAAATTTTTCAAATTATGCCCCTGGGGTTAAAAAAAAATTGCTCTATAGTGATCCATATTTGTAGTAAGTTTTGTGAAGATCCATCACCGGCCAACTTTGTTTTGTAGGAATTTATGAATTTTAGAATAGTTTGAGGGCATTTTCTCTGAAGGAACTTAAGAGATCCTGATGAAAGATGTGTATGCACTACCACACTATAGTGGTTAGGTTAATATTGATGCATTTGCACTACATCTCTGTTACTGACGAAACGATTTGCATAAAATCTATTTGTTTCACATCACCACATCCATTATTTGACTCAAGTGCCTTAACTCTGCCACCAAAATTCTATGAATTATCCCCCATTTTACTTAAAATTTCAAGTTAATGTTTTGATGCACTTTTCACTCTCTCTATTACCAAATTAGTTGTACCACATCATCACACACATCATATGACACAAGAGTAATAACTCTTGCACAAATATTTCATGAATTATGCCCTCTTTTTACTTAGAATTTCAGGTTTTATTTGATGCTTTTTTCACCCTATCTCCGTTATAGTTTAATGGATTTGATCCAGACTTAAAATATTTGTCTCACATCATCACCAACATCATATGACACAAGTTGCATAATGCTGGCACCATTATTTATGAGTTATGCCCCATTTTTTTATTCGAATTTTTCCTTTCAAGCTGTGATGCACTTTAGCTCTATCTCAGCTGTTACTATACAGATTTGATTCAAATTATAGTTGTTCCACATTATTAGCCACATGATAAGACACAAGTAGCTCTGAAATTATTCGTTCTCCACCTCAGGTAATTCATGTGGGGAAGTTGGCATTTACTTGCGGAGAACAGATTTGTACTGGTACAGAATCCAGGAACACTGGTTAGGTTAACTGACTGCGTTGTATGACTGAAATACTGTTGAAAAACGGCATTAAACCAAAGAAAAAAAACAAAACAAAAAATAAATAAATAAATGACTTCTGTTGCATCACTTTACAGAAATTTTCCATGAATTATGTCCATTTTATACATCTTTAATATTTTGATACACTTATCTCTATTTCTTTTATATTTGAATAAATTTGACACAAACTGTTGGCCAGTATCTTCATCTGCATGGAGTCATAAAACACTCCAGTGACAGCTCAAGCTTCCTCAGATGTGCCAATTTCACTTTCCAGCACCAAAGTAGTAGTGCATGTTGGCATTTGTGGCAGCTCTTGTGTGTATTCAAAGTGTTAAACCCAAAATTGCATATGGGTAAAATCTTAAAAAACTTAGGTTCACTACCACAGTGCTATCTTGCCATAGGAAAAAACTAATTAGAAATGGGGAAAATTACATACTTAGGTACAGAGAAATTTAAGGTGTATACGTAATGTTTATGATATTTTTTTCTTGTTTTTCTTTCTATGCCCCCGAAGAGAGGCATATTAGTTTTCAACTGTCCGCCCGTCCGTCCGTTCATTCCTTAGTCACAACGTTAACTTTTTGCATGAAGGCTCTTTACTCGCGAACCACTGCACCCAGGACCTACAAACTTCACATGCTGGTAGTACTTATTGAGTACACCTACCCTACTGACTTTGAGGTCACCAGGTCAAAGGTCAAGGTCACAGGGGCCAACGTTAACTTTTTGCATGAAGGCACTTTACTCGGGAAATACAGCACCCAGGACCTTCAAACTTCACTTGCTGATAGTACTTATTGAGTACACCACTCTTACTGACTTTGGGGTCACCAGGTCAAAGGTCAAGGTCACAGGGGCCAACATTAACTTTTTGCATGAAGACCCTTTACTCGCGAAATATAGCACCCAGGACCTTCAAACTTCACATGCTGATAGTACTTATTGAGTACACCACTCTTACTGACTTTGGGGTGACCAGGTCAAAGGGCAAGGTCACAGGGGCCAACGTTAACTTTTTGCATGAAGGCACTTTACTCGCGAACCACTTCACCGAGGACCTTCAAACTTTACATACTGATAGTACTTTATGAGTACACCTACCCTACTGACTTTGGGGTCACCAGGTCAAAGGTCAAGGTAACAGGGGCCAATGTTAACTTTTTGCATGAAGGCACTTTACATGCGAACCACTTCACCCAGGTCCTTCAAACTTCACATGTTGATAGTACTTATTGAGTACACCACCCCTACTGACTTTGGGGTCACCAGGTCAAAGGTCAAGGTCACAGGGGCCAATGTTAACTTTTTGCATGAAGGCACTTTACATGCGAACCACTTCACCCAGGACCATTAAACTTCACATGTTGATAGTACTTATTGAGTACACCACCCCTACTGACTTTGGGGTCACCAGGTCAAAGGTCAAGGTGATGCGGGGGCATTTGTCACCATTAGTGACAGCTCTTGTTTTTTGAGAAATTTTAACTGACTGACATCAGTGACATTGTTTATTGCTCCATAATCAAAACTTTGTGTTAGATATTGTTAATGTATATTTCTATAAACTTTTGCATGTGTTTAGTTGAAAATATCATTGTTGCTTGTTATTGCCTATTTTTTCAATGGATTCGTTTTGAATATTCTTTGTTAATTTCAGTGTTCACATATTTGTTATACAAATTTTCTGTTACAGGGGATGTGGCTGCTACCAGCTTATTACCTGGAATTCCAAGGCTTGAACACTTTCCTTTACATTTGGTTTGCTGGCCTCTTCTTCTTTATCATCAATTGTTACATTCTGTATGAGATTATAAACAATTATTCCAGTATGCCGTATGTTTTCGAGAGATCTAAACAATTGGTGGTAAAAGATCGTGTTGCTGAAGATGAACTAAACCATGAAAATAGGAGCATGAAAATTGAACAGACTGTATCAGGTGAAAAAATCACAAGAAATACAAGGTCTCAAACTAGAAGAAGAAATAAAATCAAAAACTGATACTGTTGTGTTTTATTTGATTAATGATTATTAATTAATGAGCCTTGCCATGACAAAACTAATATAGTGCGTTTGTGACCAGTCTGCGCATCCGCCCAGTCTGGTCAGAATTCATGCTGTTCACTGATTGTTTTTATACACCCGTTTGAAAAACGGGACATATTATGGGAACGCCCCTGGCAGTTGGGCTGGCAGAGTCCACAGACTTTGTCTGGAGCATATCTTCTTCATGCATGGAGGGAATTTGATGAAACTTGGAACTATTGTTCACCATCATGAGATGGAATGTCATGCACAAGAACCAGGTCCCTAGGTCTAAGGTCAAGGTCATACTTTGAGGCCAAAGGTCAGATATAAGAAGGACTTTGTCTGGACCATATCTTCTTCAGGCATAGAGGGATTTTGATGCAACTTGGCACACTTGTTCACCTTCATGAGACGGAGTCCCTAGGTCTAAGGTAAAGGTCATACTTAGAGGTCAAAAGATACAAGAATGAAAACTTTGTCACTTCTTCATGCATGGAGGGATTTTGATATAACTCTGCACAGATGTCCACCACCATGAGATGGAGTGTCTTGCGCCAGATCCAGGTCCCTAGGTCTAAGGTCAAGGTCACACTTAAAGGTCAAAAGTCAGATACAAGAATGACTGTCTGGAGCATTTCTTCTTTATTCATGGAGGGATTTTGATGTAACTTGGCACAATTGTAAACTCTGAGATAAATACCAACTTGTTGAGTCTTCAAGTTCAAAAATGGGTCCTCTGGGGTCAAAAACTAGGTCACTAGGTCAAATCAAAGAAAAACCTTGTGTATGTGATAGAGGCTGTATTATTTCACTTGATCTTCATAATGATTACCTTGATAAAATCTAGGCCAAGTTTGAAAATGGCTCATCTGGGGTCAAAAGCTAGGTCACTAGGTCAAATCAAAGAAAAACCTTGTGTATGTGATAGAGGTTGTATTCCTCAACTGATCTTCATGAAATTTTGTCAGAATGTTTACCATGATAAAATCTAGGTAGAGTTCGAAAGGGGGTTATCTAGGTTAAAAAACTAATTCAATAGGTCAAATCAAAGAAAAATCTTTTGTATGGGATAGAGGCCGTATTTTTCTGTTGATCTTCATGAAATTTTGTCAGAATGATTACTTTTATAAAGTCTAGGTCAAGTTTGAATATGGGTCATCCAGGGTCAAAAACTAGGTCACTAGGTCAATTCAAAGAGAAACATTGTGTATGCAATAGAGGCTTGTTTTTTTCAATTGATCTTCATGAAATTTGGTCAGAATAATTACCTTGATGAAATCTAGGTCAAGTTTGAATATGGGTCATCTAGGGTCAAAACCAAGGTCACTAGGTAAACTTGCATATTTGACAATGGTGTATTTTTCAATTGATCTACATGAAATTTGTTCAGAATGATTGCCTTGATGAAATCTAGGTCGAGTTTTAATATGGGTCATCTTGGGTCAAAAACTAGGTCGCTAGGTCAAATCAAAGAAAAACATTGTGTATGCAATAGAGGCTGTATTTTTCAATTGATCTTCATGAAATTTGGTCAGAATAATTGCCTTGATGAAATCTAGGTCAAGTTTGAATATGGGTCATCTGGGGTCAAAAACTAGGTCATTAGGTCATATTAAAGAAAATACTTGTTTAAACTTAAAAGACCACATTTGTGGTACAATCTTAATGAAAATTGGCTAGAATATTTGTTTCCACGAAATCGCTAGGTCAAACATGTTTACACTGTTATAGTTTGTTTCTCAGGTGAGCGACCTAGGGCCATCTTGGCCCTCTTGTTTATGAAAAATAGCCAAAATCAATCTACTGAAAAATTGTTGAAAAAGACGTTAAACCCGAACACACACGCACATTCTCCAAGACATTCGTCTCCCAGACCCCATGACCAAGGGGCAACTGCTCCTTAGATCCCCATCTCACTCCAACACACCTTAAGGCATTGACAGCTATAGATATCAGAAAAACAGAATCCTTATACATTTTTTTGAAATTCAGTATATTATATTAGAGCATGAACATAATTTATACTCAGAGATCATTCCAGATGGGAAGCAGTGGTTAAGTGGATAAAGTGTTGGCCACTCAATCCAGGGGTCATGGGTTCCAGCCCCAATGGCGTCATGACTATAGATGACTTCTCATATGACACCAGTACTGGTATTTCCAGAAAGTGGACTTGAGAGTGGTTCCAATAAGCTTGAAGCTTTCATCACAATCGAGCTAAAACAAATTACTATAAACTAAACCAAGATGGTGCTAAATCATGCCTTAGCCTAGTGTGTGACTGGTAATAGCCAATCATTGAAATGAAATGAACATTATGATACAAGAGTGTCATTGACCCTAAAGCGCCCACCTGTGTACAAGACTTCAAGTGTGTTTGTATAATATATTAATGGTGCAAGTACAGAGTTAGCTTTCTTCTATGTTAGCCTATATATAAATAAATCACACATTTTTAACTTGTCTGATTTTTTAAAAAAATTCTACAAGACTTGGTATTCTTGTCACTTGATTGTCCGTGTCAGTGCTGGTTAAAACTTTTGTTTAGGCCAACCTTTTCTCAAAAACTATAAGAGGTAAAACTGTGAAACAACTTTGCACACTTCTTTATCATCATTAAATGACTATATAGGCCAAAAACCATAACTCTGATAAATTATGACCCTTTTTGTACTTAAAAAAAATTTAAATTATAACTTTTTTCTTTTATATTGTCCAGCAGTTGCAAACGAGCAATGGCACCCATAGGCGGTGTTCTTGCTGGACCTTGAGCAATAATTTGAACAATCACTGTACAGTAAAACTCTGATATTACATGTCAAATATCAAGGCTCTAGCTATTACGTATTCAGAGAAACATTTTGAAAGTTGCAAATATATAGCCTATAGTAAGTACATGTCACACATAAGGGCATGGCAATTTTGCAATAATTTGGACAATTAAGGTACTCAAACCTTTACTTGTATCACATGCCAAATGTTAAAGCTCTAAGAGTAGAAGATTTTTGAAGTCTGACAGCTAAAAAGACTAGTTTTTTATATCAACAATACTGGTACATTCAATAAACTGAGCCATTTGAACAACTTTGAAAGAGAGCTACCCAGAGATCATGTTTGTAAAGTTTCATCGAAATCCAAAATATTACCTTTTCTTTTTATGTGAATTCTTTTTTTCTCAAAATGTATGGCTAAGTCTTAAATGTTACTAATCATTTTTAGCTCAACTATACGAAGTATAAGGAGAGCTATCCTACTCGACCCGGCGCCGGCGTCTTTCCGCGTCCCCACCTTGGTTAAAGTTTTTTTACACTTTCTCTTTTTTCAACTTATCTCTGTAATTACTTAATGGATTTGATTCAAACTTGAAATACTTATTCCTCATCATCATCCACATCATCTGACATAAGGGCCATAACTCTGGCACCAATATTTCATGAATTATCCCCCCCTTTTCACTTAGATTTTCAGGTTAAAGTTTTGATGCACTTTCACTCTATCTCTGTTATTACTGAATGGATTTGATTCAAAATTAAAATAGTTGTTCAACATCATCACCCACATCATATGACACAAGGTGCATAACTCTGGCACCATTTTTTCATGAATTATTCCCCCTTTTTACTTGGAATTTCAGGTTAAAGTTTTGGTGCACTTTCACTCTACCTCTGTTATTAGCTCACCTGTCACAAAGTGACAAGGTGAGCTTTTGTGATCGCGCAGCGTCCGTTGTCCGTGCTCCGTAAACTTTTCCTTGTGACATCTCTAGAGGTCACATTTTTCATGGAATCTTTATGAAAATAAAGTCAGAATGTTCATCTTGGTAAATTCTAGGTCAAATTCGAAACTGGGTCACGTGCGGTCAAAAACTAGGTCAGTAGGTCTAAAAATAGAAAAACCTTGTGACCTTTCTAGAGGCCATACATTTCACGAGATCTTCATGAAAATTGGTCAGAACGTTCACCTTGATGATATCTAGGTCAAGTTTGAAACTGGATCACGTGGCTTCAAAAACTAGGTCAGTAGGTCAAATAATAGAAAAACCTTGTGACCTCTCTAGAGGCCATATATTTCATGGGATCTGTATGAAAATTGGTCAGAATGTTCACCTTGATGATATCTAAGTCAAGTTCGAAAGTGGGTCACGTGCCGTCAAAAACTAGGTCAGTAGGTCAAATAATAGAATAACCTTGTGACCTCTCTAGAGGCCATATTTTCCATGGGATCTGTATGAAAGTTGGTCTGAATGTTCATCTTGATGATATCTAGGTCAAGTTCGAAAGTGGGTCACGTGCCATCAAAAACTAGGTTAGTAGGTCAAATAATAGAAAAACCTTGTGACCTCTCTAAAGGCCATATTTTTCAATGGATCTTCATGAAAGTTGGTCTGAATGTTCACCTTGATGATATCTAGGTCAAGTTCGAAACAGGGTCATGTGTGGTCAAAAACTAGGTCAGTAGGTCTAAATATAGAAAAACCTTGTGACCTCTCTAGAGACCATACTTGTGAATGGATCTCCATAAAAATTGGTTAGAATGTTCATCTTATTGAGATCTAGGTTCAGTTCGAAAGTGGGTCACGTGCCTTCAAAAAGTAGGTCAGTAGGTCAAATAATGAAAAAACGTTGTGACCTCTCTAGAGGCCATATTCATGGGATCTGTATGAAAGTTGGTCTGAATGTTCATCTTGATGATATCTAGGTCAAGTTTGAAACTGGGTCAACTGCGATCAAAAACTAGGTCAGTAGGTCTTGAAATAGAAAAAACCTTGTGACCTCTCTAGAGGCCATACCCTTGAATGGATCTTCATGAAAATTGGTCAGATTGTTCACCTTGATGATATCTAGGTCAAGTTTGAAACTGGGTCACGTGCTTTAAAAATCTAGGTCAATAGGTAAAATAATAGAAAAACCTTGTGACCTCTCTAGAGACCATATTTTTCAATGGATCTTCATGAAAATTGGTCAGAATTTTTATCTTGATAATATCTAGGTCAAGTTCAAAACTGGGTCACATGAGCTCAAAAACTAGGTCACTATGTCAAATAATAGAAAAAATGACGTCATTCTCAAAACTGGATCATGTGGGAAGAGGTGAGCGATTCAGGACCATCATGGTCCTCTTGTAACTGAATGGATTTGATTCAAACTTAAAATAGTTGTTCAGCATCATCACCCACATCATATGACACAAGATGCATAACTCTTGCACAATTTTTCTTGAATTATTCCCCTTTTTAATGCTCAGTTGAGTTTTTCTGATCGCTCGATGTCCAGCGTCCGGCTTCTGTCGTCTGTCTGTCAACATTTAGCTTGTGTATGCGATAGAGGCTGTATTTTTCAACTGATCTTCATGAAATTTGGTCAGAATGATTACCTTGATAAATCTAGGCCAAATTCGAAAATGGGTCATCTGGGGTCAAAAACTAGGTCACTAGGTCAAATCAAAGAAAAACCTTGTGTATGCGATAGAGGCTGTATTTTTCAATTAATCTTCATGAATATTGGTCAGAATGATAACCTTGATGAAATCTAGGCCGAGTTCGAAAATGGGTCATCTCGGGTCAAAAACTAGGTCACTATGTCAAATCAAAGAAAAACCTTGTGTATGCGATAGAGGCTGTATTTTTCAATTGATCTTCATGACATTTGGTCAGAACGATTGCATTGATGAAATATAGGTCAAGTTTGAATATGGGTCATCTAGGATCAAAAAGTAGGTCACTAGGTCAAATCTAAGAAAAACCTTGTGTATGTGATAGAGGCTATATTTTTCAATTGATCTTCCTGAAATTAAGTCAGAATGATTGCCTTGATGAAATCTAGGTCGAGTTTGAATATGGGTCATCTGTGGTCAAAAACTAGGTCACTAGGTCAAATTAAAGAAAAATCTGATATATGCGATAGAGGCTGTATTTTTCAATTGATATTCATGAAATTTCCTCAGAATGATTGCCTTGATAAAATCTACGTTGAGTTTGATTATGGGTCATTGGACTCAAAAAGTAGGCCACTAGGTCAAATCAAAGAAAACCCTTCTGTATGCGATAGAGGCTGTATTTTTCAATTAATCTTCATGAAATTTGGTCAGAATGATTGCCTTGATGTAATCTAGGTCAAGTTCAATTACGGATCATCTGGGTCAAAAAGTAGGTCACTAGGTTAAATCAAAGAAAAATCTTTTGTATGCGATAGAGGCTGTATTTTTCAACTGATCTTCATGAAATTTTGTCAGAATGATAGCCTTGATGAAATCTAGGTCAAGTTCGAATATGGGTCATCTGGGTTTACAAACTAGGTCACTAAGTCAAATCAAGGAAAAACCGTGTGTATGCAGTAGGGACTGCATTTTACACTGGATTTCATAAAATTTGGTCAGAATGGTTGGCTTGATGAAATCTAGGTCAAGTTCGAATATGGGTAGTCTGGGGTCAAAAACTAGGTCACTAGGTCAAATCAAAGAAAATACTTATTTATACTCAAGATTTTTTGCTCCAATTTTAATAATTGGTCAGAATATTTTTTTCCATGAAATCATTAGGTCAAACATGTTTACACTGTTATGGTGTGTTTCTCAGGTGAGCGACCTAGGGCCATCTTGGCCCTCTTGTTACTTAGAATTTCAGGTTAAATTTTTACCCACTTTCACTGTATCTCTGTTCTTACTGAATGGATCTGATTCAAACTTAAACAATTGTTCAACATCATTTCCCTTATCATATGACACAAGGTGTATATCTCTGGGACCAATTTTTCATGGATTATTTCCCCTTTTTACTTAGAATTTTAGGTTAAAGTTTTGATGACTTTCACTCTGTCTCTGTTATTACTGAATGGATTTGATTCAAACTTAAAATAGTTTTTCAACATCACCACCCACACAATATGACACAGGGTGCATAACTCTGGCACAAATTTTTCATTAATTATTTCCCCTTTTTAGCTCACCTGTCACAAAGTGATCGCGCAGCGTCCGTCGTCCGTGCGTGCGTGCGTAAACTTTTCCTTGTGACCACTCTAGAGGACACATTTTTCATGGGATCTTTATGAAAGTTGGTGAGAATGTTCATCTTGATGATATCTAGGTCAAGTTTGAAACTGGGTCACATGCGATCAAAAACTAGGTCAGTAGGTCAAATAATAGAAAATTCTTGTGACCTCTCTAGAGGCCATATTTTTCAATGGATCTTCATGAAAATTAGTTAGAGTTTTTATCTTGATGATATCTAGGTCAAGTTTGAAACTGGATCAACTGCGGTCAAAAACTAGGTCAGTAGGTCAAATAATAGAAAATCGTTGTGACCTCTCTAGAGGTCATATTTTTCATGGGATCTGCATGAAAATTGGTCAGAATGTTTATCTTGATGATATCTAGGTCAAATTCAATACTGGATCACGTCCGGTTCAAAACTAGGTCAGTAGGTCAAATAATAAAAAAACCTTGTGACCTCTGTAGAGGCTGTATTTTTCATGGGATCTGCATAAAAATTGGTCAGAATGTGTACTTTGATGATATCTAGATCAAGTTCGAAACTGGGTCAACTGCGGTCAAAACTAGGTCAGTAGGTCAAATAATAGAAAATCATTGTGACCTCTCTAGAGGTCATATTTTTATGGGATCTGCATGAAAATTGGTCAGAATGTTCATCTTGATGATATATAGGTCAAGTTTGAAACTGGGTCACGTCTGGTCCAAAACTAGGTCAGTAGGTCAAATAATAGAAAAACCTTGTGACCTCTGTATAGGCCATATTTTTGATGGGATCTGCATGAAAATTGGTCAGAATGTTCATCTTGATGATATCTAGGTCAAGTTTGAAACTGGGTCAACTGCGGTCCAAAACTAGGTCAGTAGGTCTAAAAATAGAAAATCCTTGTGACCTCTCTAGAGGCCATATATTTTAATGGATCTTCATGAAAATTGGTCAGAATGTTCATCTTGATGATATCTAGGTCAAGTTCGAAACTGGGTGACGTGCGGTTCAAAACTAGGTCATTAGATCAAATAATAGTAAAACCTTGTGACCTCTCTAGAGGTCATATTTTTCAAGGGATCTGTATGAAAGTTGGTCTGAATGTTCATCTTGATGATATCTAGGTCAAGTTTGAAACTGGGTCAACTGCGATCAAAAACTAGTTCACTAGGTCTAAACATAGAAAAACCTTTTGACCTCTCTTGAGGCCATATTTTTCAATGGATCTTCATGAAAATTGGTGAGAATGTTCACCTTGATGATATCTAGATAAAGTTCGAAACTGGGTCACGTGCGGTCAAAAACTAGGTCAGTCGGTCTAAAAATAGAAAAACCTTGTGACCTCTCTAGAGGCCATATTTTTCATGAGATCTTTATGTCGGTCAATAGCTATACCTAGCTAATGTTGTCTGTATATTAACACCGACTTTAAATGAAATTTGTATCTTGTATCTATGAAAATTGGTGAGAATGTTCACCTTGATGATATCTAGGTCAAGTACAAAACTGGGTCACATGCCTTTAAAAACTAGGTCATTATGTCAAATAATAGGAAAACCTTGTGACCTCTCTAGAGGCCATATTTTTCAATGGATCTTCATGAAAATTGGTCAGAATTTTTATCTTGATATCTAGATCAAATTCAGAACTAGGTCACATGAGCTCAAAAACTAGGTCAGTATGTCAAATAATAGAAAAAATGACGTCATACTGAGTTCATGTGGGGACAGGTGAGCAATTCAGGACCATCATGGTCCTCTTGTTACTTAGAATTTTAGGTTAAAGTTTTGATGCACTTTCACTCTGTCTCTGTTATTACTGAATGGATTTGATTCAAACTTAAAATAGTTGTTCAGCATCATCACCCACGCCATACAACACAAGGTGCATAACTCTGGCACCAATATTTAATGAATAATGCCCCTTTTTGCTTAGGATATACTTATAATAATGTTTTGATACATTTTATCTTTATCTCTCTTATTACTTTAAGTTGATATTTTTGACATAGACTCAGGCTATTGTGCAATATCTTCATCCACAATTGGAGTCATTAAACACTCCAGTGACAGCTCTAGTTTCCTCAGATGTGCCCAGTTTCACTATCCAGCATCGAAATAGTCAAGCGCGCTGTCTCCTGTGACAGCTCTTGTTACGTACATGTACTTAAACTTTTTCTCAATTAAGAATTTGTTTTAGATGTAGTGGTTCCTGATGCCTTATTTAAAAGGACATTTAATTCCTGTTATTTCTCAAGCTCTATGCCTCTCTAGTATCTTAATACTGTCAAGGGAAATAATCAGCAGTTTTTAGCTCACCTGAGCCAAAGGCTCACGGTGAGCTTTTGTGACCGCTCAATGTCCGTCGTGTGACATGTGTCGTCCGTCCGTCAACATTTTCTAAAAAAATCTTCTTAAAAACCACTGGGCAGAATTACACCAAACTTCACAGGAATGATCCTTATGTGGCCCCCTTTCAAAATTGTTCAAAGAATTGAACTCCATGCAGAACTCAGGTTGCCATGGCAACCGAAAGGAAAAACTTTAAACATCTTCTTGTCCAAACAGTCTTAGAAATAGGATCAGATGATTTTTTGACTGTGACCTGGACATACTGACCTACTTTCTTGTTTTTAAGATAAAGCCTTGAAATTTTGATGACATACACAGTTTTGCACACAAATCGTAAAACTGAATTTCATTGACCATGAATGTGACCTGCTGACTTTCTTAAAATATTATATCATCAGTTTGACATTTGAAACATGTAGCTCATATTACTCAGTTGAGCGATCCAGGGTCATCATGACCCTCTTGTCTAGTTTTATGAGAATGAATTACCTGTCTTAGTTGAATAACACCAAGAGGAAGTAAATTTGAATAAAATTTCCTTAAAAAAACTATAAAATTTAAAGTCATCAACATCATATGTCTTTAAAGAAGTAAAATAGACAATAAATAAAATCACTTTGTTAGCAGGAAAATTTCAAGGTGAGTTGATCATTACTGGTACTTCTTTAAAAGAAATGAAGCATATCTATGTCTTTACACCTGATATGTCACACTTGACCATATTAATAAAATCTTTATTTTGTTAAAAACGACATCATGTCTTATAACCAGTTGTAATATATCATATAGCACAAGAAAATACAAAGATACAGAATTTAAATAGACATTATATTTTAAAATGCAAAAATTTCCAAGCTGCTGTGATATTTTGATTAAAAAAAATACATTTAAAGAAATAAGATGATAAAAACATCAATATTTTTCTGCCTTACATTTCCAGAATGTCTCAGGATCCTGATTATTACCAGACCGTATCACTGAAACTGTCAGAGGTGCTCAGTGATATTTGTGTCAATGAAAGAATGATTCAGAAGAGGAGGAGGACGGCCTTGTTGTTTGAAACTATGCAGACTAGTAGTAACAGATTGCAGGGCATTAATGTGTCCATCTATAATTTTGGTAGCCGGTCTGAAGGGTCAACAACAAAAGGACTCAATTCAGATAATGATACACTCCTGTGCCTAAATGAGTATAATATGATACAGGACTGGGGTGAGTGGCAACCTGGCATGCTCAATCTACTGGTGATCCAGGATGACACCACATCACCAGGTTACTGTCTACTACAATGTCTGAGGATTGATGAGCCTCTTCCTCTTCCTACTGCTGTACTTGATAATGAACAAGACGGAGATCATACAGTTAGCAGAGGTAAAGTGCTACTGAAGAACACAGCTTTAAGACATGCTGTCTTACCAGTAAGTGTAATGAATGGTCCTGCTGAATCATTACAAGGAATACCAGGTTTAGCTGATCAAGATCATGTTACAGCATACCACTGTAAATCATGGCCTGTAGAAGCCCGACCATGGTTATTACAACAAGGCATAGGAAGATGGCCAACAGAAGACATGAAGAGATATTGCGAGACTACTGGATGTTTTGTTGTACCAGTAAGCAGTAAAAATGGCCAGAATGAGCAACTTGAATGGAGAATATCTACTTCCCAGGCTGAAAGATGTCTCATGTTTAATTTAAACATCACACAATTAAGATGTTACATTCTGATGAAGATGATTCTTAAAACATTCATAAATCCTCAGTGTGATGGTGTACTTTCAAGTTTCATGTGCAAAACTGTTTTATTTCATTGTATACAGAATACATGTTCAAATAACTGGGTGAAATCTAACTTACTTGCATGTTTGTTGTGCTGCCTTACAGTATTGCAGAACTTCGTTAGGAAAGAAAACTGTCCACATTTTACAATACCTGAAAACAACCTGATGGCTGGAAGAATTTCTCCTCATAACAAACTCAGAATTCTTGAAATACTACAAAAGATCATACAAAGTGAGGGTCGTGCACTGCTGGAGATTTCCATTGATGACCTTGGTCCAAGACTAATGGTGACAATGAACATGGATGAAGCTTTTCAGTATTACCAAACTCCAGCACAAATGTATGCCCATATTTCAGCAGTTCTGCTAATTGATACTGCCTGTACAGTAACTGTCTGTCAAATGGACTTTTTACGAAAAATGAGTCATGATGGAAATGCAATAGTGCGTGAGAATGTATCAAACTTTATGTTAACACTAACTAAAATGTACAAAGAAGTGGGTTTTAGCAATTTGGAAAAATATGCACTGAAGCTTTTAGCACCTCTATTTTCATCTTCCCTAGGATCTGTGATAGCATCTCATGACATTTACACTACTCGCAGTATATCTCCAGAAGCACTGTCCTGGTTTTCAGTTGGTTTGAACTCAGATGTGGCATCTGGTAGACTGAAACTTGCATCAGCATTATATTGTGTAGGAGATATGGGAAGGGCAGAGTTTGTTCTGAGGAGTACAGAAGAAAAGTATGATCCGAATTCTATTGGACCTTTATGTAAATGTTATGATCATCCCATGTATTTAAAGCAAGGATTCACGCATAAATGTAACACTGGAAATGAAGAACTAATACAACATTACACAGCATTTTGTGTTAGATTTCTGCGATGTGAAATTTGCTGTGTTCCTAAAGAGTTACAATATGAAATGTTTAGATCAACACAAGAGGACAGGCTTGAAAGGAATGAAATGGTTGACTACTGGCTGGATTGGGCTATAGTGGATAGTCTCCCTTACCTGTATTTCCTACAGTATAAGACCTATGGTGCTCTTCATAGAGTGGCAGACCAACAATGTGCACTTGCAAACCTGGACACTACCTTTGAAAGAGAATTAATTCTAGATCACAGGGAAACAGCACTGAACTTACTAGGACAGTGTATGGAACAGGAAAACCAACATAATGATGCTTTACGCTGCTATATAATGTCTTTGAATATCCGAGCAAGAAACAATGCTGCAAATTTTCTTATTTGCAGACTTCTTTGTGAAATCGTTAACACATAAAGATACTGTAGGTTGCTGTAAAACACTTATGAATGATCTATTACAAGTACTATACAGGCAATGTAGAGGACTCGGTGTGTAATTCATTCATGCAGAAAAATTGTATGAACGGATGTACACTATACACAAACAAAAGCTGTCATTTTTTTGCCTATTTGAGACACTTCCCCACAATTGTTAGTTAAATTATATAGCTCTCTAGCCCATTTACAAAATTATGCCCCATTTTTAAAGAAAATTTTGATAAAGCTGTCGTAATGCTGATTACTATTGAAGAGTTTCAAAGGATTAGCCAACACAAACTATTACAGTTTGGTAACATGTTGAAAAGAAAACAAAAAAAAACAAAAAAAAGGTTGATAGGGTAGGTTGGTAGGAAAAAAGTTTTTTAACATCATTTCATTTTGGTAAACTAAACTGTTGCAGATTAGATGATTTTGATCTTGCTTTCATACAGAAAGGATACAACATCTCTGACTGTACATATCTGAATCCACAGGGATTGTTGACTGAGAGTATGAACTAAACTTGGTCCTAAATGCAGTTTGTAGGCATTTGGGTAATAAATGAGATCTGTAGGCAATAGGGTCATGAGGGCTGTTGGCAGTTGGGTTTTAAATGAGGTCTATAGGCAGTTTGGTCATAAATGAGGGCTGTATGCAATTGGGTCATAAATGAGGGCTGTAGGCAATTGAATTATAAATGAAGGCTGTAGGCAACTGGGTCATAAATAAGGGCTGTAGGCAGTTGGATTATAAATGAGGGCTATATGCAATTGGGTCATAAATGAGGGCTGTAGGCAGTTGAATTATAAATGAGGGATGTAGGCAATTGGATTATAAATGAGGACTGTAGGTAATTGGATTATAAATGAGGACTGTAGGTAATTGAATTATAAATGAGGGATGTAGAGTATAGGGTTATGAATGAGGGCTGTAGGTAATTGAATTATAAATGAGGGTTGTAGGCAATTGGACGTTAAATAAGGGCTGTTGGCAATTGGATTATAAATGAGGGCTGTAGGCAATTGGGGCAGAAATGAGGGCTGTTGGCAATTGGATTGTAAATGAGGGCTGTAGGCAATTGGGTTATAAATAAGGGCTGTAGACAGTTAGATTATAAATGAAGGCTGTCAGCAATTGGATTTTAAATGAGGGCTGTAAGCAATTGGGTCATAAATGAGGACTGTTGGCAACTGGATTATAAATGAGGGCTGTAGGCAATTTGATTTTAAATGAGGGCTGTAGGCAATTGGATTATAAATGGTGGCTGTAGGCAACTTTATTATAAATGAGGGTTGTAGGCAGTTGGATTGTAAATGGTGGCTGTTGGTAATTGGATTATAAATGAGGGCTGTAGGCAGTTGGATTATAAATAAGGGCTTTAGACAATTGGATCATAAATGAGGGTTGTAGGCAGTTAGATTATAAATGAGAGCTGTTAGCAATCGGGTCATAAATGAGAACTGTAGGCTATTTGAAAAAAAGGGGTCTCACCCAATACATAATGTAGAGCTCTACACTTATAAGTCATTTGATCTTGCACTTTTTAGTAGAGACAAGCTATGAACATAAAATAATTGAAGGTTATGTCAAATAGAAATCTGGACATGAAACATTGACTTTTCACACCACCTTGTCAGGGGCAGACAACTCAGATAAAAGATATTTTCAGCAAATTTCTTTTTGAATAGAAATTTAAGATTTTGGGGATTTAAGTGTTTTGTGTTAATATCTTTCTATTTATAGTAACAAAAGCATATTTACTCACAAGTTTATTCATGCTCAACAACTTCCATTATTTTGATAAAAACGCTCTATGTAGTAACATTTTTAACGAAACTTGACAAAGTTGTTACATAATTTATCTTTATAGGAATGCAAAATTTAAACAGTATAAATAAATAATATATTTCAGAAAAAGACAACAAATATTCATCCTCTATATCCTTTCCGCAGCCTTAACGTACTAAAACGTATTAGCGTCTGATGGCCCTTTCACGCTTCCGTAGAAACAACATTTATTACACGAAACTTATTTTGAAAATATTTCTGAAATGTCTAGGTCTGCAGCTCTCAAATATGGTTATATCTTACATCTGAGGCATATACTGACACTCTCAGACAGCATCAAAAATGACATTTTGAGCGATTTGATGAAGTTCCAAAATTATCGATGTACCCTTGGTCCGTTACGGACCCCTGTGGGATTTCTGTTTATCCAGAGCTCAAATATTTTTTCATAGATTAAAAGCTGACATGCTGTACTAAAGCTCAGGTAATTTCAATTCGTAATAAAGTGCTGAAAATTGGCTCCCCAATAGCAAAAAAAAAAAGAAGTCCACGCGCATACATTTAGACGGGGTGACCCCTGCGCGTGACCCCTGACTATCTACGAATCAAAATGCGGCTTTCGTTTTCAAGTTTAGCATTTCTACTTTCATTTTATTTACTTCCGGAAATAGCTGAAGGTCGAGTGACGTCATTTTCTGTGTTGTCAAAAACATACATGTGCCTGGCGATACTGCATAAATATGTGCTGGCCGTCCTAAGGTTATTAGAGAAATCATTTTTTATCTAAAAATCTGTGCTTTTTCGACATTTTTTAACACGTCTGTACCAAAACTGACGTTTGAGACAAAAATGGCTAAACTAAAATGCATTTTAGGAAATCTGTATATCCTTTCCGCAGTCTTAACGTACTAAAACGTATTAGCGTCTGATGGCCCTTTCACGCTTCCGTAGAAACAACATTTATTACACGAAACTTATTTTGAAAATATTTCTGAAATGTCTAGGTCTGCAGCTCTCAAATATGGTTATATCTTACATCTGAGGCATATACTGACACTCTCAGACAGCATCAAAAATGACATTTTGAGCAATTTGATGAAGTTCCAAAATTATCGATGTACTCTTGGTCCGTTACGGACCCCTGTGGGATTTCTGTTTATCCAGAGCTCAAATATTTTTTCATAGATTAAAAGCTGACACGCTGTACTAAAGCCCAGGTAATTTCAATTCGTAATAAAGTGCTGAAAATTGGCTCCCCAATAGCAAAAAAAAAAAAAAAAAAAAAAAGAAGTCCACGCGCATACATTTAGACGGGGTGACCCCTGACTATCTACGAATCAAAATGCGGCTTTCGTTTTCAAGTTTAGCATTTCTACTTTCATTTTATTTACTTCCGGAAATAGCTGAAGGTCGAGTGACGTCATTTTCTGTGTTGTCAAAAACATACATGTGCCTGGCGAGATTGCATAAATATGTGCTGGCCGTCCTAAGGTTATAATAGTCATTTTTCAATACAAAACCTTTAAGAATCAAAGCACTGATGGTGGCTGCTTATCAATGTGTTTAAAATATTGTAAAGAAAGTGACATCTGAGGAATTCTTGATATAGACAAGAAGAACATTTTTTGCATTTTCAGCTTGTGTTTCAAAATTAATCCTTTTTCACTGCCAGTCATTGTTTACACACACAGATTCACTGTCTTTAATGAAAAGTTTTGGTCCTTTTTGTGCCCCCCCCATGAGTGGTGGGGGCATATAGATTTGGTCTTGTCCGTGCGTCCGTCCGTCTGTGCGTGCGTCCGTCCGTCCGAAGTTCGTGACGCGCCTAGCTCGAAAAGTATTTGATATAAATTGATGAAACCTTGCATGAGTCTTTATCATGATATGAACTTGCGCACCTCCTATTTTTCGTCTGGCTCCGCCCCCTATTTTCAGAGTTATGGCCCCTGAAATAGTCAAAAATGCACATTTTTACCTTGTGACACGCCTAACTCAAAAAGTATTTGATATAGATTCATGAAACCTTGCATGAGTCTTAATCATGATATGAACTTGCGCACCTCCTATTTTTCGTCTGGCTCCGCCCCCTATTTTCAGAGTTATGGCCCCTGAAATAGTCAAAAATGCACATTTTTACCTTGTGACATGCCTAGCTCAAAAAGTATTTGATATAAATTGATGAAACCTTGCATGAGTCTTTATCATGATATGAACTTGCGCACCTCCTATTTTTCGTCTGGCTCCGCCCCCTATTTTCAGAGTTATGGCCCCTGAAATAGTCAAAAATGCACATTTTTACCTTGTGACACGCCTAGCTCAAAAAGTATTTGATATAGATTCACGAAACCTTGCATGAGTCTTAATCATGATATGAACTTGCGCACCTTCTATTTTTCGTCTGGCTCTGCCCCCTATTTTCAGAGTTATGGCCCCTGAAATAGTCAAAAATGCACATTTTCACCTTGTGACATGCCTAGCTAAAAAAGTATTTGATATAGATTCATGAAATCTTGCATGAGTCTTAATCATGATATGAACTTGGGCACCTCCTATTTTTCGTTTGGCTCCGCCCTCTATTTTCAGAGTTATGGCCCCTGAAATAGTCAAAAATGCACATTTTTACCTTGTGACACGCCTAGCTCAAGAAGTATTTGATATAGATTCATGAAACCTTGCATGAGTGTTAATAATGATATGAACTTGCGTACCTCCTATTTTTCATCTGGCTCCGCCCCCTATTTTCAGAGTTATGGCCCCTGAAATAGTCAAAAATGCACATTTTCACCTTGTGACATGCCTAGCTCAAAAAGTATTTGATATAGATTCATGAAACCTTGCATGAGTCTTAATCATGATATGAACTTGTGCACCTCCTATTTTTTTATCTGACTCCGCCCGGTATTTTCAGAGTTATGGCCCCTGAAATAGTTAAAAATGCACATTTTCACCTTGTGACATGCCTAGCTCAAAAAGTATTTGATAAAAATTCGTGAAACCTTGCATGAGTCTTAATCATGATATGAATTTGTGCACCTCCTATTTTTCATTTGGGTCCGCCCCCTATTTTTAGAGTTATGGCCCCTGAAATAGTCAAAAATGCACATTTTCACTTTGTGACGCACCTAGCTCAAAAAGTATTTAATATAAATGGTTGAAAACTTGCATAAGTCTTAATCATGATATAAACTTGCACACCTCTAATTTTTTGGCTGGCTCCACCCCCTATTTTTAAAGTTATGGCCCCTGAAATAGCAAAAAAATGCACTTTTTCACCAAATTATGTGCCTAGCTCAAAAAGTATTTGATGTAAATTTAGAAAACCTTGCTGGAGTCTTTATCGTGATGTGACCTTGCACACTTGGCATTCTTCTTAAGAATCTTAGCTCTTATTACAGAGTTATGGCCCTTGAAATAGCCAAAATAGTGGATTCTTTGTTTGTGATGCACATAGCTCAAAAAGTATATGGCCTAGAATAATGAATCCTTTTCATAAAATGTTTGTTGAGGCTATATCCTCAAACTGAGACTACAAACATTTGAATTATTGCCCCTTATTTGTGACAAATGTACCAGTGGGGGGCACACCCTGTGTCCTACAGACACATTCTAGTTGATTATTTGTGACAAAAACTACAACATAAATTAGATCGACAGTGTTTTTACTATAAATAAATAATATAAGCTTTTTTCCAAATCATTCAGCTTTTAAGATTTGTTTCTAAAGCTTTTGGACAGTGCCTACTATTAATTATATACAAACTGATTTAGTCCTTATCAGATAGCTGTGGTTTTCATGAGATTTTTATGAAAGAAAACACCACAAATGTACCTCAGAATGTCAGTTCTGCAGCCAGTGTATTTTCGAGGTGCATTATTTTTCACTCCACCTCCTATACTCAAAAGTCCGCTATATATACATAACAGCAGGCTTCACAAAAATGCTGGACATTCAATCAGACAAGCTTACAACTTTAGTCAGACCGAGAGAAAAAATCGAAAAATATGTAACTGGCAAATATTAATATCATCGCTGCAGGTTCATATATGGCCTACAAGTTGATAAAATTGTGAGACAGTAGTACCACTTAGTCAAAGTGAGCTTGCAACATTTATCAGTTTGGGCGACCTGTGGGTTTCTACGTTGATAATTCTTTTTTGACCTCATACATGTATATCTATGCATGATGGTAATTGGCAGTATCAATGCCTGAGGAAATCCATGTCACTGCTGATTATCGATTTTCTATAAATAGCCTAATTAACATGCTTCTTTGAAACGAAACCGACACAATGCTGATTCCCAGGCTAGGTTTCACCTTTTCTACGTTATAAGCTACGTTACCTCCATGCTATGGTATGATACGATAAGAAACAACCAATAGCTAAATATCATCGCTCCAGTTCAGGTGACATGAGGTCATCCTTTATTCATGTGACCATAAATTTGCATATTTATATTCATACACGTGGTTGGTTTAATTAAAACGTTGACTTCAGTTTATGTTGATTTTAGTCGCTGAATTTAAATTAAAAATGGTTTTAAGGCATACCTTGTAGCATTGCATATTCTGCACGTTGTGTAGATAATTGTTTCCCTGGAAGGCCTGGGACTATTTTTGGTTGTTATAATAATTCTCAAACTTAGTATTCTTTTTGACACTGGTGGCAGCAGCCACCAAAAACTATTTACAATTTTGTGACATTATCAGCAATCGAATATATCATTTTCCGGGAAAAAAAGCAACATCAGTTTACTCAATTAAAAGGGAGGTAATCGTACAAGGAGATAGATTGTGCATATTTGCTGCATTAACGTGATTAATGTATTATTATACTGGTTACTTACGAGTATCCCGGCACTTCCGTATTTAGATTAAAAGGTTCTTAGTCACAAAAAGACTAATAGAGTAGAATCTCATGTTTAACAAAGTCTTACTTCTAGCTGCACTTAATAAATAAATCTCATATAAACAATTGAATGCTTTACCATAAATAATTTTGCACATTCTAACATGGCTGGATTTGGTTGCCAGAGTGATATAATCATACGCATCAGAATGACAAACAATGATTTCATTTAAGAGCAAACCACTATTTATGAGATATATTCTTTCGATTCTTACACATTACGAAGGACTTTCAAGTGCATCGTTGATGATATTCATAAGTATTTGCTTGTTTCCTGTTGGTTTCTTTTAGACTGTATGCTGTCTAACACTTTGACATAGTAATTGTGACGTCAGGAAAATGTATTGTTAATATTCTAACACGATCCGATTTATTTTCCTATTAAACAAAGAAGGATGAAAACAGTGAATTATTATACAACAATTCACTGTTCTGACATCACAATTATTACGTCATAGCGTCAAACAGCGTAGCAGCGCTCTGGAAAAGAAACCAATTGAAAACGGGCAAATATTTAATGAATGCTGTCAAGGATGTACTTTAAAGTCCTTGGTAACGTGTTTATTATCAAAATAGTATATTTCGTTTAGTGATTTGCTCTTGAATAAAATCATTGTTTGTCGTTCAGATGCATGTTATTATATCACTCGGGCTGCGCCCTCATGATATAATTCCTTCGCATCTGAACTCCAAACAATGATTTATTCAGCGACAAATCACTAAATGAGATATAAGCGTGACTTATTCTATAACTGTTTAAATTCATATAGAAACTGTAAAAGTGATATTAACAGACTAAATATGTGCAGGGCACGATCTCAGTATAAGCATGTACATGTACTAAGAAATAAGCATTATAAACATAGACAGAAAGAAACTATAATAAGCTGATTAAAGCGAGAACAGATAATGCTAAGCAGTATTGGAAAATGTTGAAGGGATTAACTAGCTGTAGTTATCCTAACTCTCTTACACTGGATAATTTCGCTAGATATTTTAAAGCCAAAATTTTTAACGAAAGGTATTTAAACGGGGAACTTCAAATAATGTTCACCAAATTAGATGAACATATTAGTCACACAGAAATACTGAAAGCAGTTAAGCAGTTGAAAAGTAATATAAGTGGATGTCCAGATTTATTATAAAAAGGAATTTTTCAAACACGGAATAGATGTTTTATTACCATACTTGTCTCAGTTATTTAACAAATGTCTAAATATAGGTTATTTTCCAGACCCTTGGAGCGACGGTTTTATTGTTCCCATTTTTAAAAGTGGTGATATTAGAGAGCCAAGCAATTATAGAGGTATAACACTTTTAAGTGTTTTAGGTAAATTGTTCACCAGAATCTTAAACAACCGACTAACAAGTGGGCAGAAAACTATCATGTTTATATTGAAGCGCAAGCTGGCTTTCGTAAACATATGAGCACAATAGATAATATCTTTGTGTTAAACAGCCTTATTTCTCATATATGTAATAGTAATGAAAAACTTTTCTGTGCATTTGTTGATTTTCAGAAGGCTTTTGATTTCGTTGTAAGAGACATTTTATGGTACAAACTTATTAGAACAAGAGTAAATGGGAAAATTTTAAGTGTTATTAAGTCTATGTATGATAATGTAAAATCAAAAGTTAAACTCTCTAATAATATCAGTGATATTTTTGAATGTCATTTAGGGGTCAGACAAGGCGAATGCCTTTCTCCTTTCCTTTTTAGCATGTTTTTAAACGACATAGAAGACACGTTCATAAACAAAGGTATAGAAGGTATTGATATTGGTACTATGAAACTCTGTCTGTTATTATATGCTGATGATATTATATTATTTTCTCAGTCTGCAGACGGTCTTAGTTTAAACATATTTATTTCGAAAATACATCAATTTAAATTTTTACAGGTATACATATTTAACACAAATACGAAAGGGATAAGAACGAAAGAGAACTTGTATAGTTCCTCTCCCTAGACGGTCTCCAGAACTCTTTAAATGTTTTGTATGATTATTGTTCTAAACGGAAGCTCACTGTTAATACGAAGAAAACAAAAATTATGATTTTTAGAAAAGGTGGTCGGTTGCCAGATAATTTAGCATTTACTTATGATAATGAACAAATAGAAATTGTTAGCAACTTTAAATACCTAGGTGTTCTTTTTACGACAGGTGGTGCTTTTAACGAGATGGACAAAATGTTAGCAGGCCAAGCACTGAAAGCCACCTTTCAACTTAATAAATATTTGTATAAGTTCACATCTATCTCGCCAAAACATGTATTGAATCTTTATGATGAATTAGTTACACCGGCCGGTAATGAATTATGCCTCAGAGATATGGGGTTTTAACAAGGGTACACATATTAAAAGAGCCCATCTTTGTTTTTATAAAAAGTTGTTAGGAGTTAAAGTTTGTTGTCAAAATGCTTTTGTATATGGTGAAACTGGAAGAGTGACATATATTACGCACAGATATTTAATATTATAAAATACTGGTTAAAATTGTGTCAGTGCGAAGAGGTATGTTCTATTAAAAATGATATTGAATTACACCCTAATCATATGAATTGGGTACACAGTGTTAGAAATTTATTGTCAAGGTTAGGTTTTTATGAGGTGTGGTTAAACCAAGGAGTTGGGGACATTAATATATTTTTACAAACCTTGAAGGTTCGTCTTTATGATATATTTAAACAAAATTGGAACAACAGCTTACAGGGATCCTCTCGTGCCTTATTTTACAGAACAATAGCTACTTTTACTTTTCAGAAATATTTAAATGATGTCATTGTTGAAAAACATAGAATAAGTATGTCTCGACTAAGAATGTCATCACATAGACTAAAAATAGAAAGTGGCAGATGGAAAAAACCTGTAAGCGTCCCTTTGGATCAAAGAAAATGTTTATTTTGTAATTTATTAGAGGATGAATACCATTTTATTATTGAGTGCTCTCTATATACAGATTTAAGGCATCAGTACATTAAAAGATACTATTGGTTTCATCCTAACTATATCAAATTTATGGAACTAATTAAAACTGAAAATATTACTGATTTAAGAAAACTTACAGCGTATGTTTACAAGGCGTTTGAAAAACGAAACTTGATTTTTAATTCAATGTAGCAGTCAGATATATATGTTAAAAAGTCTCTATTATGATGTAACACTTGATATTAACTTTTGTCATAATGTTAGATAATGCTCTCACAGTCTCTCTCTCTGTCAAAGATACAGCATGCATTTGGTATGAAGGGTTTATCTTTTGATATATTTATTGTCATCTTGCTTACACATCTTGCAAAGTTGCATTGTTATTTCTTCTTTGATTATGTTATATTGATGCATGTACATGGGCCAGAATTGGCTTAATACGTAATAAAGTTATATATATTTTATTTTTAAACAATTAATACACAATATTCAGCTAGGAAAATGAATTTGGTCGAGTTAGAATCTGCAATAAACAACGGTTGACACGTGGACTGGTAAGGGAGCATTATGAAGTCCATTATGACGTCAAATGGTCGCATGATGTCTGGTGTATTACTACTTGGATGAATGAAGCCCATCAAAACATTTCAATGACCCTGTAAGAATAAGAATAAGAATGAATTACACTATGGTCATGCATAGACCTTTGTGATGATAGGTTAATAATTACTCTGTAAGATTACAGTATTCATGTTTTGTGTGACTAAATCATGTTTTAATGTCAACTTTCATTCAATCTTTAAATATTCTTTGTTGTTGTTGTTGGATTTAACGTCGCACTGACACATGATAGATCATATGGCGACTTTCCAGCTTTATTGATGGAGGAAGACCCCAGTTGCACCTCTGTGCATTATTTCATCACGAGCGGGCACCTGGGTAGAACCACTGACCTTCCGTAAGCCAGCTGGATGGCTTCCTCACATGAAGAATTCAACGCCCCAAGTGAGGCTCGAACCCGCATCAATGAGGGGCAAGTGATTTGAAGTCAGGGACCTTAACCACTCGGCCATGGAGGCCCTTTGTCAGATATAAACACAGTTTGATTAACTTAAGAAATGAATCGCAACTTAATACTTTTCTATAAAAGATAAGTGGCTTTTCCAAAACAGGGCTACAAAAATCACAAGGCTTTGATGTACAATTGCTTACAGACCTCGCGTCGTCATTCCTTTAGATTACAGTGGACATTAGCTATATGACACTTTCATAATGATGCATGCTAGTATGTCTGCTGTTCCAATAGTCCCAATGTAAAAAATATGCATAACGGAATCAGTGTAAAGAATGTTAAAGAAAGGCCAAACAAAAATGCATTTATATGATGTAAATACCGATTAAGGTTTAGCAGTATATCACAAAACAACAGATTTTTTTTAGCGAATTAACAGCATCTTGAGTAAGTTGACACACAACTTATCTGTCCAATACATGTTTTACTGTTCTGTCCCACGGAGTTGGATACCTAAAATATTCTAAATGAGTTGTCCCCCTTTAAATAAAAATGCCATATGTAAAGAAATAAATGTAAACAATTGTCAAAACGATGTTTTACCTAGTTATGTAAAGTTGCAATATTTATTATTATTGTTTCTAGCTCCACTATTTGGAGAACAGGGGGGTGGGGGGGTGGGGGTGGAGGGGGGCTATTCTACTCGCCTCGGCGTCGGTGTCCGCATCTGCATGACCCTTCTTGGTTAAAGTTTTTCGGCAACCTTTGTTTTTCTGTCATATCTTTGTTACTATTGTTTATATCTTACTGTAACTTCACATAAACATTGTCCAGTATACAAACAATGTATGTATAGGGGCTGAGCCCATTATACCCAAGGTCAAGGTCACCAGGCTGTTATACTTTGGATATTTTTAAGGTTTTTTCGGCAACCTTTGTTTTTCTGTTATATCTTTGTTACTATTGCTAATGTCTTACTGTAAGTTCACATAAACATTGTCCAGCATACAAACAAAGTATATGCAGGGGCTGGGTCCATTATACCCAAGGTCAAGGTCACAAAGTTGTTATACTTGGAATTATTTTGATGTTAATTTTTTTTGAAAGCTTCGTTATAGACATATCTTTGGTACTTTAAAAGATAATGACTTGAAATTAAAAAATATTTCTTTATAATCACCATCTGCATATGTGGTTGCAAACCCCATAACTCTTAATTGTATTTTTAGCTCACCTGTCACAAAGTGACAAGGTGAGCTATTGTGACCACTTGATGTCTGTCGTGCGTCGTCCGTCGTCTGTCAACAATTTGTAAAAAAATCTTTTTCTTGAAACCCACTGGGCAGAATTACACCAAACTTCACAGGATGGCCCCCTTTCAAAATTGTTCAAAGAATTGAATTCCATGGAGAACTCTGGTTGCCATGGCAACCGAAAGAAAAAACTTTAAAAATCTTCTTCTCAAAAACCAGAAGCCGTAGAGCTTAGATATTTGGTGTGAAGCATTGCCTAGTGGACCTCTACCAAGTTTGTTCAAATCATGACCCCGCCCCAGGGGTCACTTGATTTTACATAGGAAAATCTTAAAAAATCTTCTTCTCAAAAGGCAGAAGACCTAGAGCTTAGATATTTGACATGTAGCATTGCCTAGTGGACCTCTACTAAAATTGTTCAAATCATGACCTCCGGGTCAAAATTGACCCTGCCCCAGGGGTCACTTGATTTTACATATGAAAATCTTCAAAAAATTTCTAAAAATAAACCAGAAGGCCTAGAGCTTAGATGTTTGACATGTAGCATTGTCTAGTGGACCTCTACAAAATTTGTTTAAATCATGACCCCGGGGTCAAAATTGACCCCGCCCCAGGGGTCACTTTATTTTATATAGGAAAAACTTTAAAAATCTTCTTCTCAAAAACCAGAAGCCCTAGAGCTTAGATATATGGTGTGAAGCATTGCATAGTGGACCTCTACCAAATTTGTTCAAATCATGACCCCGGAGTCAAAATTGACCCCGCCCCAGGGGTTACTTGTGTCACAGAGTTATGATTATGAATATTATTTTTTGATGAATTTGATATTATGCATTATTAATATTTGATAAATTTTTAAGTAGTTGTTAGGTCAAATCATGAATGCACAGCAGCTGCATATTTATTATGGTCTGGACAGAATTAAGTATAGATATTAGGCAAGGTGTGAGCTAATTAAGTGTACATAGCTTGTCTTTGATATAACATAATGTCCATGCTGGTTTTGTCTAGAAAGCAGCATGATCTACATACTGCAATTTGGTATGGTATTACTTGTTAAAAGTCACACATAGGTGAAAGTGCCTTTGATCTTTAGTTTGGTGGGAAAAGATGGAATCATCATTAGTAACCTAATTAATGAATATTGACAAGTTATCTATTCTTTTACAAAGGCATTGATTGGTTAAGAAAGGGTCAGCCCTGTGAAATATGATACCTGTAGGTGTGGCTACGTTCAGAAGCTGCTCAAGTTTGTAAATTGTTGTGGGCAGAAGATTTTAAGACTAAGAACTGTTTAGGTCAGAATACTTTTTAGCTCGACTATTCATAGAATAGTAGAGCTATTGGACTCGCCCATGCGTCGGCGTCGGCGTCCGCGTCGGCGTCCGCGTCGGCGTCCGCGTCCCGATTTGGTTAAGTTTTTGTATGTAAGCTGGTATCTCAGCAACCACTTGTGGGAATGGATTGAAACTTCACACACTTATTCACTGTGATAAACTGACTTACATTGCACAGGTTCCATAACTCTGTTTTGCTTTTTAACAAAATTATGCCCCTTTTTTGACTTAGAAATTTTTGGTTAAGGTTTTGTGTGTAAGCTGGTATCTCAGTAACCACTTGTGGGAATGGATTGAAACTTCACACACTTGTTCAATGTCATGATCTGACATGCACAAAGCAGGTCCCATAACTTTATTTTGCTTTTTTACAAAATTATGCCCCTTTTTCAACATAGAAATTTTTGGTTAAGTTTTTGTATGTAAGCTGGTATCTCAGTATCCACTAATGGGAAAGAACTGAAACTTCACACACTAGTTCACTGTCATGATATGACATGCAGTGCAAAGGGTCAATAACTCAACTTTGCATTTTACAAAATTATGCCCCTTTTTCAACTTAGGAGTTTTTGGGTTAAATTCTTATATGTAAGCTGGTATCTCAGTACCCACTAATAGGAATGGATTGAAACTTCATACACTTGTCCACTGTCATGAGCTGATAAGCACTATGCAGGTTCCATAACCCTATTTTACTTTTTTACTAAATTATGCCCCTTTTTCGACTTTCTTATTTATTCAAGCGACAAGGCTGTTAAATAGTCGAGCGTTGCTGTCCTCCGACAGCTCTTGTTAGGTTTAGAACTGTTTAGGTCAAAATTTGGAGTTAGATCGGAAATTAAGAAATTATGCAGAAAATGTTATTAATGAGATAATGAAGTGAAAGATTTAAATAAGGTTTTGGAAATATATTTTGTTATTAATTATGATGGACATGAACGTTACATATATATCTTAGAACCATAGAAATAAAAGGAACATATTAAAATGGAATTGTTGGTTGACTTATTAATTATCATAATAAAATCAGGAGTTAATTCCCCTAACTTTACATATGGTGCGAGAATCTAAGTGGTAGTGATACCGAGGAGTAGAGTCAAAAACATGGATAAAAACTGGAATTATGTTTGATAAAGTTCTGTTTGGATTACTGTTTACATCCACGTTGTTAAGATTACAATGCCAAGGGCACAGAAAATGGAGGCCTATGCGCCAAAATACGAAACATCAGAAAGTGCACAGTTTTATATCCAAAAATTTGAAGGACTTTCAAATATTAACCAATGGACAGAAGAACAGAAGTGCATACAATTATGCATAGCATTACCTAAAGAAGCAGAATCATGGTTCATGAATTTGAAGCCAGAGGTGAAGAACAATTTTGAACAGTTGAAACAGGCATTTGTGACTCGGTTTGGTAATATAGAAAATAGAGCAAATCTCTTTAAGAAATATGTGAACGCCGAACAGGGACTTGATAGTGTTCAAAATTACGTGGAATCGATTACGAGTTTGGGACGTGATTTGGACAAAAGTGATGAGGACATTATGGACAAAATTATACATGGATTAAATAATGACATAAGAAGTCATGTTATGATGAAAGAGCCACAGTCAATAGAAGAACTTGTAAAGTATGCAAAAATGGCAGAGAGTGTAGAAGGAAATAGCCAAAACAAACGGACTTACAGGAATAATAATGTGACGATAAACCAAAGTGAGGCAAGCAGACCATTTCGAGGACGTGAGATGACAGATAGACGATACAGGAGATGGGACAAGAGTGACAACAGACAGCAGTGAAAACATTGTGGTAGGTCTAATCATAAACCTTCTGAATGCTTCTTTAAGTTTGCCACATGCCCAAAATGTAATTGTACAGGACATACCGCTAGGATGCACTTTAGATATAAAAAATAGGGACTCGCGCCTGTCTCACATAAATTGGGGGATGGGCAAAACAAAAACAAAAATATGGGTGATCAAGTTATTGGTAAAGCATATCAGTTAGGAGATGAAAAGAATTTGATTAATATCAGACTTGGGAAATTTTCAGTTGCTGCTATGGTAGACAGTGGGGCATCTTTGTCATGTATAACTTATGATATGTACAAAAGAAGTGGTTTGAGCAATGATTACAAAATTGAGAATTCAGAAATAAGACATGCCCAGACTGTTGATGGTACCAATATGAAAATAATAGGAAAAGTTGTAATTCCCATGACTATAAGTAGGCTTACCCTCACCCAGACATTTTACATATTCAAGAAATTGAATATGTCTGTTATTTTAGGTCGGGACTTCTTGAAGGACCAAAAAGCATGGGTAGACTTTGGAAATGATGTTATTGAAATTCAAGGGGGTATGGTCACTGCACAAATGTTTTCGTCTCCTCGTAAGTCAAGGTTAGCTCGACTGGTAAACAGAATAAGCATTCCACCTCAGTCTGTTACGGTTACTAAGGTTAAGGTAAAAGGGCAAAATAATGAAGGCTTGGCCATGATTGACCCAATTAGAACTTTGCCTAGTAAGAGTCAGGTTATAGGTGGTAGGGTGATTGGAAAGGTAGAAAATGGCACTTCTTTTGTGCAAATTATGAATCCCAATGATGAGTGGGTGCATATGAATAAGAATGAGCCGGTTGCGAGAGTTGACAGAATAGATACAAGTTGCATAGTTCAAGAGGTTGATGAGAGTTCTGTAAGCTATGATGACATACAATGTAATAAATCTGAGGAGGAGTATATTGAAATTGCCAGGTCTATTGGTATTGACTTATCGAATGCAAATTTAACTGATGAGCAAAAGACCAAATTAATGGTATTTCTGGGCAAGAATAGAGATGTATTTGCTGTTGATACTTCTGAGTTGGGCCATACGCATTACTATCCTCACAAAATAGAAACAGGTGATGCTGCACCAGTCCGTAGACGTCCGTACAGGGTAACACCTGATCAAAGACGTGAAATTGAGCGTCAAACGGAAGATCTTGAAAAACATGGAATAATTAGTCCATCAAGTACTTTATGGCAAAGTCCAGTAGTATTAGTTGCTAAGAAGCAGACAGGTGAATACAGGTTTGCGGTGGATTTTAGAGGCGTTAACAAGGTAACGAAACCAGTTAGCTTCCCTATTACTCATTTTCAGGATGTTGTGGATTCGTTAGGTCAGTCAAAATCAAGTATTTATTCTGTGCTTGATATGGCCCAAGTTTTTTTTTCAAATTTCACTAGATCCTGCAACAAAAGATAGGACAGGTTTTGTCACGCATCAGGGGGTATGGGAGTTCAATCGGTTACCCTTTGGACTCATGAATTCAAGTTCTGCCTTTAGCATGGTCATGAATGAGGTATTACGAGGCATAAATTACAAATACGCCCTAGTATATATAGATGACTGCTTACTGTTCTCAAGAAATTTCGAAGAGCATTTGAATCATTTGTCCGAGGTGTTCAACAGATTTCGCAAGGCAAATTTGAAGTTGAAACCAAGTAAATGTACTTTCGCAGCTAAGGAAGTAAAATTCTTGGGGCATATATTCAATGAAGATGGGTTAAGTGTAGATCCTGAGAAAGTTTCTGCAGTCATGGACTATCCTACACCTAAAACTCAAACCCAGGTTCGATCCTTTCTCGGTTTGTCCAATTACTATCGCCGCTTCATAAAGGAATATGCTAAGATTGCTAGACCTTTGAATGATTTGTTACGCAAAGATTCAGTGTTCAAGTGGACCGAATCATGTCAAGAAGCATTTGATACCTTAAAACAGAGATTAACTGTAGCGCCAATCTTGGCATTCCCTGATTTCAGTAAGGACTTCATATTATACACTGATGCAAGTCAACAGGCAATTTCCTTTATATTAGGCCAGAAAGATGACAAAGGTAGAGAGAGAGTAGTGTCTTATGGTGGTAGATCTCTAAAGCCAGCAGAGAGAAATTGGGGCATTAGTGATTTGGAAGGTTTGGCTTTGGTTGAAGGTATTAGGCAGTATCATACATACTTGGCAAATAGAAAATTCACGGTCATTACTGATCATATAGCTTTGAGATCATTAAGGGATAACAGAACAAGTGGTAGATTAGGTAGATGGGGTGTGTTTTTGCAGGGCTACCAATATGAAGTTGTGTATAAGGCAGGTAAATTGCATTCTAATGCAGATTCACTCTCTAGAAGGGAATATAAGAGTGACTTGTCAGTCTCTTCCAATGAAAATGATACGGATGATTTACCTATTGATCCTCAAGTGTGTTCTCTAAATCTAAGGTCAGAAACACCTGTTGTGATGGAATACACTTTTGAATATGCAGAGTGTGATAAGCCAGTCATGAATTCTTCGTCAGCTAGGAGTGAGAATGATACATTGTCTGAAATGATATGTGCGATAGATGCCTATGATAAGTTAGACCCTGCCAAACATATGTTAGAGATTAATGATTTGACACTTGAGAAATTGAGAGAAGCACAATTGTCAGAAAAGGACTTTGCGCCTATGTTTGAATATAAAGAAAAGGGTAAGGTACCTGAAGATAGGAATGAAGCAAATAGACTAGTGGCTGAGGCGCAGTTCTATGAGCTTGATGAGGGTATCTTATATCACTTGTACCACCCTAGGTCAAAAGGTCACAAATGGACTGACATTAAGAAACAAGTAGCAGTACCGCATAAATTTAGGGATGCAGTCCTCAAGTCGTATCATGATGCTTATAGTGGAGGTCATTATGCTACTGAGAAAACTTATGAGGCAATAAAATTGAAATTCTTTTGGCCATCCATGTATAAAGACATTAAGATATACTGTCAGTCATGTGAATCATGTCAGGAAACAAAGCGTTATGTCCAATACAAGAAAGCTTTGCTGCAACCTTTGCCAATAGGTGACATTTTGTCAAGAATTCATATTGACATCCTAGGCCCACTTGTAAAGACTGATGAAGGGTACCGCTATGTACTATTGGTGGTTGATTCATTTTCAAAATGGTGTGAAGCTATACCATTGATCACTATGGAGGCAAGAGAGGTAGCCTGGAAATTATATGATGAAATCATTTGCAGGTATGGCTGTCCTTTATCTATTTTGACAGATCGAGGGGCCAATTTCATGTCAAACTTGATGAAAGAGCTTTGCAATATATTCAAAATCCATAAGATTAACACTAGCAGCTATCACCCTGCAACAAATTCATCAGCTGAACGTATGAACAGTGTTATTCTCCAAAAACTGAGAATCTTTTGTAACAAAAAGCAAACTAACTGGGCCCAACTGTTACCTAGTATTATGTTCAGTTACCGTGTAAGCCCGAATGTCTCAACAGGTTACTCCCCATATTATATCATGTTTGGGCGTGAATGTACCTTGCCTCTTGACACTGCTTTGATTCCCACAGTTACTGCAGGAACCAGTCACGAAGCACATTTAAGGCGTATCATTGAAAATCAGACTGTATGTAGGGAATTAGTCAAAGAAAACATTGCTAAGGCTCAAAAGAATTACAAGAAAAGCTTTGACAAAAATGCAAAACCTCAGAATTATCAAGTACGTGATAATGTATGGTTATATAACCCTAGAACAGAGCCGGGTTTGTCCCCAAAGTTGACTAAAAGGTGGGTAGGACCATTTTACATTTCAGAAAAGCTAGGTCAAGTAAATTACAGGTTAAGAGATTTAAAGTCTCATAAGGCTGTTAAAAATGTGGTTCATGCGAACAGACTGAAACCTTACTGTGACCCTAGTTTAAGACCTACAAATATTCTCACAGAATTGCAAGGTATGCAAGTGACAGAGTTGGAGTTTGAGGGAGAAAATGATGATCTGAGACGGGGAGAGAATGAGAGTCAGGATACTGTGAAAGCTGTAGATCAAAACAGTGATGTTGAAGACTGGGAGTTTGAGAAAGTGTTGCAAGCTGCAAATTATAAAGGTCGTGTTGTGTACAAAGTGAGATACAGGGATGAGCAGAATAAAAGTAGAAGCTTATGGGTATTTGGGGATGATTTGCCAGAAGATGTGAGAAAAGATTTTCATATAAAATACACGTTTTCTGGAAAAATCCGTAAACGACCTCAGTTGTAGTACACAAAAAAAAAAATAATAAAGTGGTAATTAGCAACACACTTTATAATAAAACAAAGATGTTAGCCTTCCACTGCTATAACCTGAAGTGAAGTGTTAAATGATTAAGTTGGAATCTATTTATTGATGTGTAACTACTATTTTAATATCATTCAAAATTAAGTCTAGACGCTTTTTAGAAACTTTCATGGGGATGGGAAAGTACTTGCATATACAATTTATATATATTCCACCTTGTTATTTTCAACTTGACGGTCTGTGTTATTAAAGCATTAAGTGGCACCCAAGTAATAATTATAACTACTTAATTGAATAAAGTCGACAAAACTAAGAACATGACATGAAAATGCTCATGTTAGTAACAGAACATGATAGATAAATGCTACATAGCAACAGCAATATGAAATTATCTAAGTTCTAGGAATCTATAGTAATATTCTTGGGTTGGACAGGCACAAACACAACTGAAAATAGGAATACATCATTATAAAATTTTGTCAACAAACAGTGTCATGATATTAAGTGGCATACTTAAGGTTGCAATCAGAAATTATGATTGACCTGCAAAAAAAAAAAATGAGACAGAGACATACATGTATAGAGAACAATAAAGTGTTATATAGTGTAGTATCTCTTATTGTAATTATCCATACCAAGACTTTTTTTATGAAGATGATTTTTGAGATACTTACATGGTTATGATTATGTTATGATATTTGCCTTGTTTTCTTGCTTTATTTTATTGTTCATGTTCATCAATTGTGAATCATGTCTTCTTCATTGATAGTATGTTTCATTTGTATATATTATGTATGATGTGAAATTTGAAAAGCCAGTTTTAAGTTTCAGATGCACACCTTATCTATTGAAACTTTCATTTGCTGAAAATTTGATTATTTAATGTTCATTTCCTTACTATGTACATACTTTGCTATTATCATATGTTTTAATTGCTACCTGTTCATATTTCTGGACATTACAAATTTTACCTTAATGATATTGATTTGCGGAGCAAATTTTTGAAGGAGTGAGGATATGTCACAGAGTTATGATTATGAATATTATTTTTGATGAATTTGATATTATGCATTATTAATATTTGATAAATTTTTAAGTAGTTGTTAGGTCAAATCATGAATGCACAGCAGCTG
The DNA here is from genome assembly GCF_021730395.1 of Mercenaria mercenaria. Classification (NCBI taxonomy): domain Eukaryota; kingdom Metazoa; phylum Mollusca; class Bivalvia; order Venerida; family Veneridae; genus Mercenaria; species Mercenaria mercenaria. The sequence continues at coordinate 61,271,308 of NC_069366.1, read as the reverse complement.
CATATTTATTATGGTCTGGACAGAATTAAGTATAGATATTAGGCAAGGTGTGAGCTAATTAAGTGTACATAGCTTGTCTTTGATATAACATAATGTCCATGCTGGTTTTGTCTAGAAAGCAGCATGATCTACATACTGCAATTTGGTATGGTATTACTTGTTAAAAGTCACACATAGGTGAAAGTGCCTTTGATCTTTAGTTTGGTGGGAAAAGATGGAATCATCATTAGTAACCTAATTAATGAATATTGACAAGTTATCTATTCTTTTACAAAGGCATTGATTGGTTAAGAAAGGGTCAGCCCTGTGAAATATGATACCTGTAGGTGTGGCTACGTTCAGAAGCTGCTCAAGTTTGTAAATTGTTGTGGGCAGAAGATTTTAAGACTAAGAACTGTTTAGGTCAGAATACTTTTTAGGTTTAGAACTGTTTAGGTCAAAATTTGGAGTTAGATCGGAAATTAAGAAATTATGCAGAAAATATTATTAATGAGATAATGAAGTGAAAGATTTAAATAAGGTTTTGGAAATATATTTTGTTATTAATTATGATGGACATGAACGTTACATATATATCTTAGAACCATAGAAATAAAAGGAACATAGTAAAATGGAATTGTTGGTTGACTTATTAATTATCATAATAAAATCAGGAGTTAATTCCCCTAACTTTACACTTGATTGTACATAGGAAAATCTTAAAAAATCTTCTTCTCAAAAAGCATAAGCCCTGGAGCTTAGATACTTGACATGTAGCATTGCCTAGTGGACCTCTACTAAATTTGTTCAAATCATGACCCCCGGGGTCAAAATTGACCCAGCCTCAGGGGTCACTTGATTTTACATATGAAAATCTTTAAAAAAAATCTAAAAATAAACCAGAAGGCCTAGAGCTTAGATATTTCACATGTAGCATTACCTAGTGGACCTCTACAAAATTTGTTTAAATCATGACCCTCGGGGTCAAAATTGGCCCCGCCGCCGGGGTCACTTGATTTTACATAGGAAAATCTTCTTCTCAAAAACCAGAAGCCCTAGAGCTTAGATATTTGATATGTAGCATTGCCTAGTGGACCTCTACTAAAGTTTTTCAAATCATGACCCCGTGGTCAAAATTGACCCCGCCCCAGGGGTCACTTGATTTTACATATGAAAATCTTCAAAAATTTTCTAAAAATAAATCAGAAGGCCTAGATCTTAGATATTTGACCTGTAGCATTGCCTAGTAGATTTCTACCAAATTTGTTCAAATCATGACCCCCGGGGTCAAATTGGCTTTGCCCCATGGGGTTACTTGATTGTACATAGAAAAATCTTCAAAATTTTCTAAAAATAAATCAGAAGGCCTAGAGCTTAGATATTTGACATGTAGCATTGCCTAGTGGACCTCTACAAAATTTGTTCAAATCTTGACCCCCAGGGTCAAATTGACCCTGTCCCAGGGTTACTTGATTGTGCATAGGGAAATCTTCATAAATTTGCTAAAAATAAACCGGAAGGCCTAGATCTTAAAGCTTTAGCTAAGAAATTTGTTCAGGCAAGCAACTCTACTCAGGTGAGCGATATAGGGCCATCATGACCCTCTTATTGGCAGAATAATGCCCCTTTTGTAATTAAACTTTTTTTGAAAAATCTTCGCTTTCTGGATATTACTTTAATGCAATATAAGATAAAGACTTGAAACTTAAAATGTATCTTTATCATCATCTTCTACATGTGTGGTAACAATCTCCATAACTCTGATTTGTATTTTTGACCAAATTATGCCCCTTTTATACTTAATTTTTTTAACAAACCTCGTTTTCTGGACATAACTTTGATATTATATAAGATAGTGATTTGAAACTCAAAATAATCTTTACCATCTTCATCTGTGTTGTAACTATCCAACTAAACTCTAACTTGTGTTCTTGACAGAATTTTGCCCCTTCATTTTAAAGTAGAGGGTTCTTATTGAGACATATGTTCTTTTTACTGTCAAATCCCCGAATAGTGAAGCACTCTGTCTTACGGACAGCTCTTGTTTAGAGTACTAGGCAGTGTAAAAATGCTTATGTCCACCATACATTCCCTTTCATTAAGAAAAAGACTGTGGTTTTGTAGTTCATATTTGGGTATGAAACATATGCATGTGTTAAGTTTGTAGAGGCCAGAAGTCTTCACATGCACTTTACACAAAAACCATGCATTTCATTCTTATATATAAATTTCTAAATCATGATGATGATGTAATCTGCTACTTGAAATAATTAAAACTGTCTAAATTTATATATTTTGGGAGTTATGACAATGACGAATGTTTATTTGATACTGGCCACCTTCCCCAAACAATATAATGCAGTACTTACAGAAAGACATTTAAGATAAATGTACGGGTACACTAAAGATAGATAGAATATATATTATTACCTTTTTCTATAATTTATTTTTAGCTCACATGTCACAAAGTGACTGTGTGAGCTTTTGTGATCGCGCAGCGTCCGTCCGTGCGTCCGTGCGTAAACTTTTGCTTGTGACCTCTCTAGAGGTCACATTTTTCATGGGAACTTTATGAAAGTTGGTCAGAATGTTCATCTTGATGATATCTAGGTCAAGTTCGAAACTGGGTCACGTGCCATCAAAAACTAGGTCAGTAGGTCAAATAATAGAAAAACCTTGTGACCTCTCTAGAGGCCATATTTTTCATGGGATCTGTATGAAAATTGGTCTGAATGTTCATCTTGATGATATCTAGGTCAAGTTCGAAACTGGGTCAGCTGCGGTTAAAAACTATGTCAATAGGTCTAAAAATAGAAAAACCTTGTGACCTCTCTAGAGGTCATACTTTTGAATGGATCTTCATGAAAATTGGTCAGAATGTTCACCTTGATGATATCTAGGTCAAGTTTGAAACTGGGTTACGTGCCATCAATAACTAAGTCAGTAGGTCAAATAATAAAAAAACCTTGTGACCTCTCTAGAAGCCATATTTTTCATGGGAACTGTATGAAGGTTGGTCTGATTGTTCATCTTGATGATATCTAGAACAATTTTGAAACTGGGTCAGCTGCGGTCAAAAACTAGGTCATTAGGTCTAAAAATAGAAAAAGCTTGTGACCTCTCTAGAGGCCATACTTTTGAATGGATCTTCATGAAAATTGGTCAGAATGTTCATCTTGATGATATCTAGGTCAAGTTTGAAACTGCCATCAATAACTAGGTCAGTGGGTCAAATAATGAAAAAACCTTGTGACCTCTCTAGAGGCCATATTTTTCATGGGATCTGTATGAAAGTTGGTCTGAATGTTCATCTTGATGATATCTAGGTCAGGTTCAAAACTGGGTCACATGAGCTCAAAAACTAGGTCACTATGTCAAATAATAGAAAAAAACGACGTCATTCTCAGTTCAAAACTGGGTCATGTTTGGACAGGTGAGTGATTCAGGACCATCATGGTCCTCTTGTTAGCTCACCTGCTCAGGTGAGTTTTTCTGATCACTCGATGTCCGGCGTCTGTCTGTCTGTCTGTCGTCTGTCTGTCCGTCAACATTTAGCTTGTGTATACGATAGAGACTGTATTTTTCAACTGATCTTCAAGAAATTTGGTCAGAATGATTACCTTGATGAAACCTAGGCCGAGTTTGAAAATGGGTCAACTGGGGTCAAAAACTAGGTCACTAGGTCAAATCAAAGAAAAACATAGTGTATGCGATAGAGTCTGTATTTTTCAATTAATCTTCATGAATTTTGGGTTCCAGAGTTATGGCCCCTAAAAGGGCCAGAATTAGCTATTTTGACTTTGTCTGCACAATAGTAGCTTCATTTATGATTTGAATTTAATCTAACTTGCACAAAACTTGTGTCACCATAAGATCTTGGTTCCTTCCTTGAACCGTCCAGATCCCGTAATGGGTTCCAGAGTTATGGCCCCTGAAAGGGCCAAAATAAGCTATTTTGACCTTTTCTGCACAATAGCAGCTTCATTTATTATTTGATTTTAACCAAACTTGCACACAACTTGTATCACCATAAGATCTCAATTCCTTTTTATATGCTCGAACGGATGTATTATGTTATCGCCTCGCTGTCTGTCTGTCTGTTTGTTGGTTAGCAATTTCCCTTCTACTCTGTTACTCTTGAACCCCTTGAAGGATTTCAAAGGAACCTGACACAAATGTTCACCTCATTGAAACGACATGCAAAGCGCATGTTTTGGATGGCTCACTTCAAGGTCAAGGTCACACTTAGGGGTCAAAGGTCATATGACTTTGTTTTGTTGGTATATTGCTCTGCATTTGCGTTGCATTGCAGTGCTCTTGTTTTCATTTGGCAGATCCTTCTTTTGTTCACTTACAATATATTTTTTTAATTACTTCCCTTTTATGTTACTATAAACAGCTTATTTAGTAACTTTTTTATTATTGGCCGTAGGGAAAAACCGAGACCACTATTCTGTGGTACAACATGGATGGTACCTCCAATTTTTAGGTGTATTTTGACATATCTGTAACTTGTAATTTTTTTTCTTTTTGGTTAAATTTCTTCCCTTTGTTGTTCCTGTCCTTTGGACTTAGATATATTTTCTGAGGACTTATATTTATTTTTAGCTCACCTGTCACGTAGTGACAAGGTGAGCTTTTGTGATCACCCGTCGTCAGTCCGTCCGTCCTTGCATGCGTGCGTCAACAATTTCTTGTATGCACGATAGTGGTTTCATTTATGATTTTATTTTAACCAAACTTGCACACAACTTGTATCACCATAAGATCTCGGAATTAGCTATTTTGACCTTGTCTGCACAATAGCAGCTTCATTTATGATTTGAATTTAATCAGACTTGCACAAAACTTGTGTTCCCATAAGATCTTGGTTCCTTTTTTTGAACTGGCCAGATCTCTTAATGGGTTCCAGAGTTATGGCCCCTGAAAGGGCCAAAATTAGCTTTTTTGACCTTGTCTGCACAATAGCAGCTTCATTTATGATTCGATTTTAACCAAACTTGCACACAACTTGTATCACCACAAGATCTTGGTTCCTTTCTTGAACTGGCCAGATTTCGTCATGGGTTCCAGAGTTATGGCCCCTTAAAGGTCCAAAATTGGCTATTTTGGCTTTTGCAACCATATAGAGACTTCATTTATGGTTTTATTTGATACAAACTTCCAAAATAACTTCAACAACAATAATTCTTGGATTCCATTACAACTCAGATCCAAGCGTAAGTTCAGAGTTATTTTATATCTGATTACCTCCCCTGATTGTAATCAAAATGGATTTATATCGGTAAGTACTTATAGGACTTATTTTGACATATCTGTACCTTGTAAGTTTTTTTTTCTTTTTGGTTAAATTTCTTCCCTTTGTTGTTACTGTCCTTTGGACTTAGATATTTTTTCTGAGGACCTTCTTGTCCTCAAGTGCAATGATAACAGGTGAGCGATATAGGGCCATCATGGCCCTCTTGTTCAATTAATCTTCATGAATTTTGATCAGAGTAATTGCCTTGATAAAATCTAGGTCAGGTTGGAATATGGGTCATCTGGGATCAGAAAGTAGGTCACTAGGTCAAATGAAAGAAAAACCTTGTGTATGTGATAGAGGCTGTATTTTTTAACTGATCTTAATGAAATTTTGTCAGAATAATTATCTTGATGAAATCTAGAACAAGTTTGAAAATGGGTTATCTGCGGTCAAAAACTAGGTCACTAGGTCAAATAGAATAAAAATTTTGTGTATGCGATAGAGGCTGTATTTTTCAATTGATCTTCATGAACTTTGGTCAGAATGATTGCCTTGATACAATCTAGGTCAGGTTCGAATATGGGTCATCTGGGGTCAAAAACTAGATCACTAGGTCAAATAAAAAAATACTTGTGTTTGCTTCAATTTTAATGATACTTGGTCAGAATATTTTTTCCATGCAATCACTAGGTCTATGTTTACACTGTTATGGTGTATTATGGTGTGTTTCTCAGGTGAGCGACCTAGGGCCATCTTTGCCCTCTTGTTTAATATAGTCATCACATGATACATATAATCACATATCCAGCAAAATGCTATAGAAGAACAGTAACAAATTACTTTTATTAAGTTCTCAAAAATATAATTTGCTGTATGTGATGAAGTTTTATAGTTTGCAACAAAATAAACAAGATGGCCCTAGGTCGCTCACTTGAGGAACACATAACAGTGTAAATATGTTTCCCAGATGACCCATATTTGAAATCGGCCTAGATTTCGTCAAGGCAATCATTCTGACTAAATTTTATGAATATCTAGTGTAAAATGCAGCCCCTATTCCATACACAAGGTTTTACTTTAATTTGACCGAGTGACCTAGTTTTTGACCTTAGATGACCCATATTCAAATTCAACCTTGATATCATACAAACAAATACTCTGATCAAATCTCATGAAGATCCGGTGTAAAATGCAGCCCCTACTGCATACAAAAGTCTTTCTTTGATTTGATCAGGTGACCTAGTTTTTGACCCAAGATGACCCACATTCAAACTTGACCTAGATTTCATCAAGGAAATCATTCTGACCAAAATTCATGAAGATCAATTGAAAAATACAGCCTCTATGGCATACAGTTTTTCTTTGATTTGGCCTAGTGACCTAGCTTTTGATCCCAGATGACTCATATTGGAAATCCTACTGGATTTCATCAAGGTAATTATTGTAACTAAATTTTATAATTATTCAGTGTAATATGCAGCCTCTATCACATATACAAGGTTTTTCTTTGATTTGACCTAGTGACCTAGTTTTTGACCCCAGATAAGCCATTTTCGAACTTGGCCTAGATTTCATCAAGATTATTATTCTGACCAATATTCTTGAAGATCAATTGAAAAATACAGCCTCTATCACATATACAAGGTTTTTCTTTGATTTGACCTAGTGACCTACTTTTTGAACCCAGATAACCGATTTTCGAACTTGGTCTAGATTTCATCAAGGTAAACATTCTGACCAAAATTCATGAAGATCAATTGAAAAATACAGCTTCTATCGCATACACAAGGTTTTTCTTCAATTTGACCTAGTGATCTAGTTTTTGATCCTAGATAACCCATTTTCGAACTTGGCCTAGATTTCTTCAAGGTAATCATTCTGACAAAATGTCATGAAGATTAGTTGAAAAATACAGCCTCTATCGCATACACAAGCTAAATGTTGACAGACGCCGGACATCGAGCGATCGCAAAAATTCACCTGAGCATTGCTCAGGTGAGCTAAAAATGAGAGATAATTTTATGTAATAATAGTAATACAAGAGGGCCATGAAGGCCCTGTATCGCTCACCTGACCTATTGACCTAAAGATCATCAAGGTAGTTTCATTAAGACATGGTCATAAATGTGGCCTCTGAAGTGTTAACTAACTTTTCCTTTGATTCGACGGGTGACCTAGTTTTTGACCCCATATGACTCAGATTCGAACTTGACCTAAAGATCATCAAGATTAACATTCTGACTAAGTTTCATGAAGATACATCATAAATGTGGTCTCTAGAGTGTTAACAAGCTTTTCCTTTGATTTGACCCGGTGACCTAGTTTTTGACCCCGCATGACCCAGATTCGAACTTGACATAAAGATCATCAAGATTAACATTCTAACTACGTTTCATGAAGATACAGTCATACATGTGGCCTCTAGAGTGTTAACAAGCTTTTCCTTTGATTTAACCCAGTGACCTAGTTTTTCACCCCACTTGACCCAGATTTAAAGATGATCCAGAGATCATCAAGATTAACATTCTGACCAAATTTCATTAAGATATGGTCATAAATGTGGCCTCTAGTGTGTTAACTAGCTTTTCCTTTGATTTGACCTGGTGACCTAGTTTTTGACCCTACGTGACCCAGATTCAAACTAGACTTTGAGATCATCATGAGTAACATTCTGACCAAGTTTCATGAAGATATAGTCATAAATGTGGCCTCTACATTGTTAACAAGCTTTTCATTTGATTTGACCTGGTGACCTAGTTTTTGACCCCAGATGACCCAATACCAAACTCATCCAAGATTTTATTGAGGGTAACATTCTGACCAAGTTTCATTAAGATTAGACCAAAATTGTGACCTCTAGAGTGTTAACAGTCAAATTGTTGACGACGGACGGACATAGGGCGATCACATAAGATCACATTGAGCACTTCGTGCTCAGGTGAGTTAAAAAGTCATATGCTTTTCTGCAAATGAAACTCGCCTCAACGGTGCAAATATATTTTGTAACATGTAAATGTGGTCAATCGTATTTAAGGTAAAATGCGCCTAATTTGAAATTATTGGGTTTCATTTCGAAATTTTGATTAATATAAAATTCAGCATATTCCTCGTAGACTGCGTATTTTACTTTTTAGCTCGACTTTTCAAAGAAAAAGTAAAGCTATTGCACTCGCCCCGGCGTCGGCGTCGCCGTTGGTTAAAGTTTTTGATTAAGTCAAATATCTCTGTTACTATCAAAGCTATTGACTTGAAACTTAAAATAGTTATTTACTATCAAAGTCTAAACCAGGAGACATAATCCCCATAACTCTGATTTGAATTTTGACAGAATTATGCCCCATTTTTAACTTAGAATTTTTGGCTAAAGTTTTTGATAAGTCAAATATCTCAGTTATTATCAAAGCTATTGACTTGAAACTTAAAATACTTATTTACCATCAAAGTCTACACCAGAAGAAACAATCCCCATAACTCTGATTAGAATTTTGACAGAATTATGCCCCTTTTTAACTTATATATATATTTTTTTATTTTGATAGTCAAATATCTCTGTTACTATTAAAGCTTTTGACTTGAAACTCAAAATACTTACTTACCATCAAAGTCTACACCAGGAGACACAATTCCCATAACTCTGATTTGAATTTTGACAGAGTTATGTCAATTTTTAACTTAGAATTTTTTTTACTGGCAAAGCTCTAATTCAGAGTCAAACACTGAGAAAAGTCGAGCGCGCTGTCTTACGGACAGCTCTTGTTTGATATTTCTGTAACTTTTTTCTCTGCAAACCTTCAAAAACGACCATTGACGTCCATTTTTGATGAATCGCGATTTCACGTCCATCAGACGATTTTCGTAAATCGTTCTGTTCATTCTACAAAAATCGACTTGCTTGCTAATCATCATATTTTAATTTAAAAATGTCTTTAAAATGGTGTATAATTTATGGAGATCATTTTAACGTAAAAATCGATATTTACGTTAAAGTAACGTTAGAGCGACATATATATTACGTTGAGTTTTGAATAAAAATGTTGCTTCGATCTTGTCTCATGTAAAACCCAAACGATAGAATTTGACAAAAAAACTAATGATGATGAAAACTTTACCTTCTGTTGATTTATGGAATAAGATTATGGGGTCACCGAATTCATTTTCGCGTAAAATTACATTACGCTACCCCTACCCCCAAATCACAACATAGCTTAGTTAACGTGTTTTTCTGATATATCTCTATTAAAATCTTAGTATTTTACACTCTCATTCATCAGAGGCTCACTAGAGACGTGAAACGAATCTTGGTATCACTTTAAATATATTTCTTTATAATAATGATTATTTTTTCATCTTTTTCTTATTCAAAATACCAATAAATAAGTTTTCCGTTGTAATACACGGATAAAATGAAAAATTTATGCATATGCAATTGTATATATAAATTGCCTGCTCTACGCAAATGTTCATATCTTATATTAACGGCAAAATTCGGTTTTAAAGATCAGAGTTTATTTTTTATTCTTTTGATATTTTATACCACAGGCGCTATTTTAAATAAATCATAACTTCTATAATTTCCGTAATCATGATATAAGAGATACTATCCCTAGGTTACATAAACTTCCGATGAATGTTGAAAATCGTTACATTCTGAATTTGGACACCTAAGACGCTTATTAAAATAAAAAGTGAAACCTTACACATATACACGTGCCCGTACAAATCCTAATATCTCGTACCTACGAAAGCAGGGTTTGCAAGTTTGAGCCTCCAGTCCTCCGTACAAAGTTACGATTCTTGAGTCGTACATATAGATAATGGCAACATAGAATTACATATGTTTAACAATCAACCGCTGTTGAATTTCAGAGATTCTCAGTCACAACCGCTACTTTCTTTCTTTTACCCCACCCGTTGAGCTCAGTAGAAGGAGCGCAGATCTATGAATCATGAGTTCGATCCCTGGGTAGGGCATGACGACTTGATAGAAGGCACGTGTCAGAAATCATTCGTCCTCCAACTCTGATTTATGTGGTGAAGCCGGAAGTAACGTGTTGAGAATACAGAATCTAGAAACACTGGCTAGGTTAATTTCCCGCCGTAACATAGAAAACAGCACTAAACCCAAAACAAACATTTTTTTTTCGTGCAAGTAACAGTTTTAGTAGAATGTTTACTCATATTTGTGGTGTTTGATAGGTTTCTACTGTTAGGTGTCTATGAATATAATGATAACCTTTACACACTTATCTGGAGAGCTAAAACCTTTTAGCAAGGGATAGTGTTTCTGTTCTAGCCAAGTTACTAAATAAATTAACCTTTTTAGAGCAACAGCCTCCGTATAACAGATATACTCTGTTTCCCCTGAGGTATTCACAGAGGATGCACTTTATTCGAAATCGGGGTGTCCGACTACTCTCCAAACAATCGAAATATTTCACAAACGTAAAATTTGTAGTAAAGTTAAATAAATTAATAAAGTTTATTCAAACATGATGATATAAACTACCTTAGGGCTTTTTAAATTTTCTTAAGTTGTATTCTATTTGTGTTTGTCTCTGTGCTATTACATGCATAAAATTTCATTTCTTTATGTATCCAGTTTTACGCTCAGATAATACGTAACGGAAATAGCGGCTTGTGATAGAATTCTGTACAGGTAATTGTTAAAAATAAAAGGGTGAGATAATTCAAATAAAAGATTTTAATTATATTCTATCGTTTTCTTATTTATTTTTGTAAATGTGCATCGATACAGGACTGTTCATGTATTACCATTAACTTGCGAAATAAATCATTTCAATCTTAATGTTAAATGAAATTATTGCACAGTTGTAAAGAGCTCAAAGCGTGTTTGTCTTTATCCCAAGACATAAGAAAATCCATTGAATTACGCATTCTTTTTAAATCTGGGGTATGGATAGAGTAATGTCATTCAGGGCAATGGTAATGCGGTGTCGATTTTGCCGCATTTTCTGAATGATTGAATATAATCTAAACATTAAAATCTGAGTTCTACACTGAAATGATAGCAGAGTTTTAAAGAGTATTATGATTTAATTGTACTGAGAAAAATAAAATAGTAGATTTATAGAAGAAAAGAGGATATACTGGAAAAAAATACTCAATTGCGCTCTCTTGTGATTTGGTGGTAATTTTACGCGAAAATGAATTCGGTGACCCCATAATTTTATTCCTTCAATCGATAGAAAATAAAATTTTCATCATCATGTTAGTTATTTGTCAAATTCTATCGTTTAGATTTTACACGAGACAAGATTTAAGCAAAATTTTTTTTAACGTAAATATCGACTTTTACGTTAAAATGATCCCCATAAATTATACACCATTTTAAAGACATTTTTAAATGACAATATTATGAGTAGTGTAGAATGAACAGAACGATTAACAACAATCGTCTGACGGACGTGAAGTCGCGGTTCATCAAAAATGGACGCCAATGGTCGTTTTTGAAGGTTTGCAGAGAAAAAAGTTACAGAAATATCAAAAAAGTAAAATACGCAGTCTATGAGTAATATGCTGAATTTTATATTAATCAAAATTTCGAAACGAAACCCAATAACTTCAAATTAGGCGCATTCCACCTTAAGCTATATTTTCTGACATTTTTTTCTTTCCAAATGTTCTATTTGATTTATCTAAGGAACAAAAAAAATGATCCATTACATAGAATCAGATCCCAGTTAGAAATGAATATTCTATATATTATCTTTTTTAAATTAATTATTATGTCTTTTTATAAAACATTGGAATAACCCCCCCCCCCCCCCCCCCCGCCCCACACACACACACACACACACCTTGCTGTTGAAGCACAGAAAAAGAAAAAGCGGAGTATCTCTTTTCATTTCAAATAATTTCTAGTTTTACCTTAGTATATGATAGAAAGGAGCTGTTTCAAAAACATGAACCAAAAGGCAAGTTTTGTGCAGTTTCCAGATTCAACTATTTTCAAGTTTGCATATATTAATCTATGCTGAAACAGACATCTCTGAAAACAAGATATAACTAAAACTGAACAACATGATGAACTAAACTGTGATCAATAACCTTGTGTTATCTGAGCTAAAGCACAAGAAAATATAATATAAATACTTATTTGAAGGAGGAATCTGTTTGTAACATACGTTACACATGTTACGTTACCTTCCAGTAATCTTGTTTAATTGTATCATTATATTATCAGAAAATAGTAGAGGAATATTTAGTTATCAAGTTATTAAATACTTTTACAAAATAGTACAGCTCCATACTTCCCAAGCGATGAGATTTTTTCCATAACGGCGCTTTAAAATACGTTACCACTGTATTTTGCTGTATTAAGAAACACGTATGAAGAAATCTGAACCATTGTTTTCAATATTATGATATAATGGATTTGTTAAAACTTTAAAGTATTAATTCTAATATTCTTTCTTCACTTTTGTCAACAAAGAAATCATCTGAAACATTCATTGCACATTCAATGTTCCTTTTTCATTTTGAATTAATGCATCTATCAGTTTAATTATACTAATATATGTTTCTTAAATATGTTGTTCTTTTATTTAATGGTTTCAATATTGTTGTCAATAATTACATTTTACATTGATTATATATTTTTATGTATATATTCTGTATATATTATTAATGTAAACCAAAATTGTCAGGAAAACAATCATATAATGCTATTTAAAACTGCTAGAAAGATACTGAGTGCTTTATGAACTTTCAGATTGCTGAAAATATTTTGCAATAGACTTTAAGAAGATCCTTTTGAAGCAAAGATCGCAACCAAGCAAATAAATTGCAAACTCAGTTGGATCATGTCTATGAGAGGTTATAAAGTGTGAAAAGCACCTTACGCCCACTAGCACTGGCTTAAGAGGAATTCTGTTTTAGTAAGTATGGTCCAAAAGGACCAGAAAATCTAACAACACTGAAAGCGAGTACGAGGAGACTTTTAACAACCATCACATGGCACTTAAAGACTTTTTTTAAGATCATCCTTTGGAAGCATAACAACACAATCAAGCAAAATAATAGCTGACTTGATTTGATTATGTCTGTTCGTTAGATGTAGTGAAATGTGAATCTGCCCTCACACCCACTATAGCACTAGCTTAAACAGTGTTCTGTTATAGAAAAATATTATGGATTACTTAAAATTTGAACTTAAAATCAGATGAAATGTCTGAAAAATATGAAATACATACAATCCCAGTATGAGGCAGCAGTGTCACAAGAATAAAATTCTGCACGTCTTGATTGAGATGTTACTTACGATATTTTCACCTTAATGTTACTTTATATAGCATATTTGCTTGTTGGTTATCTGTTATGAATAATATGTTGCTTTATAACATATTATTAATAAATTAGAAAGCAAATGCAAAAGAAGATCATAGGCTCTCAAAAATCACTTTAGTTTTTATGAATGACATTTGTTTACACTTTGATTCTGAAGTAATTTGTATCATACTCTCGAGTTTCTTGCTACAGTTTGAACTTTTGACAAAGAGAGGTCATGCCTTTGTCATAACCTTTGGCATGTAACTTAATTGATAATCAAACTTTATTTGTTATGATTGATGCATAGTTACACTTAGTAGTGTTTATGTTAATTGCTGGTATATCCAGGAATATTCTACCACATAATACAATTTAGTCCTTGTCTGTACAACTTAAAATACCAAAAAATATTTTGTACATTCTGTCATTCTTGTAAATGTTTCAAAATGACTACAACAGTCTTCTTCATTTCATATCTATAAAGTGTTATATATTTCTTATATCTTGATTTGGTATCACTAAAAAAGTTTTGTCCAGCTGGTTTTAGTTTTAAATCTAAAGTTTTTACTTAAAATACCAGCATATTTTCTTTTGTTTATTAGTTTTGGTTTAGCACCGCTTTGCAACAGAATTCAGTCATGTAATGTTGAGCAGTTAACCTAACAAGTGTCCATACATTCTGTCTCTACTCAGTTCTCTGCAGGCAAGTGCTAAGTTCTCAGCATTGTACACGTGTAAGTCTATTTCTACTAAGCTGACTTTAAACACGATGTCTTTTTTTTTTAATCGTCATGGAGAGCAAAGGCCTCATCCAGATATCTGACTCAGGATCCTATGATTCATCGTACAAAGCTGGGGTTGGTTTTGTATATGTTCTTATAATGCTACTTTTTCTAAAATTCAAAAAGCACTTTTTATAAAACTTGACTTTTACTCACAGGAAGACTGAAAATATCAGCTGTATGATCATAATATTGGGGATGCACAGATGGATATTATTGCATGTTTTATTGAAATTCCATCTAAAATTATAGTTACATGGATAGTGGAATATATATTGTAGGCAATTTCTGAAATAACAGAAGAAAACCTTCTTAAAACTAACAGCTAACAGTTTAAATAAATCAGTTTGCGACAATATGGGCTTCAACTTCTTCTTAAATATCTTTTTAAAAATCAACGGTAGTGGTGACGTATTTTAAAGTGTGTTACGGAAAATTATCACACTGTCTGACAAGTAAAGAAGTATATTGTATTATTATAGTACACAATAAGTAATGTTAATTATGTTTCTGGAATATTTTCTGAATAATTGATGCAATACAAACAACAAGGTTGTTGAAATGGTAACGTAACATGTGTAATGTATGTTACATTTTTATTCATCCTTTAATAGAGTGTTAATTCTATGTCTGCAAACATTAAAGACCACATAAAAATTGGTTTTTCATTGAAAACAATTAATTATATCATTTATTCAGTTTTAGGGGTTTCAGAATTTTATTCGTTGTTTGTGAAACTGGTTCATTTTATGCAAATTAGCTGAGCACATCCAGTTTTAAGTAAACAAAAGTGCCATAAGAGTAACAAAATAATATATAGTAAAACACTGAGAGACTTAAAGACCAGAACAAAGCTGATTGGTACATTTAAATTGATTTGAAACTTAGAAAATGTTATTTTTTAACAAAATTTTGTTATTTTTTAACATATTCATTAATATTCATGAATATGCAAATTAGTTAATTAATTAACATTAAAATGCTGCCATTTAAATGCCAATGTTCTAGATCCATGTTGACACCATTTTTATTGTTTTATCACCTAAATTGACCAAGATATGACTGATTATCATCTATATGGTCGTCCTTTTCAAAAATGAACGGTTGCCATGGAAACAGTGAAATCATATATAGTTCAAAAGAGTTTTTTCATGGGAACAATTTGGTATCTATGAAACAAAGTCTAGGGGGATGCATGGTAGACCTTATTGGCCCCCGTACTACTGTATATACAAATAAATAGATGACTTTATGATGTCTAGAAAAATAAATGACAAACAAGAGCACCGCAATGAGGAGCAATATACGCCCAAAGGTATGACCTTTGACCCCTAAGTGTGGCATTGACCTTCAAGAGAGCCATCTGAAACATGCACTCAGCATGTCATCTCGACGTGGTGAACATCTGTGACTAGTTCCTTCGAAATCCTTCAAGAGGTTCAAGAGCTAAAGAGCGGACACGAAATGGCTAACGGACGGACGGACGGACATACATCGGCGTCATAATAACTATATGTTTCTGTTGTATGTAATACTTTTGTTAACAGAGACAAATATCCCAATACTAAACTCTTTCATTATACTTCTACAGATTAAAAATTAGTAAATAAATTATGAAAAATATTGTTAATAAAGCTGACATCATGAAGGCATCGCTGATGTGGGCTACTGTGCTTGTATCTCAGTTAAACAAATGACCATAAAACAAATATTATGTCAGGTAAAAAATTCAGATTTGGTACATAGCAATTTTCAAAATGATCATGTATCAGTACAAATTTAAGACATCTTTATTAACTAATTTCCAAGTTTTGACATTAGTCTACATAGTTTTTGAACGACCCTCATTACTGGTAAATCAACAAACATATACAACATAATCTGTAACAAGACCATACTAGGGGGAGAAAAAAGCTAAACCAATTGAAGATTTGGTTTTATCTACTGGAAACACAATTCACATGATCAAACATATGGTTCAATGTCAATAACATGATGTATAAATGCTGCATTTTGACTAGCCATGTCTCAAGACGACCATGAACACTGTCACTAACACTCCTGTAGACAAAGTACTGAAATCAGTGTTCATTTCTTCTACAAAAGTCTTTTGTCTATATCAATATGGTATACATAAATTCCACAGCATATGAAAGTAGCTTTAACAAGGAAAATATGCACTCAATTCTTACAAATTTTAAAACATTTCCGCATATCATTTTGACATGTCATTACTTTCACAATGAATTCCACAACACATGAAAGTAGGTTTAACAAGGGAAATATGCACCACTTCCGCATATCATTTTGACATGTCATTACTTTCCTTAAACGCCTTAACACCATAGTTTTACTTCACTGGCAGGACATGAAAATTCGACACTGTTTTCACTGTTTTAAAAACTTTCACTTTTAAGTACATTTCCATGATTTTGATCTAACAGTAGAAGATCATTTCCTTTAAGCATTCTTTCATTTTTCCATGACACACTGCAAGGCTCCATATATTTATTCCATACAATCCATGGTTTAAAAAACATAAACTAAATCATTCTTTGATTTTCTAATATGATCCTTCCACAATTCCATTAAGTTATTTTTGTTGGGTTTAACGTCGCACCAACACAATTATAAGTCATATGTCAATGTTCAAGCTTTGATAACGGAAGAAGACCCAGGTGCCCCTCCGTGCATTATTTCAGCATGAGCGGGCACCTGGATAGAACCACAAACCATCCGTACACCAGCTGGATGGCTTCTTCACATGAAGAATTCAACGCCCCGAGTGAGGCTCGAACCTACATCGATGAAGAGCAAGTTATTTGAAGTCAGCGACCTTAACCACTCAGCCACGGAGGCCCCACATTTCCATTTATGTCAATGATTGAATCATCCATATGGTTACAGTTTCATGATTTTAGCCATAGTTTTGTCAACAACCATTTCGGTATCCATGGTTTCAATATCAACCATAAAGAGTAACAAACATTTCCATGACAATGGTTTTTAAGTTTTTATTGTTTTTTGGGATTGAGAAGTTTTGTATACACATCTGAGTCTGGAAGACATTTTTATTTCTGGCATAGACGGAACACACCACAGACTGCTGTATGAAGAGATTACAGTTTCTTTCCTTACATTTCTAATGTTATTCCATCATGTGTGCGTGTTTTCTGATCTTCTCAAAATAAAGGATACATTCTCTTCCTTCAGTAAAATGTGCACCTTGTCCTGTTAGCTGGAGATTCTTTTTTTGTATCTCAGTGAGTTTTAAATACTGTTTATTACCACAACCTGAAACACAGCTCTATACTGGCACACTTCTTCATACTTAATGAAGCAAAGCTTCCAGCACAATAAATGTGAAAACCTGTAGAAGTTGTCAATGTTTAATAAAACTAGTGTCATTGACACTTGTATTCTACAGAATTTCATCGTCTGGATCTGTTTCCATGCCACTGTCGTCCAGGTCTATTCCTCTCTCTTCACAGCTGTAATAACAGAATTGTTACTAGTTTCAGACATGGTACATGATTACTTCATATTTTGTAGCCAGCATAAGATATTGTATATACCTAAATATATAAAGGTATGGATAAGAGACTATTCTTTACTGATGTATGAATAATATCGAATTAAATTTTTGCCTCCTAGCATACTTTAAACACTTACAATGTTTTTCCTACCCAACCCCCACCCACCCACTCCCACCAAAAAGTGATATTTAAACAGGAATTTTTTCCTCCAATTTAAAGCTTTAACTTCCCTTATCTCTTCAGCAAATTACTTTAAGTTTTACTTCAATTCTAAAATTTCTTTTGCAAGTATTAATGATCTTTGATTACCTACAAGCATACCTTGTGTGATTAGGTATATAAGTACTAGTATTACAAGTACTTGGCAATGGCTGTGTACAACACAAGTCAGAATTGAGTGACAGAGCACTTGTTTATATTGAACAAAGGGTTGCCACTTAGTTGAAAAAAAAATGAAATTCCCCGACTTAACCATACTTTCCACTGACCAATACCACCATATTTTTTTCGGACTGCAGCTGCATGCCCCTAGAAAGCAGGAAAAGTTATACGATTAATAGCGGTGAAAATATGTGTATAATGTAACCCCAGCCTTGGTAAGTTTACAGATATTGAATCTTCCATAATGTCGTCACAGTCAGGACTATTATCAGTCTCCTTGTCAGCGTCATCCTCTTTCTTTGGAGGAATTTTTCCTGAACTCCACAACACAACCTTCTGGCAGGGGTTACGTCTGTAATATATAGGCAGGATATTGTAATAAACAGTACTCAGCATCAACAAACAGTATTTTTAAGCAGGTAAGACATCACAGTAAAAACAAATTCAGTAAACACTGTCGTACATGATCCACTCTTTCCTTGTAACAAATAAAAAGTGTCAATTTTGTAAAACTATACCGACAACAAGCAGCTCCTCTAAGAATGCGGCCTACATTCAGATTCTCCAATGTTGGTAATATTTACTGTTCTTCTCAATGCAAGAAGGTCTGTTTACACCATACAACCAATTTTTCAGAAGTAAGACACTTTTCACCTGAAACTGTATATTAAATTGAATTTTGTCTAACCTACAGTCCAGAAGAAATGACAAACAAATATGTACAATTTTTGTTCTTCCTGTCAGGAATTGCTCACATCAGTGTATTTTCTTAAGACTTTTATCATAAAATCAACATGATCAAAGTTACCATGAATAATTTCTTTGCTTTTCCAGCCTATGACACATGTTCCAGTTCAAAATTATATTGTCATAACAAGAGGGCATAATGGTCCTAAGTCGCTCCATCGACCTTTACTATTTGACCTTGAATATTATGTGATACATGAATGATAAAAATTATCTTCAGTTAATATCGCTCACCTGGTTAAATGGTTGCTATGAAGATTTGCATTTAAGCTTGACCCCGGGGTCATAATTTGAACAAACTTGGTAGAGATCCACTAGGCAATGCTACACAACAAATATCTAAGCTCTAGGCCTTCTAGTTTATTTCTAGACTTTTTTTGGAAGATTTTCCTATGTACAATCAAGTAACCCCCGGGGCGGGGCCAACTTGACGCCAGGGGTCATGATTTGAACAAATTTTGTAGAGGTCCTCTAGGCAATGCTACATGTCAAAAATCTAAGCTCTAGGCCTTCTGGTTTATTTTTAGAATTGTTTTTGAAGATTTTCCGATGTACAATTAAGTTACCGCTGTGGCGGGGTCAATTTTACCCCGGGGATCATGATTTGAACAAAGTTTGTAGAAGTCTACTAGGTAATGTTACATATCAAATATCTCAGATCTAGGCCTTCTGGTTTATTTTTAGCAAATTTATGAAGATTTCCCTATGTACAATCAAGTAACCCCTGGGGCTGGGTCAATTTGACCCTGGGGTCAAGATTTGAACAAATTTTGTAGAGGTCCACTAGACAATGCTACATGTTAAATATCTAAGCTCTAGGCCTTCTGGTTTATTTTTAGAAAGTTTTTTAATTTTCAAGATTTTCCTCTGTAAAATCAAGTGACCCCTGGGGCAGAGTCAATTTTGACCCCTGGGGTCATGATTTGAAAATTTTTTGTAGAGGTCAACTAGGAAATGCAACATGTCAAATATCTAAGCTCTACGCCTTCTGGTTTATTTTTTAAAATTTTTTGAAGATTTTCCTATAGAAATCTGTGTAAAATCAAGTGACCCCTGGGGCGGTGTCAATTTCGACCCCGGGGTCATGATTTGAACAACTTTAGTAGAGGCCCACTAGGCAATGCTACATGTCAAATATCTAAGCTCTACGCTTCTGGTTTTTGAGAAGAAGATTTTTTAAAGATTTTCCTATGTAAAATCATATGACCCCTCGGGCAGGGTCAATTTTGACCCCTGGGTCATGATTTGAACAAACTTGGTAGGGGCCCACTAGGCAATGCTTCACACCAAATATCTAAGCTCTAGGGCTTCTGGTTTTTGAGAATAATATTTTTTAAGTTTTTCCTTTCGGTTGCCATGGCAACCAGAGTTCTGCATGGAATTCAATTCTTTGAACAATATTTGTAGAGCTTCACCCAAGGAACATTCCTGTGAAGTTTGGATGAAATTGGCCTAGCGGTTTCATATCGTTTAAAGTAAAAGTTTACGGACGGTGGACAACGGACGAAGGACGACGGATGACGGACGCCGGACAGTGACTGATCAGAATTTCTCACCCTGAGCCTTTGGCTCTGGTGAGCTTAAAAAAAACTTGGAATAGAGAAAAATAGGGATTTTTGTTTGTTTTGTTTTGTCGTTTTTAGCTCACCTGTCACAAAGTGACAAGTTGAGCTTATGTGATCACGTCGTTCGTCGTTCGTCCGTCTATGCGTCTGGACATGCATCCGTGCGTAAACTTTTGCTTGTGACCACTCTAGAGGTCACATTTTTCATGGGAACTTTATGAAAATTGGTCAGAATGTTTATCTTGATAATATCTAGGTCAAGTTTGAAACTGGGTCATGCGAGATCTAAAACTAGGTCAGTAGGTCTAAAAATATAAAAACATTGTGACCTCCTTAGAGGCCGTATTTTTTAATTGATCCTCATGAAAATTAATCAGAATATTTACCTTGATGATATCTAGGTCAAGTCCGAAACTGGATCACGTGCGATCCAAAACTAGGTCAGTAAATCTAAAAATAGAAAATCCTCTTGACCTCCCTAGAGGCCATATTTTTCAATGGATCTTGATGAAAATTAGCCAGAATGTTCATCTTGATGATATCTAGGTCAGTTTTGAAACTGGGTCACGTGCCTTCAAAAGCTAGGTCATTAGGTCAAAAATAGTAAAACATTGTGACCCCTCTAGAGGCGATATTTATCATGTGATCTGTATGAAAGTTGGTCTGAATATTCATCTTGATGATATCTAGGTCAAGTTTGACACTGGTTCAACTGTGGTCAAAACTAGGTCAGTAGGTCTAAAAATAGAAAAACCTTGTGACCTTCCTAGAGGCCATATATTTCAATGGATCTTCATGAAAATTGGATAGAATGTTCACCCTAATGATATCTAGTTCAATTTCGAAACTGGGTCACGTGAGGTCAAAAACTAGGTAAGTAGGTCTAAAAATAGAACAAGAGGGCCATGAAGGCCCTGTATCGCTCACCTGACCTAGGAATCAAGATTAATATTCTGACCAAATTTCATTAAGATATGGTCATAAATGTGGCCTCTAGAGTGTTAACTACCTTTTTCTTTGATTTGACCTGGTGACCTAGTTTTTGACCCTACATGACCTAGATTCAAACTGGACCTTGAGATCATCAAGATTAAAATTCTGACCAAGTTTCATGAAGATACAGTCATAAATGTGGCCTCTACAGTGTTAACAAGCTTTACCTTTTATTTGACCTGGTGACTTAGTTTTTGACCCCAGATGACCCAATATCGAACTCGTCCAAGATTTTATTTAAGGTAACAATCTAACCAAGTTTCATTAAGATTAGGCCAAAATTGTAACCTCTAGAGTGTTAACAAGCTCTTCCTTTGATTTGACCCGGTGACCTAGTTTTTGATATCATCGGACCCAGATTTGAACTTGACCTATATATCACCATGATTAACATTCTGAACAAGTTTCATTAAGATGCAGTCATAAATGTGGCCTCAAGAGTGTTAACCAGCTTTTCCTTTGATTTGACCTGGTGACCTAGTTTTTTATCCTACATGACCCAGATTCAAACTGGTTTTTAAGATCATCAAGGTTAACATTCTGACCAAATTTCATGAAGATACAGTCATAAATGTGGCCTCTACAGTGTTAAAAAGCTTTTCCTTTGATTTGACCTGGTGACCTAGTTATTGACCCCAGATAACACAATATCGATCTCGTCCAAGATTTTATTGAGGGTAACATTCTGACCAAGATTCATTAAGTTTGGGCCAAAATTGTGACCTCTAGAGTGTTAACAGTCAAATTGTTGACGACGGACGACTGACGACTGACGGACGACGACGGACACAGGGCGATCACAAAAGCTCACCTTCGTGCTCAGGTGAGCTAAAAACATGGTCGGCGTGATGTAACTGAAGCACAAGTTATATATGGGCAGAAACCTGTATTTTAAATCTTTTGGCAATGTTGAAAGAGGCCTCTTTGAAGTTTTGTATAAATGAGGACAGTAGTTCTGAAGAAGACTGTGTTTAGAAATTGTGGAGGGACACACGACGGACACCAAACAATCGCAAAAGCTCACTTTGAGCCTTTGGTGCTTAAAAGATGGTAACAGTAAGCAAACAATATTGAAATACGTTCTATACTTTATTTCTGGAATTGTTGGATGCAAAATGAACCCTTACCCTACTTCAGCTTATTATCAAATTTGTCTATCGTTCAGAATATATACAATACTGTTTTCACCGGAAAGATTAATTTAAAATTTAGAGTCTAAAATTTAACAGTATCGGACATGTTGTTGCAGGTTAGTAATGATTTGCGCTGGTTAGAAATTGTTGCTGTAATGCAGGGTATTGTGTACGAGGGGTGTTCAATATGTAATGTTACTCCGTATGTAGTTCCGTAACCGCTTGTCATTTTTAGATGCGGTTTTCGGCAAATTAATGAGCAATTTACTGGCAACACAATGCTATATTAATTATAAAAATCGGTAGATTCAAAGTAAAAATATAATCATTTGAGTGAGGTGTACTCGGGTATACTGGACAATTTTATATCCAAAATATTGAGATTGTAATAAGCAATTCCTTGATTCTACTATTCAACAACTAGAACTATAGTTCAATTTTCGGTTTAAACAGATAAAACAAATCATGATCTTTACAAAAACAAATGAAAACTAAAATAAAACAGTTTTAAATTGATTGTGTATATATTTACTCGAAAAATGATAAGGTGAGTACAATAAGCCTCTGCAATTTTGTCAGGGGCGATAATCATCGTTTAAAAAATTCATGTATTTTAAGTTGATACTAGTATCTTAATTCTCGATTGCGAAACTAGTTCTTACAACTTTGATTAATCGCTCTCAACACCCATTCCAGATGGAATCAACCTCGAGTTTATATTTTTTAGTTGTGTTGTAAAATTAACAAGAGGGTCATGATGGCCCTATACATCGCTCACCAGAGTTGATCTGGCCTACTGACCTAGTTTTTGACCCCACATGACCAAGAGTTGAACTTGACCTAAAGATCATCAAGACAAACATTATGACTAAATTTTGTAAAAATTTGGTTACAACTGTGGCCTCTAAAGTGTTCAGAAGCTTTTCCTTTGATTTGACCGGTGACATAGTTTTTGACCCCATATGACCCAGATTCAAACTTGACCTATAGATTATCAAAACAAACATTCTGACTAATTCCCATGAGTTTCAAACTTAAATTGTGGTCTCTAGAGTGTTGAAAATAAATTCATTTGATCTGGCCTAGTGACCTACTTTTTGACCTCACATGACCCAGATTCATACTTAGACCTAGAAATGATGAAAACAAGCATTCAGACCCAGTTTCATAAAGATTGAGTCACAAATGTGGCCTCTAAAGTGATCGCAAGCTTTTCCTTTGATTTGACCAGGTGACCTAGTTTTTGACCGCACAAGACCCAGAGATCATCAAGTATAACATTCTGACCATGTTTCATAAAGATTGGGTAAAAAATGTGGTCTCTAGAGTGTTCACAAGTTTTTCCATTGATCTGACCTACTGACCTAGTTTTTGACCCCACATAACCCAGTTTCGAACTTGACATAGAGATCATTAAAACAAACATTCTGACTACGTTTCATAAAGATTGGGTCAAAAATGTGGTCTCTAAAGTAATCACAAGCTTTTCCTTTGATTTGACCAGGTGACCTAGTTTTTGACCCCACATGACCCAGTTTCGAACTTGACCTAGAGATCATCAAGACTAACATTTGATCATGTTTCATAAAGATTGGGTCAAAAATGTTGTCTCTAGAGTGTTCACAAGCTTTTCCATTGATCTGACCTACTGACCTAGTTTTCGACTCCACATGACCCAGTTTGGAACTTGACCTAGAGATCATCAAGACAAACATTCTAAATAAGTTTCATAAAGATTGGGTCAAAAATGTGGTCTCTAGAGTGTTCACAAGCTTTTCCTATGATTTGATCTACTAACCTAGTTTTTGACCATACATAACCCAGTTTCAAAACCGACCTAGAGATTATCAAGACAAACATTCTGACCAAGTGTCATAAAGATTGGGTCAAAAATGTGGTCTCTAGAGTGTTAACAAGGCAAATGTTGACGGACGACGGACGACGGACAATGACCGGTCACAATAGCTCACCTTGAGCACTTTGTGTTCTGGTGAGCTAAAAATAGATAAACCGTGTGACCTGTCTAGAGGCAATATATATCATGGGATCTGTATGAAATTTGGTCTGAATATTCATCTATGATATCTAGGTCAAGTTCGAAACTGGGTCAACTGCGGTCCGAAACTAGGTCAGTAGGTCTAAAAATAGAAAAACGTTTTGACCTCCCTAGAGGCCATATTTTTCAATGGATCTTCAAGAAAATTTGTCAGAGTGTTGACCTTGATGATATCTAGTTCAAGTTCGAAACTAGTTCACATACAGTCAAAACCTAGGTCAGTAGGTCTAAAAATAGAGAAACCTTGTGACCTCTCTAGAGGCCATACTTTTCAGTGGATTTTCATGAAAAAACGGTCAGAATGTTCACCTTGATGATATCTAGAATCTATCCATAACTTACATCATTCAAGTTTGGACCACATGTTTAGTTTTGAGTGACAAGATGAACCTTGACATGAGTTGACCTTGATCTTGACCTAGTGACCTACTTTCACCCTTCTCTAGCTACAGCCTTCAAATTTGGACCACATGCATAGGTTTGTGTACTCAAAAAAACTATGACCTTGTTATTGACCTAGTGACCTACTTTCACATTTTTGAAGGTACAGGCTTCTAATTTGGACCACATGCATAGTTTTTTTTTGTTCCAAAATAAAATTTGACCTTGATTTTGACCTAGTGACCTACTTTCACATTTCTCAAGCTACAGCCTTCAAATTTGAACCACAAGCATAGTTTTGTGTACTGAAATGAACTTTGATCTTGAGATTGACCTAGTAACCTACTTTCACATTTCTGAAGGTACAGGCTTCAAATTTGGACCACTTGCATAGTTTTATGTTTCGAAATAAAATTTGACCTTGATTTTGACCTAGTGACCTACTTTCACATTTCTCAAGCTACAGCCTTCAAATTTGAACCACATGCATAGTTTTGTGTACCGAAATGAACTTTGATCTTGAGATGGACCTAGTGACCTACTTTCACATTTCTGAAGCTACAGGCTTCAAATTTGGACCACATGCATATTTTTGTGTTCTGAATTGAAGTTTGACATTGATTTTTACCTATTACTTTCTTTCACATTTCTCAAGCTACAGACTCCAAATTTGAAGCACATGCATAGTTCTGTCTACCGAAATGAACTTTGACCTTGAAATTGATCTAGTGACCTGCTTTCACATTTCTCAAGGGACGGCTTTCAAATTTGGACCACATACACATTATTTTGTACCGAAATGAAATTTGACCTTGAAATTGATCTAGTGACCTGCTTTCACATTTCTCAAGCCACATCTTTCAAATTTGGACCACATACACATTGTTTTGTACCGAAATGAAAATTGACCTTGATTTTGACCTTGAGCTAGTCTTGAAATTTGGAACATTCATAAATGGCTCAGTAGATGGCGCCAAGATCACTCTGTAAGCTCTTGTTAGGTTAATAGGTTAAAGGTCAAGGTCAGATTAAACCAGAATGGTAGAACTTTTGTTTACAGTGAGCTTATAATTTTTATTCCTTGTGCAATTACTGAATGCATCGGGGGGGGGGGGGGGGGGGGGGGGAGGGGTTAGCATTTCGTGTTTGATGAGCTCTTGTTTTCATGGGATCTGTATGAAAGTTGGTCAGAATGATATCTAGTTCAAGTTCGAAACTTGGTCAACTGCAGTCCAAAACCAGGTAAGGCTAAAAATAGAAAAACCTTGTGACCTCTCTAGAGGCCATATTTCTCAATGGATCTTCATGAAAATTGGTCAGAATATTCACCTTGATGATATCTAGGTCAAGTTCGAAACTTGATCAACTGCGGTCCAAAACTAGGTCAGTAGGTCTAAAAATAGAAAAACCTTTTGACCTCTCTAGAGGTCATATTCTAAATGGATCTCCATGAAAATTCTCTGGAGGTCATATTCTAAATGGATCCCCATGAAAATTGGTCAGAATGTTCACCTTGATGATGTCTAACTTAGCCACAATGAACTAGGTTGCATGTGGACAGGTGAGCGATTCAGGATCAGCATGGTCCTCTTGTTTGTTTGTTTTGTTTTGTTTTGTCGTTTTTTTTTAGCTCACCAGTCAGAAAGTGACAAGGTGAGCTTTTGTGATCATGCGGCGTCCGTCATCCGTGCATGCGTCCGTAAACCTTTGCTTGTGATCACTCTGGAGGTCACATTTGTCATAGGATCTTTATGAAAGTTGGTCAGAATGTTCATTTTGATGATATCTAGATCAAGTTCGAAACTGGTCATATTCGGTCCAAAACTAGGTCAGTAGGTCTAAAAATAGAGAAACCTTGTGACCTCTCTAGAGGCCATACTTTTCAATGGATCTTCATGAAAATTGGTCAGAATGATTATTATTAAGGAATGTAGTTTTCCCTTTACTTATGCATCCTTGTTCAACTTTCTTCTCCCCAGCGAACCCCATTTTGCCCCTCACCATCCCCTTCCCCTCCTATATTTAGCATAAATAAATATGTACTTGTTGGATGTTTGAAGCAACTCGTCTTAAATATTTTTTCATTACAGCTTCTTTTTGTTTTGGGCCTGCTTTGCGGGTGCATGGCTCTGGGGCTGTGTGTTTAGTCCTCTGTGCTTCCGAGAAGTCTACCCTTACATTTTATCTTTAACTTCATTGGCCTACTGTGCCTAGCTTGGCAAGGTTATCATGGCAGAATTGTCATTTAGTAAATGATGTCATTGCCAAGCTCATGTGATAGAAATTTAGCGCTCACCAGAATTTTCATTGGTGGTTGGCAACAGATTACAATAGCATTTCAGTGACTCGGGCATGGACTATGTTTTAGAGAAATTATTAACACGTAACTACGCTGAGGAAAGACAAAGACTTAACTTTCCATGAACATCGGTATTGGCTCAAGGATATAATGCGCAAAAAATTATATTTTAATATATTTAAGGTACATTTTATATACGGATTAAAAGGATAATGGCTAGATCGTTACAAATTATATAATTATGTTAGACTTCAAGAAAAACATTTAACATTTCAAGCATTCCTGCTATCAAATACAACGTTACATCTACAATTTCTAGATCTATAATTGTACAACTCTTGAAAAACATGTTATGGTAATACTGCAATGTTTTGCGAATATGAGGCCATATTCTAAGGCATTGAAATACTAATTCATCAAACAATAACTAAATTCTGCTTAAATGTTGACGTTTGAACAATAGTATTGTTAATGCCATACAGAAATTTCAATAATATAAGCAATAATACATTTCTCATTATACGACCGAACCCATGTGTTTGTAAAATCATAAAACATAAAACAGAAATGCTATTTAAAACCCTTTGAATACAAAAACCAGTAATAAAACGTGCAATAGCACCATTGTTTTGACAAAGTTAGACAGAAGTGTAATCTTAAGAGCATAGCTTTGAGAAATATCTACAAATTGTATCTATATAAGAAAATAATCTCTGGTAGGTACAAACACCCCAAAAACTGAAATTCAGTAAGAAAATCGTTTCAAACATACGCAAATGTTCGGTTTTATTCATCAGTCAAAAAGTATTATATGGATGAATTACCCACTTCCCCCATCCCCACACAATTTACCTTATCAGGGGGTCAACTTGCATTAGTTCATGTCAAAACATTATCTCATATGCAACTTTTAAAATGTAATTCTAAACAAATGTTTTAGATGACTCCAATATAAAATAAATGTGAGCTAGATACTTAAATATATGTAAGTCCTTCATTGATTCATTATTTTGGGTCGGCTTCTAAATGTGTTGAGGCATTGATGTGAATAAAAGTATATGAGATTGAATATTTCATTCAGTTGTAATTTTGACATTTAATAGGCAATACACTTTTCTATATGAGTAAAAGATGTGCATGTAGTAACTTGAAAAGTATTTGAAAAAGTTTAAGTATTATGCTAAAAGATTTAATACTTAGTACTTGTTGTCATGCAGTTTACAGCTTTACGCAACATTGCCGTACAAATAAAATCTCTCTGAAATATCCCTACAAGTATTCTTTAAGGGAATATATTTTTATTTATAGTTTTATCAACCTTTCCTTGATCTTGTTTTTACAATTAGAAAGGGTCTGCTTGTCTTAATATTTTTATATGCCATTCCTTAGTCATATTATATCAACTAATATATAGCTGCAAAAGTAAAAAGAAGTATTTAATTTGATTAAGATCTACGTATGTATTATTACTAAAACTGAAACTGTTTTATTTGATTAAACGCTATTTTTACGTAAAACATATTCAATGGCGTTTTACAAATACATAAAAATACGTCTAAAAATTATGACATTTTAAATGACATATGAAATAAATGAGCATAAATATCATTGTGAATAAACTATTTAGTAAGCGTTAAACAAAAGATCGGGCATCAGATAAGATTAATAACAAGAGGACCATGATGGTCCTGAATCGCTCACCTGTCCCCACATGACCCAGTTTTGAACTGAGTATGACGCCATTTTTTCTATTATTTGACAAAGTGACCTAGTTTTTGAGCTCATGTGACCCAGTTTTGAACCTGACCTAGATATCATCAAGATAAAAATTCTGACTAATTTTCATGAAGATCCATTGAAAAATATGGCCTCTAGAGAGGTCACAAGGTTTTTTATTATTTGACCTATTGACCTAGTTATTGACGACCCAGTTTCGAATCTGACCTAGATATCATCAAGGTGAACATTCTGACCAATTTTCATGAAGATCCATTCAAAAGTATGGCCTCTAGAGAGGTCACAAGGTTTTTCTATTTTTAGACCTACTGACCTAGTTTTTGGCCGCAGTTGACCCAGTTTCAAACATGACCTAGATATCATCTAGATGAACATTCAGACCAACTTTCATACAGATCCCATGAAAAATACGGCCTCTGGAGAGGTCACAAGGTTTTTCTATTATTTGACCTACTGACCTAGTTATTAATGGCACGTGACCCAGTTTCAAACCTGACCTAGATATCATCAAGATGAACATTCTGACCAATTTTCATGAAGATCCATTCAAAAGTATGGCCTCTAGAGAGGTCACAAGGTTTTTCTATTTTTAGACCTACTGACCTAGTTTTTAAACACACGTAACCCAGTTTCAAACCTGACCTAGATATCATCAAGATGAACATTCAGACCAACTTTCATACAGATCCCATGAAAAATATGGCCTCTAGAGAGGTCACAAGGTTATTCTATTATTTGACCTACTGACCTAGTTTTTGAAGGCACGTGACCCAGTTTCATAATTGACTAGATATCATCAAGGTAAACATTCTAACCAATTTTCATGAAGATCCATTGAAAAATATGGCCTCTAGAGAGGTCACAAGGTTTTTCTATTTTTAGACCTACTGATCTAGTTTTTGACCGCACGTGACCCAGTTTCAAACTTGACCTAGATATCATCAAGATGAACATTCTGACCAATTTTCATAAAGACCCCATGAAAAATGTGACCTCTAGAGTGGTCACAAGCAAAGGTTTACGGACCGACGCACTTTCATGGTTGACTGATTCGAGTGTTCCATATCCAGAAATTATCAAATGTTATGTTCTTTAAGAAATGTATTATCTTAAGTCTATTAAATTTTGCAAGGTTCAGTCATATTTTAGGATTTACAAGCCAGGCTAATGGGAATCAATGGGAAACTTTCGTAACATTAATTTTCCATATAGAAATTTTTCTACAATGTAGATTTAGATGAAACTCTGCCAAGTTGTAAATAAAGATGTGGCCTATGATTTGATAAAACACAATTTATAGGTCTGCATGCTATTTTTTAGATATTTGACCATGATTTCAGTAAACCTGATATTTCACACTAATTATTAGACATTATTTTGAATTATTTAATGAGTGGTATGTTTTTAGCTCACCTGAGCCAAAGGCTCAAAGTGAGCTTTTGTGACCGCTCAATGTCTGTCGTCCGTCATGTGTCAACACTTTGTAAAAAATCTTCTTCTTCAAAACCACTGGGCAGATTCACACCAAACTTCACAGGAATGATCCTTGGGTGGCCCCCTTCCAAAAGTGCCCAAAGAATTGAAATCCATGCAGAACTCTGGTTGCCATGTGAACAGAAAGGAAGAACATTCAAAATGTTATTGTCCAAAAAACCACAAGGCTTAGAGCCTTTATATTTAGCATGTTACATCATCTAATGGCCCTCTATGAAAATTGCCCACATTATGACCCTAGGGTGAAAAGAGACCCAGCCCCGGAGGTCCCAAGTTTTACATAGACTTATACAGGAAAAAACTTTAAAAATATTCTTGTCTGAAACCTCAAGACCTAGGCCTTTGATATTTGGTATGCAGCATTGCCTCATGATGGTCCTCTACCAATTTTTTTAAAAATCTTCTTGACTGAAAGTTTAAGGCCTAGGTCTTTGATATTTAGTATGTAGCATTGTGTAGATTGTTTGAATTATGCCCCTGGGGTGAAAAGAGGCCCCACCTGGGGCCACTTGTTATATTAATATATTGGACAAAATATTTCAAATATTATCAGATCATATTTCTTAGACTGTTTGATTATAATTACCTGATGATCCCAAGTAATTAGGGGTCACCTGTGATCTTGACCTATGACCTACTTTCTTGTTGTTGTTTTATTTAAGATACAGCCTTGAAATTTGGATGACATGCACAGTTTTGCACACTGATCTTTATAGTATTTAGTGCCCATAAATGTGACCTTATGACCTATTTCTTAATATTTTAAAATCAGTTTCACATCTGAAACATGTTCACACAACTTGGAAAAGATTTAAATGCTTACTTACATTTGACTTTCTTACCTGGGGCCGGTTGTTTGAAACTTCAACCGGCTGTTAAACTAACCGCCTGTTAAATTTTGATTCAAAATACTAGACTTGGTGAGAAACACTAGTATGATGTTTTGATTTTATTGTAAAGAGTTTTCATTGTTCATAATTCTTACATCATACATTTGTTTTCCAAAGTCGTCTGAAATGCCGAAAAACAACTCTAAAAGTTAATCAACCGTTAGCTTAATCGCCTGTTAAAGTTTCGAACAACTGGGCCCTGATCTCTTACACTTGTCAGTGTAGCTCACATTGCTCAGGTGAGCAATCCAGGGTCATCATGGCCCTCTTGTAATGTCTTATTATCACTTCAGAAATATAGCAACAGAGCCATTGTAATAAGTTTACTCACAGGTTGCCATTAATTCATAAAAAACGTTTTCATTTCTGAATCCAGTCTTTATCCCAACACAGCACAATTTTGTTTAGTCATAAAAATCCAGATTTTATTTCTGTCAAACTTGGTCAAGTACTGAAAAGTTGCTCAGACTGGCTAATAGACAATAAGTTATCCCTTCACCTAGGTAAAACAGAATACATTCTCTTTGGCCCAAAGCGCAAGCTAAGTAAGCTTGGATCAGCGTCTGTAAATAGCAATGGTCATAGTATAAATAGTTCTAGTCAGGTAAAATACCTTGGTTTATCAATAGACAATTTTTTATCAGGTGACTCAATTGTAAACAATATTATAACTAAAGTCAACGGAAAAGTTAAGTTCTTATATAGACAAAATAGAAGTCTGGATTTTAACACAAGGAAACTTTTATGTTCTGCACTTTTACAATGTCATTTTGATTATTCTTGTTCGTCCTGGTATGAAGGTCTGAATAAACGTTTAAAACACAAATTACAGGTAATGCAAAACAAAATTATTAGATTCATAAAGGGTTACTCTCCTAGGGATTCTGTTACTTGGCAAGATTATGTGCATCTAAATAATGTTAAATGTAGAAAATAGAGTGAAGCAACTATGATTCAATCATATGCATAGCGTGTTTTATGGCACTTGTCCATCATACTTGAGTGATAATTTTGTTAAAAGTTCCAGATCCACTCAGAAGAATTTTATGTTACCTAGTATTAATAATAACACTAGTAAACAGACATTTTGTTATACTGGATGTAAGGAATGGGATTTTCTTCCTGAAAACATAAAAAATGTTAAAAATATTAAAACTTTCAAATGGTTAGTTAAGAAATTTCTTTTGGATAAGCAAACTTCAGAAAGTAAAAGTGATTTTGTATATTACTGATTCTATAATTATGTGATAAGTGTATCTGTGATAAATAAGTTAAACAAATGTGATAAGTTGATAACAAAAAAATGTATTAATTGTGATAAATTTTATGTAATATGTTATGCATACTTTTAGTAATCCCGTGTTGTACCAAAATCTGGGTATTTCTTATATTATTTTTCCTTTCTTACACTGTATCTTTTATTAGATTAGCATGGACCCCATTGGAAATAAGCTTTTAGCTTAATGGGTTATCCATAGATCTTTAGCTTTCTCTAAAGTATAACACCTTGGCTTAGAATTTTCTGTTTTATTAAAAGTATGCATCTTACCCTAGTCTTGAATATAGATTTGTTTTTATAACTATGTAAAGAAATTGTTTTTTATATGCTGTGATATTTATATTTATTGCCATGTGTTGTGTTTTATGCTACTGACCTTAAATGTCAATAAATAAATAAATAAATAAATAAATAAATAAATAAATCCCATGTTATGCCATCACTTCCGGTTTATCAAACATACAGAGCTACCTTTATTAAAAGGCAGACTAACAGATAATTCAGTCACTTAATGCTTGGGGCATAAAATTAAATTGGTCTTGTCATTCTGTAGAATTCTCCATTCTACCTTTCAGCCAAGACAACAGTTAACAGGGTACTGTTGGTTGGAATGTCAATACTTGATTGGCAAACATACTGCAGTTGTTCAGTTAAATTTACAAGAATATTTGTTATGAACCTTCACCTTCTGTGAACCATGGGTCATTGCACCTGGTCATACGAGTCTCTGAGTGGATATGGTTAGAGACAGCAGGGGGGTAAACTTGAAAGAAGCCAAACTGGTTAAAGTTCCGGTAATTTAAAATTAGGCGCAAGGTACTGTCCCTTTTTTTCCATATTCTACAGTTCCAACTACTTCAAGCGGTCTTGCTGTTTACCCCGACAAGCATGTGTTGTTACAGACTATCTGGTCGCTCATGTTCTGTCTTCTATTTAGATACATTTTTTTTCAAGAGGGATATGGTGTTGCACCTGCCAAGCTTTTGCCTAAATCAGGTCCATGTCGAGATGTGTGTAAGGGTTTTAGCCCTTGAGTAAAAAATACTATTTAGCTTTAGTTGCTTGACTCCCTCAGTTGACTACAATTTTTCATGATGGACAGTTGCTTGAGGGACAGTTTCTTTGGCATTCCCTAACCTACTACATGTACTTCGTTGCCTTGTCTACAAATTATATTAACATTCTTAATTGTTGAATTCGATACACGTTGTAATATTGCCATACATGGATTAAGTGTTGGTATATTTTCTGGTCCTTTGGGACCATAGAGTCCATTCAACATATGTGTAATAAAGTTCAGCTTAAGTCGTTGCTAGTGGGGCGTGTTGCACATTTCATTACCTCTCATGAGAGTCTACTATTATTCTTCTTGGTTGCAGTCTTTGCTTTCAAAGGGTCTTTTTACAGATTCTATTTTCATATGATGTAATGTTTGTTATAATTATTATTGAATAACAATGATAAATCATACAATACTTTGTTTTATTTCCTTTTGTTTCAAATGCTAAAGTAACAAGAAGGTTCCTTTGATTTAAGTGGTGACCTTGTTTTTGACCCTACAAGACCCAGTTTCGAACTTGGCCTAGGAATCATCAAGATGAACACTCTTATCAAGTTTCGTGAAGATAAGGTCATAAATATGGCCTCTAATGTGTAAACTAGCTTTTCCTTTGATTTTAGCTGGGTACCTAGTTTTTGACCCCACATGACCCAATTTTGAACTTTTCCTAGGAATCTTTATAGATAGATAAACATTCTGACCAAGTTTCATGACAATAGTGTCATAAATGTGACCTCAATAGTGTTAACAAGCTTTTCATTTGATTTGTCTGAATGACCTAGTTTTTGAGCCCATATGACCATGTTTTGAATCTGGCATAGGCATCATCAAGATAAACATTCTGACAAAGTTTCAAAAAGATATGGTCATAAATGTGGCCTCTTGCATTTTAACAAGATTTTCCTTTGATTTGACCTTATGACCTTGTTTTTGACCCCACATGACCAAGTTTCTAACTTGACTGAAAGATCATCACTCTGTGCAAGTTTGTATCAAATCACTACATGGCGTGAAGAGCCAAAATAGAAAATTTTGCCCCTTTCAGGGGTAGTTACTCTAGAACCCATAATGGCATCTAGCCGGTTTTTGAAAGGAAGTGAGATCTTATTGTGACATAAGTTGTGAGTAAGTGTGATTAAAATCAAATGTAAAATGTCACTTTTCTCACAAGGTAAAAAATAACAAATTTTGGCTTTTTCAGGGGCCGTAACTCCAGAACTATGATTGGATCTGATGGATTCATCATGGAATCAAAGATCTATTGTTGTTAAAGATATTTTGCAAGTTTGTATTAAATCAAATTACATATGAAGTCTACAGCTATGGATACAAAGGCAAAAAAGCAAATTTTGGCCCTTTAAGGGGCCATAACTCTAGAATCCATATTGGGATCTCGTCAGTTTTCGAAAGGAACTGAGATATTATGCCAAAACAAGTTGTGCCTAAGTTTGATTAATACTGATTGCAAAATGTGGTCTCTATCGTGTTCACAAGCCAAATTAGCAAATCTTGGCCCTTCAAGAAGCCATAAGTCTGGAACCCATGATGGGATCTTGCCGGTTTTCGAAAGGAGCCAATATATTATGCCAGTGTAAGTTGTGTGCAAGTTTGATTAAAATCAGTTGCAAAATGTGGTCTCTATCGTGTTCACTGGGAATTGTGAACAGACGGACAAAGGGCGATCACAAAAGCTCCTATGTGACAGGTGAGCTAAACAAGAGCATCATTATGACCCTGAATCTCTCACCTGAGTAATATGTTTCAAATGTCAAACTGATGCTTTTTAGAAATTTTTTTGAAGATTTTCCAATGTACAATCAAGTAACCCCTGAGGAGGGGCCAATTTTACCCCGGAGGTCATGATTTGAACAAAGTTTGTAGAAGTCTACTAGGCAATGTTACATATCAAATATCTAAGATCTAGGCCTTCTGGTTTATTTTAAGCAAATTTATGAAGATTTCCGTATGTACAATCAAGTAACCCCTGGGGCGGGGTCAAGATTTTAACAAATTTTGTAGAGGTCCACTAGGCAATGCTACATGCAAAATATCTAAGCTCTAGGCCTTCTGGTTTATTTTTAGAAAATTTTGAAGATTTTTCTATGTACAATCAAGTAACCCCATGGGGCATGGTCAATTTGACCCCAGGGGTCATGATTTGAACAAATTTTGTAGAAGTCTACTAGGCAATGCTACATGTCAAATATCTAAGATCTAGACCTTCTGGTTTATTTTTAGAAAATTTTGACGATTTTTCTATGTACAATCAAGTAACCCCATGGGGCGGGTCAATTTGACCCCCGGGAGTCATGATTTGAACAAATTTTGTAGAAGTCTACTAAGCAATGCTACAGGTCAAATATCTAAGACCAAGGCCTTCTGGTTTATTTTTAATTTTTTTTTGAAGATTTCCCTATGTAAAATCAAGTGACCCCTGGGGCAGGGTCAATTTTGACCCCAGGGTCATGATTTGAACAACTTTAGTAGAGGTCTACTAGGCAATGCTACATGTCAAATATCTAAGCTCTAGGGCTTCTGGTTTTTGAGAAGAAGATTTTTTAAGATGTTCCTATGTAAAAATAAGTGACCCCTGGGGTGGGGTCATGATTTGAACAAACTTGGTAGAGGTCCACTAGGCAATGCTACATGTGAAATATCTAAGCTCTAGGCCTTCTGGTTTATTTTTAGAAAATTTTGAAGATTTTTCGATGTACAATCAAGTAACCCCATGGGGCGGGGTCAATTTGACCCCGGGGTCATGATTTGAACAAATTTTGTAGAAGTCTACTAGGCAATGCTACAAGTCAAATATCTAAGATCTAGGTCTTCTGGTTTATTTTTAGAAAATTTCTGAAGATTTTCCTATGTAAAATCAAGTGACCCCTGGGGCGGGGTCAATTTTGATCCTAGGGGTCATGATTTGAATAAATTTTGTAGAGGTCCACTAGGCAATGATACATGGGACATATCTAAGCTCTAGGCCTTCTGGTTTATTTTTAGAAAATTTTGGAAGATTTTCCTATGTAAAATCAAGTGATCCCTGGGGCAGGGTCAATTTTGACCCCGGGGTCATGATTTGAACAACTTTAGTAGAGGTCTATTAGGCAATGCTACATGTTAAATATCTAAGCTCCAGAGCTTCTGGTTTTTGAGAAGAAGATTTTTTAAGATGTTCCTATGTAAAATCAAGTGACCCCTGGGGCGGGGTCAATTTTGACCCCGGGGTCATGATTTGAATAAATTTGGTAGAGGTCCACTAGGCAATGCTTCACACCAAATATCTAAGCTCTAGGGCTTCTGGTTTTTGAGAAGAAGATTTTTAAAGTTTTTCCTTTCGGTTGCCATGGCAACCAGAGTTCTGCATGGAATTCAATTCTTTGAACAATTTTGAAAGGGGGCCACTCAAGGATCATTCCTCTGAAGTTTGGTGTGATTCTGCCCAGTGGTTTTCAAGAAGTTTTAGAAATTATTCACGGACGACAGACGACGCACGACGGACATCAAGCGGTCACAATAGCTCACCATGTCACTTCGTGACAGGTGAGCTAAAAAGAGGCCCAAATTGGCCTCAGTCGCTTACCTGAAGAGGACCTTAACTATCTGACCCTTAAAGGGGACAAACATTCCAAACTGAAGAAATTTATGAGAGGACCATATACATTTATTAATGCCACAGACAGGGTCTGATGAAGATCATGCGAGATGTTCACAATTTTTACTTTTAGCCCTAGCAACCCCCAAAAGGGGCCAACTGCCCGCATTTGAACCAAAGAATTCTCTAGTTATTTGGCAAAAAAAGTTCTACTGTTCCACGTCAATGTGACCTTGACCTTTGACTTACTGACCTCAAAATATATTGGGGTCATCTGCAGGTCATGATCAACCTCCCTATTATGTTTCATGATCTTAGGCCCAAGCATTCTCCAGTTATCGTCTTGAAATGGTATAACTTTTCCAGGTCTCTTTGACCTTGACCTTTGACCTGCTGACCTCAAAATCAACTAGAGCTGTCAAAGTAGTGATGAATTATA
Source organism: Mercenaria mercenaria (assembly GCF_021730395.1). Classification (NCBI taxonomy): domain Eukaryota; kingdom Metazoa; phylum Mollusca; class Bivalvia; order Venerida; family Veneridae; genus Mercenaria; species Mercenaria mercenaria. Next base: position 61,233,434 of record NC_069366.1, on the reverse strand, counting down.
CATCCCACAATATGGCCATGTCACAGAACTAAGCCAATTTCAAAGTCAAACTTGCTTGGCCTTTGACCTACTGACCCCAAAATTTATAGAGGTCATCTGCTGGTTATAATCAACATCCCTATGAGGTTTCATGATCCTCGGCCCAAGTATTCTCAAGTTATTGTCCAGAAAAGGTTTAAATGTTCTGGGTAATTATAATCAAACAATCTAGGAAATTTAATCAGATAATTGTTGAAGTATTTTTTCCTATATAACTCATATACAAGTGACCTCCTGGGAAGAGCCTCTTTTCACCTCGGGGGCATAATTTGAACAATCTTGTTAGAGAACCACTAGGCAACGTTACATACAAAATATCAAAAGCCTAGGGCTTGAGCTTTCAGACAAGAATATAAAACTTGGGACCCCAAGGCCGGGTCATAATTTAAAAATTTTGGTAGAGGACCACTAGGCAATGCAACATACCAAATATCAAAAGCCTAGGCCTTGCAGTTTTAGACAAAAAGATTTTCAAAGTTTTTTCCCTACATAACAAGTCTATGTAAAACTTGGGACCCCCCGTGGGGCGTCTTTGCACCCAAGGGTAATAATTTGAACAATCTTTGTAGAGGACCACAAGGCAATGTTACATACAAAATATCAAATGTCTTGTGGTTTTAGATAAGAAGATTTTTACAGTTTTTCCTATACTAGTCTATGTAAAACTTGTGACCCTCAGGGCGGGGCAACTTTTCACCATCGGGGGCATAATTTGAGCAATTTTCATAGAAGACCATAAGATGATGTCACATATTCAAGATCAAGGCTTCACACTTTGAGGTTTTGGGTATGAGGATTTTTAAAGTTTTTCCTTTTGGCTGCCATGGCAACCAAAGTTCTATAAGGAATTCAATTCTTTGAACAATTTTGAAAGGGGGCCACCCAAGGATCATTCCTGTGAAGTTTGGTGTAATTCTGCCATGTGGTTTCCTACGAGAAGACTTTTTTAGAAAATTTTGACAGACAAACGAAGCAGAACAGACAATGGGCGGTCACAAAAGCTCACCATGAGCCAAATTTGGCTCAGGTGAGCTAAAAATGAGGGATAATACAATGTTCAGCTCTCCATACTTGGTATAGTCAAGCTAAAAAGGAATCACGTGAAGTTTAATGGCTGTAACCTCATGAAAATGTTTCCAAGTCTGCTTGCTATGCACTGACACAAAAAAAAAAGCTTACAATTTATTGCTATTATGAGATGTTGCAGGATGGTGATATAGTGAACAGAAATTTGGTAATGAGACACAATGATACAGTATTTAGTATTTAACTTATTTGGAAAACTTAATTAATTCAAACGTATAATGTCAACCTAAAATTAGATTTCACAGTTTAATTTGATATAGATAACCATTTTACGAGAATATTTCAACAAAATATCATTAGACTATATTCAATGGAAACTATTGAAAGGAAAAGCTGGAAAGTCTCAAATTTTGGACCAATCACTTTGAATACTCTAAATAATATATAGTATTTAATTTAACTCTTTTAAAGTGATGGTAGTTTTCCAACTGCACTCAATACAAAGTTTTCAGCATTATAGGAATATGATATGAACATTTTTCAAAGATATTTCACACATATTTTACCTTCATGTTTCTAAACAGCAACATATCGAATCAATTCAGAGAACACTTTTTAAGTAACAGATTTATTTTTAAACAATAACTCATATAATAATTTGATTTTTTCACCTATAACTTACAAATTCACTAACATGTATTAAAACTGCCAATTAACATTTAATAAATCTCTGAGTACCACCGATAATGAACTTGTTACACATTTACTTGTCTTGGCACTTTTTACTAGTTGCTAAAACTGTTATGGTTTCCTTTCTTCATGTAGAGCTGTCCAAGCTTCAGCAGGATCTAAATTTATCACAGACAACAAGTCGTTACTTAACGTATATTTCTCTCCATTCCATGTAAAATGTGTTGGTGCATTTTCTTCACCATTACCGAATTCAAAGTATTTACTTATTGCGATAGCTATACTTGATTTAATTAAACCTACGCCACCAACCTCCGGATCCGCTGGATGGTATATACGGCCAGTTTCTGGTAACATACATATCTTTTCCGGCTGGAAAGGAACGTTCAAAGTTGGACTTCCAGGATAACCGTAAGATAAAATATCGCAAGTACCTTTATCTTGGTTGTCTGCCAAATGCACATAAACTATAGGTCTATCATCACATCGAATAAAATTCCTCTCCCGGCCACAGGGAGACAAAAATGGGAAATCTTCCATATATCTTCCGGTCTCATTCAAACGCAGTCTCTTGAAAAAGAAGTCCAAAAATTTCTTTTCTGAAATTGAAATGATTAAATTATAATTTATTAGTTTACAAATTAAACTATAAGTTTACAAATACATGGCAATGCACATGGCACTAGGACTGGGATGATTACTTGGTTAATCGGTTAATCAAACCCGATTTGATTACTAGGTGAAACTGGTTTCAATTTCACAAAACTGCTAATCGCTCTCAAACAATAAACATCACAAATATCTATATTATATATATATTATCTATATACATTTTTTGACCAGCATATAGCCCGCAGTATATTTCCACTAAAACACATCAACTGAACATTATCAATAGTCTCGGATTTGCTTGTCGTGATATATCTAAAATAAAATCCACCAAAATATGACTTAGTGTCACACTGCTTCCAAACGATAAAGTCTGTAAGTTCCTAATGAAGTCAGTTGCTGAAAGTACCTTTGTAGGGTCGTCAGGAAAGAAAACAGCATTTCAAATATGGTGGCCAATTAACCGGTTCGATTCGATTTCATACAAATGATTTACCGGTTTCAAAATTTTGAAATCACCCCAGCCCTACATGACACAGTCATGTCCTCTCGTTAAATGGAACATTCGTGCTATATAAGAAAATCCCTTGATTGATGGCCGAGTTAGGAAGCATACTAAGAAAGAATCATATGGACCTTTGACCTCAGTGTGACCTTGACCTTGAAAGGGGTTTAAGAGTTGTGCAAGACACATTGCTGTGTTATGGATAACATTTCTCCAAGAAAATCTGTTGATGTATAACAGTTATGGACTGGACATGAAAATGCAGACAAACTGAATAATGGATAGACAAGCACAACCCAGCAGTGCAGGAAACTGGTAACAGGACTAGGAAGGGACAGATTACTTAAATCTATTGCCTTCTGTCAAATTATCAAGGAAACAACAGTCTAGCTCAATTTTTAAACACCTGTTCTTTTGCTCTCTTAACTTAGTAAATTGGGTCACTGTTATATACAAGAGGGCCATGATGGCCCTGTGTGGCTCACCTGAGTACTATTGCTCAAAATGATATGATCGTTTCAAACCAATCTCATTAGAAGCTGCTAAGGTGTATTCATTTAGATAAATAATAAAGGAGGTAATATGTCATAAATTCAGTCAATATGTATCTTCATTGATTGTCCAAGTCCATCTGTTGACATAAATGAAATTTCAGATGATATCAGTATCTTCATTAGTTACGGAGATATACCCATTTTAATTTGAAATAAAGGGAGGTAATTTGACATAAAATCAGTCCATAGTTATCTACCCTGATTGTCTCAGTCCAACTAATGACAATAATGAAATTTCAAATAAGTCCTATAAGTACTTACTGATATAAATCCATTTTGATTACAATCAGGGGAGGTAATAAGATATAAAATAACTCTGGAACCTACGATTGGATCTGACAGGTTCGTCATGGAATCCAAGATTTATTGTTGTTGAAGATATTTTGGAAGTTTGTATCAAATCAAACCATAAATGAAATCTCTATATGACTGCAAAAGCCAAAATAGCCAATTTTGGACATTTAAGGGGCTATAACTCTGGAACCCATGATGGAATCTGGCCAGTTCAAGAAAGGAACAAAGATCTTGTGGTGATACAAGTTGTGTGCAAGTTTGGTTAAAATCAAATCATAAATAAAGCTGCTATTATGCAGACAAAGTCAAAATAGTTAATTTTGGCCTTTTCAGGGGCCATAACTCTGTAACCCATAAAGGAATCTGGCCAGTTCAAGAAAGGAACCAAGATCTTATGGTAATACAAGTTTTGTGCAAGTTTGGTAAAAATCAAATCATAAATAAAGCTGCTATTGTGCAGACAAGGTCAAAATAGCTAATTTTGGCCCTTTCAGGGGCCATAACTATGAAACCCATAATGGGATCTGGCCAGTTCAAGAAAGGAACAGAGATCTTATGGTGATACAAGTTGTGTGCAAGTTTGGTTAAAATAAAATCATAAATGAAACCACTATCGTGCAGACAAGAAATTGTTGATGCACGCACAGACGACGGACGACGGACGAAGGGTGATCACAAAAGCTCACCTTGTCACTATGTGACAGGTGAGCTAAAAAGAATGAATAACTTTTACATCCAAGTAAGAACAGCAATTACTGGAATTGTTACATGTAAGAACTTTTACTGCCCAGCAAACAGTGATTACTGATATGTTTATTTTCCTTTCCTTGCTTTTACTGCCCAGCAAAACAGTGATTACTGACATGATACTCTTTCATTTTACTATAACTACCAAGCAAACAACAAGAGCTGTTCATAAGACAGCGTGCTCTACTATTCAGCGATTTGAAATTGAATATGTGTCTCAATAAGAGACCTCTACTTTAAAAGGAAGATACACCAAGGGGCATAATTCTATCAAGAACACAAATTGGAGTTATTGGGATTGTTAACACACATGCAGGTGATGATGGTAAAGATATGTTTTGAGTTTCAAGTCATTATCTTATATAGTACCAAAGTTATGTCCAGAAAACAAAGTAACCGCCTCGGTAGCCTAGTGGTAGAGCGTCCGCTTCGAGTGCGGGAGGTCGTGGGTTTGATCCCCGGCCGCGTCATATCAAAGACGTAAAAAAATGGTACTAGTAGCTTCCTCACTTGGCGCTCAGCATTAAGAGGATAGTGCTAGGACTGGTCAGCCCAGTGTCAGTATAATGTGACTGGGTGGGGTATCATGCCACGTGTCTAAGGTGTGATATTCCAGTGAGGCAGCACTATAAAGTTGGGCATTGTGCTCACTGCTACAAGTAGACACCATCGTTTATATGACTGAAAAATTGTTGAAAAAGACGTTAAACCCGAACACACACACACAGAGAAAACAAAGTTTGTTAAAAAATTTAAGTATGAAAGGGGCATAATTTGGTCAAAAGTACAAATCAGAGTTATGGGGATTCTTACCACACATGCAGATGATTATGATAAAGATACCTTTTAAGTTTCAAGTCTTTATCTTATATTGCATTAAAGTCATATATGGAGAAAGCAAAGATTGCAAAAGAACTTTAAGTACAAAAGGGGCATAATTCTGTCAAAAATACAATCAGAGTTATAGGGTTTGTAACCACACATGCAGATGATGATTATAAGGAAATATTTTCAATTTCAAGTCAATGTCTTTTAAAGTACCAAAGATAATTATGTCTATAAATGAAGCTTTGGAAAAGAATTTAACATGAAAATAATTCCAATATAACAACTTTGTGACCTTGCCTTGGGTATAATGAGCCCAGCCCATGCACATAAGATATAAGCAATAGTAACAAAGATATGACAGAAAAACGAAGGTTGCCGAAAAACTTAAACCTTAAAAATAACCTAAGTATAACACCTTGGTGACCTTAACCTTGGGTATAATGGGCCTAGCCCCTGTACATACTTTGTTTGTATGCTGGACAATGTTTATGTAAAGTTACAGTAAGATATAAGCAATAGTAACAATGCTATGACAGAAAAACGAAGGTTGCTGAAAAACTTTAACCTTAAAAATAACCTAAGTATAACACCTTGGTGACCTTGACTTTAGGTATAATTGGTTCAGCCCCTACACATACTTTGTTTGTATACTGGAAAATGTTTGTGTGAAGTTAGAGTAAGATATAAGCAATAGTAACAAAGATATGACAGAAAAACAAAGGTAACCAAAAAACTTTATCCAAGAAAGGTCATGCAGATACCTGCATTACTATTAATGCTCAGTAAAACACTGCAAGACACTGTAGTTACCTTTAATTACTATTACTGTCCAGCAAAACTGCAAGGCACTGTAGCTACCTTTAATTACTATTACTATCCAGCAACACTGCAAGGCACTGTAGCTACCTTTAATTACTATTACTGTCCAGCAACACTGCAAGGCACTGTTGCTACCTTTAATTACTATTACTGTCCAGCAAAACACTGCCAGACACTGTAGTTACCTTTAATAACTTTCACTGTCCAGCAACACTGCAAGGCACTGTAGTTACCTTTAATTACTAAGACTGTCCAGCAACAGCAACACTGCAAGGCATTGTAGTTGCCTTTAATTACTATTACTGTCCAGCAAAACACTGCAAGGCACTGTAGTTACCTTTAATTACTATTACTGTCCAGCAAAACACTGCAAGGCACTGTAGTTACCTTTAATTACTATTACTGTCCAGCAACACTGCAAGGCACTGTAGTTGCCTTTATTTACTATTACTGTCCAGCAACACTGCAAGGCACTGTAGTTACCTTTAATTATTATTACTGTCCAGCAACAGCAACACTGCAAGGCATTGTAGTTGCCTTTAATTACTATTACTGTCCAGCAAAACACTGCAAGGCACTGTAGTTACCTTTAATTACTATTACTGTCCAGCAACACTGCAAGGCACTGTAGTTGCCTTTAATTACTATTACTGTCCAGCAAGGCACTGTAGTTACCTTTAATTACTATTATTGTCCAGCAACACTGCAAGGCACTGTAGTTACCTTTAATTACTATTACTGTCCAGCAACACTGCAGTTACCTTTAATTACTATTACTGTCCGGCAACACTGCAAGGCACTGTAGTTACCTTTAATTACTATTACTGTCCAGCAACACTGCAAGGCACTGTAGTTACCTTTCATTACTATTACTGTCCAGCAACACTGCAAGGCACTGTAGTTACCTTTAATTACTATTACTGTCCAGCAAGGCACTGTAGTTACCTTTAATTACTATTACTGTCCAGCAAAACACTATAGTTACCGGTACCTTTAATTACTATTACTGTCCAGCAAAACACTAGTTACCTTTAATTACTATTACTGTCCAGCAAAATGATGCTTACCTTTCTTTCTTTCTTTTCAATTACAGCCCAACAAAACACAGAGTTTATTGAGATGCTTTACATGTAGTAATTATTGAGATGATTACCTTTAAAACATGAGGTGAAATTTTTCATCTTTGAATCATCAAGGAACAGCTGAAAATCAAATAAACTTCAGTAAGTAATTTGTTACAAAAATGTCTGAAGTATATGGAGACTATCCAAGGGACACAAATCAGATATACCCGGTAATTAATCCCACTGGTATATATTCAAAGACCTGAGCATAGTGGTAGGGTGCCAGTATACCTGCACAGTATTAAATCCAGGTTTCTAAACTTTACAATTTACCCTAGCTTATAATCAATGATTATCAAACACACAGAAAGTATATTTTATTTGCCTAGAGAAACTGGGCTTCAATAAAATTTAAAATTTCTGTGCCAGTGTGGTTAGGCTGAACATAGTTTGTTAGTGATAAGATGGCAAATGTGAGGGCAACCCAATCCAAGATTCTAGTTACATCCTGTAGCTTAGTTACATCCTGTGGCTGTCAGTCAAAAGACTGTAATATCAGACTGAAATGAAATTAAAGCAATAAATTATGCCACCAAATGGACTGGTTTATGACCACTATGCTGTGACATACTAGATACACACATGGTATCATTTACTGTGGATGACAAAAACTTTAAATGTTATATTGAAAGTACCATTAACTAATGATATACTTTTTCATAACAGACTAGGCTGACCACAAAGCAACTCTATATCCCCACAATGTATGCTGTGGTGAGAATTGAACAGTTACATGGCAATTAACTACAGTAGCGTGACAGATTTGGTCAAACACACATACTGCAAAAAAAATAAAATACCAAAATCAAAACGAGTAGGCTAAGACTAACAACAGGACAGCCCTTTATCCACATGACTGTTTGCTGATTATTTTCGTTATTTGCACAATGATCATGCCTGAGAAGTCACTGTCATATCGATAATTTTTGTTATCCATACAACTAAACATGCTGTACACATATGTCAAACTCAGTTAAGCTTTTCTGAAGTTTTTTCCCTCCTTACAAGATCCCAATAGAACTGCTTATTTGTCAATTTCTAGCTTGCACCTTTTGGTAAGTTAACATGCAGTTATGATGCCTATAATTATTATGTTGAATAACTTTTGTACGATTGTTTTAATAAAACAAGAGGGCCATGAAAGCTGTGTATCGCTCACCTGACCTACTGACCTAAAGATCATCAAGATTAACATTCTGACCAAGTTTCATAAAGATATGGTCATAGATATGATCTCTGAAGTGTTAACTAGCTTTTCCTTTGATTTGACCTGGTGCCCTAGTTTCTGACCTCAAATGACCCAGATTGGAACATGACCTAAAGAGCATTAAGATAAGACCAGAGTTTTTGCATTCTTGTATCCTTTGACCTCTGAGTGTGACCTTGATCTTAGACCTAGGGACCTGGCTCTTGTGCATGACACTCTGTCTCATGATGGTGAACAACTGTGCCAAGTTACATCAAAATCCCTCAATGCATGAATAAGAAATGCTCCGGACAGAGTCATTTTTTAATTTGACCTTTGACCTTAAGTGTGACCTTGACCTTTGTGATAGGAACCTGGGGTTTGAGCATGACACTCCGTCTCACTGAGGTTAACATTCAAGCCAAATATAAACTAGAGCTATCGCTAAAGGTGATGAATGTACCCCCCGCATGCACTGACATAGTACATTGCAATCTGACGCGCACAAGACTGCATAATTATGTGGACTGTATGTCTATAGACTGTATGTATACAGTGTAGTAACAAAAAAAAGTCCCATAACTATGCAGAATATTTATCTAAAAGAACGTAACATGAATCATGCCCAACTAGGGTTGGTATTGATCACTTGAGTGAAGTTTCATTAAATTGTGTGCAAGGGTTCGGAAGATTAGGCGCGCACAAGGTTGCATATGCAGACTGTATGTACATAGTATGTTAACAAGAAACAAAGTCCCATAACTATGCAGAATATTTATCTAAAAGAACGTAACATGCACCATGCACAACTAGGGTTGGTACTGATCACTTGTGTGAAGTTTCATTAAATTGTGTGCAAGGGTTCGGAAGATTAGGCGTGCACAAGATTGCATATCTAGACTGTATGTACATAGTATGTTAACAAAAAACAAAGTCCCATAACTATGTAATTTTTTTTGAAAGAACCTAACATGCCCCATGCACAACAACTGTTGTTACTGATCACTTGTGTGAAGTTTCATTAAACTGTGTCAAGGGGATGAGGAGAGATGGTGCCCACAAGATTGTGTCTATGTATATAGTATAGTAACAAAAAACAAAGTCCCGTAACTCTGCAATTTTTTTTTCTGAAAGAACCTAACATGCCCCATGCATAACTACTGTTGTTACTGATCTTCATGAAAAGTGGTTATAATGTTCACCTTGATGATATTTAAGTCAAGTATGAAACTGGGTAACATGTGGTCCAAAACTAGGCCAGTAGGTCTAAAAATAGAGAATCCTTGTGACCTTCCTAGAGACCATATTTTTCAATGGATCTTCATGAAAATTGGTGAAAATATTCACCTTGATGATATCTAGGTCAACTTCGAAACTGGGTCACATGCGTTCAAAAACTAGGTCAGTAGGTCTAAAAATAGAGAAACCTTGTGACCTTTCTAGAGGCAGTATTTTTTATACGATCAGTATGAAAGTTGGTCTGAATGTTCATCTTGATGATATCTAGGTCAAAATTCGAAACTGGGTCACAAGCAGTCAAAAACTAGGTCAGTAGGTCTAAAAATAGAAAAACCTTGTGACCTCTCTAGAGGCCATACTTTTCATGAGATCTTCATGAAAATTGGTGAGAATGTTCACCTTGATGTTATCTAGGTCAGGTTTGAAACTAGGTCATGTGCCTTTAAAAACTAGGTCATTAGGTCAAATAATAGAAAAACCTTGTGACCTTTCAAGAGGCCATATTTTTCAATGGATCTTCATGAAAATTGGTTAAAAATTTTATCTTGATGATTTCTAGGTCAAGTTCAAAACTGGGTAACATGAGCTCAAAAACTAGGTCACTGTGTCAAATAATAGAAAAAAAACAACGCTATACTCAGTTCAAAACTGGGTCATGTGGGGACAGGTGAGCGATTCAGGACCATCATGGTCTTCTTTTCTGGAAATTTGAGAGTTAGATATATTGCTGTGTCATCTGCAAAGAGACGGACTTTGGAGCTGACGTTTTGTGGGAGGTCATTCATGTAAGCTAGGAAGAGCAGGGGACCAAGTAGACACCTGTAGGACACCTGATGATACTAGGATGGCATCAGAAGTAGTGACATTTAGGACTTCTGATTGAATCCTGTTATCTAAAAAGCTTTTGGCCCATTTTATTGTGTTACCTCTGATTCCATATTTGTGTTTTTTTTTAAAGAACTTTCTCATGGCTAACCTTGTCGAAAGCCTTACTAAAATCTAGCAGTATAAGTCTACTTGTTTCTTATTGTAGACTGAGGTGACCAGATCATTTACTAACATAACTAACTGGGTAACACATGATCTTTTTTTTCTAAAACCATGCTGCAGGTCATACAGAATATCATGGTTGTTGAAGTGCTTAACAATAAGGGAACAGTGTGTTCAAGCACCTTGCACAGGACACATTTTAATGAATTAACTCAAAATGTTATAAAAAAATATCAGCTGTCGATCTTCATCAATATCCACTACCAGATAGTATGATGATGAAAACGTGACAGTATGATGATGATAACACAGCAGTAAAATGGTGATAACACGACAGTACCATGGTGATAATGCGACAGAACCATGATGATAACAGAATAGTATGGTTACGAAATTGCGAAATCATGATACTACGATAACGAATATGGGATATTATGATGGTGAAAATATGACAGTATGATGGTGAAAACACAATAGTATATTACATTATTACCATCGTAAAATCATATGATCGAATTATCGCGTTATCATCATTGTTATATCGTGTTTTCTTTACCATAGTTTCATGATTTAGTTTTTTCATCAACGTACTACAGAGTATCCCGTTTCAGATCCACACATTCAAAGGCAATGGTCCTAACTGAATTCCGTAATATACTGATGTTTCTATAGCAACATAATGTTTGTACTCCAGGCAGATATAATTATTTTGTGTAAATTATGTCAATTCATGAAATCTTCATGATTTATTCATTGACTTTTAATATATTAACTTCTCTAAAGTTACCATGTAATAGCACATGTTACATGTATAAATACAAACAGTGTGTATTGCAGGGCACAGCATCTTCATGTAGGTATTCACACTTTCAGCAGTACCCTGTTCAGTTCAGTGCAGGTATCTGCATGTTGAATAGTACATAAAGAAGTCTACAGATATGAACATTTGCAGCATTATTTCTTGTGCAGATATTTCGAGATTTCAGGTAGCAGCGTAAAGCATCAATATGTTGGTTTTCTTGTTCCATACACTGTCCTAGTAAGATCAGTGCTGTTTCCCTGTGACCTAGGTTTTGTTCTGTTTCAATGGTAGTGACAAGGTTTGCAAGTGCACATTGTTGGTCTGCCACTCTCTGAAGAGCCCTGTAAGTCTTGTACTGTAGGAAGTAGAGATAAGGTAGAGAATCTACCACTGCCCAATCCATCCAACAGTCTTTTATTTCATCCCTTTCAAGCCTGTTCGTTTGTGTAGATCTAAACATTTCATACTGCAACTCTTTAGGAACACAGCAGATTTCACATCGCAGAAATCTTACACAAAATGCTGTGATATGTTTTATCACTTCATCATTTCCAGTGTTACATTTATGCATGAATCCTTGCCTTGGGTAATACACGGGATAATCATAACATCCACATACAGGTTCAACAGTATTCAGATCATACTTTTCTTCTGTATTCCTCAGAACAAACTCTGCTCTTTCCATATCTCCTACACAATATAATGCTGATGCAAGTTTCAATCTACCAGATGCCACATCTGAGTTCAAACCAACTGAAAACCAGGACAGTGCTTCTGGAGATATACTGTGAGTAGTGTAAATGTTGTGAGATGCTATCACAGATCCTAGAGAAGATGAAAGCAGAGGTGCTAAAAGCTTCAGTGCAGATTTTTCCAAACTGTTAAAACCCATTGCTCTGTACATTCTTGTTAGTGTTAATGTAAAGTCTGATAACCTCTCATAAACCATTTCATTTCTATCAGGCATTGATTTTAAAAGGCGCTTGTGTTTATTACTTATGCCATTGGTAATATTATATAGCAGCAGTGATGAAATTTCAGCATAAATTTGGCCTGGAGTTGCATTATACTGAATCGTTTCACCCATATTTATCTTCATTTGAAGTCTCGTTCCAAGGTCATCAGTGGGAATCTCCAGCAGCACACGACCCTTACTTTGTAGGATGTTTTGTAGTTTTTCATGAATTCTGAGTTTGTTAAGAGGAGAAATTCTTCCAGACATCAAGTTGTTTTTAGGTATTATAAAATGTGAACAGTTTTCTTGTCTTACAAAGTTCTGCAATACTGTAAGGCAGCACATCAAACATGCAAGTAAGTTAGATTGCTGCCAATTATTTGAATGTGTATTTTGTATACAATGAAATAAAACAGTTTTGCACATGAAACTTGAAAGGACACCATCACACTGAGGATTTATAAATGTTTTAAGAATCATCTTCATCAGAATATAACATCTTAATTGTGTGATGTTTAGATTGAACACAAGACATCTTTCAGCCTGGGAAGTAGATATTCTCCATTCAAGTTCCTCATTCTGGCCATTTTTACTGCTCACTGGTACAACTAAACATCCTGTAGTCTCACAATATCTCTTCATGTCTTCTGTAGGCCATCTTCCTATACCTTGTCTTACTAACCATGGTTGGGCGTCTACAGGCCATGATTTACAGTGGTATGCTGGAACACGATCTTCATCAGCAAAACCTGGCCCTCCTTGCCATGATGTAGCAGGACCATTTATTACATCTCCTTCATTAGCAATATCTCTATAAGCTGTGTTCTTCACCAGCACTTTACCTCTGCTAACTGTAAGATATCTGCTTGGTCCATGATCAAATAAAGCAGTAGGAATAGGAAGAGGTTCATCATCCCTCAGCTGTTGTAGTAGACAGTAACCTGGTGATGTGGTCTCATCCTGGATCATCAGTAGATTGTACCTGCCAGGTTGCCACTCACTCCAGTCCAGTATAACATTAAACTTACTGGAGCAGTAGAGTATATCATGGTCTGAATGGAGTCCTGTTGTTGTAGACCCTTCAGACTGGCTACCAAAATGAAAGCAGGAAGTGTTCTCACCCAGCAATCTTTGTGTACTAGTCAACATAGATTCCTTCAACAAGACCGACCTCCTCCTCTTCAGAATCATTCTCTCATTGACACCAATATCATTGAGCACCTCTGACAGTTTCAGTGACACAGTCTGGTAATAATCAGGATCTCGAGACATTCTGGAAATGTAAGACAGTAAGATATTTATAAACTGCATCATTTATCATCTTCCTGTTGTTTATTTAAATGTGAATTTTAAATTGAAATAACAGAGAAATTTAGAAGCAAATGATATAAAATATTTCCATTTATTTTCTATATATTTGTATTTGTGATACTTTATTATGAATTACACCTGTTATAGGGTAGTAAGTTTTTTTTTGTTTTGTTTTTTTTAACAAAATAAAATTCTCCATTAAAACAGTTGCCATAAGGATATCCTTTATAAAAATGTTTAAAAAAATGGCCGGTCTTTGTCCACTCACCTTGAAAGTTTCTTCTTATGAAGTGTGATTGTGTTTATTGTATAATTCTCTGCCGTAATTGACTTAGGATAAAAATTATTTCCAATCTACTTTCTTTTTTATGTTTTTGGGAATTTATTCAAATTAACTTCCTCTTTCGTTTTTGTTGAACTAAGAGAGGTAATTCATTCACTTGATAAGAGCAACTGCTCATTATTCCCCTTACAGTTTGTCTTGCACTATGATTGTGTATGTGATGAGATAGAGATAGTACCTAAGTTTTTCAAATCATAGGTATGAAGTGAAAAAGCTTTGAAATGAAGACAAATGTAAATATATTTCTCAAAAATATATATAATAACTATATTTTAACCAGAAGCGTAGAGTTTTGAGCATTTAATATTTTCATGTAAAAGAAAATTTTGTTATCAAGTTAATGTAACTCTTCTTGGACCTGGAGAGCAGAAACATCAAAGGGACATAATATAGCGAATATTTTCTACTTGGGTGCATTTGATTTAACATTCAACTGTGATCTGGATTTCTAAATAATGATCAATGATACTGTGTGCTAAAAATATAGAACAATTGGAACAGTCCTTTAACAGCAAAAAGATGCTGTAGCAGAATGAAAATTGTTAAGCTGTAACTGGGACTCGAAACCAGGACCTCTCACACCTAAGGCAGACACTCTACCACTTCCCTATAACAGCAGTATAGCTATAGCTAGGCAGTTTAAGTGCACCGATTACATTACATGAACTGGAACAATTTTGTGACAATAACACATAGTTGGCCTACTCCGGATTATCGGCGTATTCGCTTTGTTACCTAACTGCAATTTTCGTGTAAAGAAAAAATATAATCTAATGCTGCACACATTTTAATTGGTCAAAACTGCCCAAATTTCTCTGACGTGTTTTTTAGAGTATGAAGTTACTAACTGGCAGTACCAGTGAAATATAACTTACACTGAATCTTATTTATTTGCCTTTTTAGCAGCTGACGAACGGCAAAAACAGTGGGCTTTGTCCTAATATAAGCAGTTATTTTACCAGTTTCGACAGGATATCAATTGATAGAAAAATTAAAGTTACAAACTAAATACCTTTCTGCAACACATGGAGTCATTAGCATTCACTGTCAATCAGTATTTTATGACCAAATTCGACGATCATTCATTCATTCAAATAATTTATAGAAAGAGTCGATTGTTTACATTTTCATCGTAAGAAGTGCTCTTGTAAAAACACTTTTTGAAAAATCGAGGAATGCAAAGAGCTATGGTACGGTCTCTAGATGAGGACCTACAAAGTGCTTCTGCTTAGCTCAGTAATTCTTTGTGACTATTTGATAGACCTCTAGCAGCAAGGTAAGGTCACACTTAGAAGTCAAAGGTTTACCTGGTCTGTTTCTTGTCTGGTCCATAACTCTGCCATTTATCAAGGGATTTGACACAAATGTTAACCATAATGAGAATATGTGACACGGGTCTCTCAGGTCAAGGTCACAAAATGATTCATATCTAAACTGTTCTGGCATATTTTGCGCAGACAACTGTAGCATTCTTGGGCACGCTTTAGGGGCATTTGTCACTAATAGTGACAGCTCTTGTTTACTATTAGCTGTAGAGAAAAACAGAGACATTTCTGTGGTACAACATGGATGGCACCTCAAATTTCTAGTTAAGGATTTTTTTGTAGACTTTGAATGTTTTATTTGGATTTTTTTCCCTTTTCTTGTTAGCTCACCTGTCACATAGTGACAAGGTGAGCTTTTGTGATCACCCTTCGTCCGTTGTCCGTCTCGGTTCCTTTCTTGAACTGGCCAGATCCTATTAGGGGTTCCAGAGTTATGGCCTCTGAAAGGGCCAAAATTAGCTATTTTGACTTTGTCTGCACAATAGCAGCTTTATTTATGATTTGATTTTTACCAAACTTGTACACAACTTGTATCACATAAGATCTTGGTTCCTTTCTTGAACTGGCCAGATTCCATTATGGGTTCCAGAGTTATGGCCCCTGAAAGGGCCAAAATTAGCTATTTTGATCTTGTCTACACAATAGCAGGTTCATTTGGATTTGATTTTAACCAAACTTGCACACAACTTGTATCACCACAAGATCTTGGTTCCTTTCTTGAACTGGCCAAATTCTATCATGGTTTCCAGAGTTATGGCCCCTTTAAGGTCCAAAATTTGCTATTTTGGCTTTTGCAGCCATATAGAGACTTCATTTATGGTTTGATTTGATACAAACCTCCAAAATATCTTCAACAACAATAAATTTTGGATTCCATGATGAATCTGTCAGATTCAGTTGTAGGTTCCAGAGTTATTAGCTCACCTGAGCACGAAGTGCTCGGGGTGAGCTATTGTGATCGCTCACCGTCCAGCGTCTGACCGGCGTCCGTCCACACTTTCCTTTAAACAACATCTCCTCCTAAACCACCAGGCCAATTTTGATGAAACTTCACAGGGATGTTCCATGGATGGTCCTCTTTAAAAATTATTCAAAGAATTGAATTCCATACTGAACTCTGGTTGCCATGGCAACCGAAAGGAAAAACTTTAAAAATCTTCTTCTCAAAAACCAGAAGCCTAGAGCTTAGATATTTAGTGTGAAGCATTGCCTAGTGGACCTCTACCAAGTTTGTTCAAATCATGACCCCTGGGTCAAAATTGACCCCGCCCCAGGGGTCACTTGATTTTACATAGGAAAATCTTAAAAAATCTTCTTCTCAAAAACCAGAAGCCCTAGAGCTTAGATATTTGACATGTAGCATTGCCTAGTGGACCTCTACTAAAGTTGTTCAAATCATGACCCCGGGATCAAAATTGACCCCGCCCCAGGGGTCACTTGATTTTGCATAGATTTCTATAGGAAAATCTTCAAATTTAAAAAAAAAAAATAAACCAGAAGGCCTAGAGCTTAGATATTTGACATGTAGCATTGCCTAATGGACCTCTACAAAATTTGTTCAAATCATGACCCCCAGGGACAAATTGACCCCGCCCCAAGGGTCACTTGATTTTACATAGGAAAATCTTCAAAAAATTTCTAAAAATAAACCAGAAGGCCTAGAGCTTAGATATTTGACATGTAGCATTGCCTAGTGGACCTCTACAAAATTTGTTCAAATCATGACCCCAAGGGTCAAATTGACCCCGCCCCATGGGGTTACTTGATTGTACATAGAAAAATCTTCAAAATTTTTCTAAAAATAAACCAGAAGGCCTAGAGCTTAGATATTTCACTTGTAGCATTGCCTAGTGGACCTCTACAAAATTTGTTCAAATCATGATCCCCGGGTCAAATTGACCCCGCCCCATGGGGTTACTTGATTGTACATAGAAAAATCTTCAAAAATTTTCTAAAAATAAACCAGAAGGCCTAGAGCTTAGATATTTGACATGTAGCATTACCTAGTGGACCTCTGCAAAATTTGTTCAAATCTTGACTCCCCAGGGTCAAATTGACTCAGCCCCAGGGGTTACTTGATTGTACATAGGGAAAACTTCATAAATTTGCTAAAAATAAACCAGAAGGCCTAGATCTTAGATATTTGATATGTAACATTGCCTAATAGACTTCTTAAAACTTTGATGAAATCATGATCCCCGGGATAAAATTGGCCCTGCCCCAGGGGTTACTTGATTGTACATCGGAAAATTTTCCAGAAAATTTCTGAAAATCATCAGTTTGACATTTGAAACATGTAGCTCATATTTCTCAGGTGAGCGATCCAGGGTCATCATGACCCTCTTGTTTTATATCCATTGTTCGCACAGGTCCTTGAAAGTCCTTGAATTTGATCCCAAGTCCTTGAAAAGTCCTTGATTTTTTTCTACCAAAAAATCCCCTGAAAAAGTACTTGAATTTTGAAAAAAAGGTGGAAAAGTCCTTAAATTTTGCTAAAAACGGGGGTGCAATCGTATTGTAGGGGAAAAATACAAAAAATAAATAAATCAATCAAAACGAGCGAAAAAACGGTGTAAAATAAAAATACATGCACACCCACGGAGGGAACGCTCGTTGAACACCGTTTCGGTACGGAAGTTCGGTACGGAATAGCGATTTTCACAACGTTAAAATATTATGCGCAAGGTCATTGTAGCGTGACTTATCAACAACAATGAGTGGCCCCAAAAATAAATGTAGTTTCGCCAGTAAATGGCTTACACAGGATGATTATTCATCGTGGTTAAAGGAGTTTAAGTCGGACAAGCATAAGTGTATTTGTACTTTGTGTGATAAGGCAAATGCTATGAGACGAGTGGCGAAAGAAAAACAAGAAGAAGTGAAGTCCCTTGAGGACAAATTGAAAACTAGTCTTGAGAGCTTGAAACACTTATAAGAAACATGTACTAGTATGTATACAGGCAAATATAGCTCATAAAAGGTAATCCCATTGAAGATCTCATAAAGGTTAAGATATGCTATTGTAGCTTATGGAAAATAAAACTGTTCTGTAACTTTTCTTCTATCATAATGCCTTATGAAGATTCTAAATGGTTTTGTAATTTAAGATTTAAAGCGATTAAAATAGTCCTTGAAAATCGATAAAAAGTCCTTGAAAAGTCCTTGAATTTTTTTTGCCAAGTCCTGTATGAACCATGATATCTGATTACCTCCCCCGATTGTAATCAAAATGGATTTATATCAGTAAGTACTTATAGGACTTATTTGAAATTTCATTATTGTCATTAGTTGGACAGAGACAATCAGAGTGGATAACTGTTGACTGATTTTATGTCAAATTACCTCCCTTTATTTCAATTTAAAATGGGTATATCTTCGTAACTAATGAAGATACTGATATGAAATTTCATTTGTGTCAACAGATGGACTTTGACAATCAGTAAAGATACATATTGACTGAATTTATGACAAATTACCTCCCTTTACTTTTTATCTAAATGAATACACCTTAGCAGTTTATAATGAGATTGGTTTGAAACATTATTTATGTCTTCCATGGTAAGAAATAGTTATATTAGATAACTCTTGATTGAACATTTACCGATATGAATACTTGACTAATATATTGTTTTATAGGTTTGTACTCTGTATCGTCTACATGCATATACCAATGCATGATTACCTCCCCTGATTTTAATAAAAATAGATTTATCTAGGTAAATATTTATAGAACTCATTTGAAATGTCATTATTGTCTTTAGTTGGACTTAAGCAATCAGGGTAGATAGCGATGGACAGAGACAATCAGAGTGGATAACTGTTGACTAATTTTATTTCAAATTACCTCCCTTTGTATCAAATTAAAATGGATGTATCTCAGTAACCAATGAAGATACTGATTTGAAATGTCATATGTGCCATCAGATGGACTCGGACAATCATGGTAGGTAACTTTTGACTGAATTTATGACAAATTACTCCCTTTATTTTATGTAAACGAATATATGTCAGCAGTGTCTAATGAGATTGGTTTTAAATGTTATTTAAGTCTTCCAGGGTAAGGAATAGTCATGTTCGTACAAAAATGCAGCATTTGAGCCTAGGACCCTCAAACTTGGTATGGAAATTGACCCTGACTAGGTCAAAAGGGACTGTTACAAGAAAATGTTTATCCTGATAATATTTAATGTGTATGCCTATGTGCTCTATGTCAAAACTTGTTCATATCATTTTGAGCAATGGTACTCAGGTGAGCTATATAGGGCCATCATGGCCCTCTTCTTCATGTCCTTTGAGCTTCAACAGTTAAGTTCTTTAAATCTGATATAAACCACTTGGCGGATCTTTTGTTACACTCATAAATTCTAGTTAATGTTTTGATGCACTTTGGCTCAATCTGTGTTATCACTAAATGGTTTTGACTCAGACTGTTGTCCAACATGATCATCCACATTAGGGGTATTATTCACTCCAATGATAGCTGTGGTTTTCTTAGATTGGTTTTCTTAGATAGACATTATTTCACTATAAAATGTTGAAGAAGTCAAGCTTGCTGCCTCCTATAACAGCTCTGGTTTGTTTATGTTTACAGTAGTCACGGCAGGAGAAGCTTTTTGACAGAAAGACCACCCACACAGTCCAGTAGACAAGCAAGGTAAAATTATTAAAGTTATATCTCTCACTATGGGAAATGTTACTTGTACATGTAGTGAATAAATATATATCAGATTTTGTAGCCTATTACAAATTTCTCCTTCTGTAGAGATTTGTACAGGTTTTACAAAAACTGACTTCATTTTTTTTTCCCCATACAAAGTAATGTACTGGTTGGGAATCATTTTCCGGACAGGACTAGTTTTCGGACACATGTAATATCCGCTATATTTCGTTGTTATTCATGTAATTGTTTCATCTAGACCATTTAGATGTTTGTTCTTCATGACTACAGCAAACCACTATTTTATAAGGCTGTATAATGTTTGGGTTTTTGATGATAACTCACCTGCGTTTATAAAACAACTTTCTGTCTTAACAGGGCATGAAGATAGCATTGCGCATGCGCAGTAGTTCGCACATGCCGAGGTATCAAGTGGGGAAGAAATAAACTACATAATGATTGTCTGCTGATAACATGTTCTACTTTTAATTTAACGCTAAAAGTTACGTAAGATGCAGGGCTGTCGATTTTTGCACTAATTTTATTCTATATCTATTGAAATTATCAAGAATTCGTATAAGACGAAAATCGAGTTTTTAGCTCGACTATTCGAAGAATAGTCTAGCTATTCTACTCACCCTGGCGTCGGCGTCGGCGTCACACCTTGGTTAAGTTTTTGCATGCAAGTACATACAGCCATCAATTAAAGGCATATAGCTTTGAAACTTATTTTTTCTGTTTCTAGGTCAATTACCAACCTCACTGGGTCAAGTCCCATAACTCTGACATGTATTTTGAGCAAATTATGCCCCCTTTTGGACTTAGAAAATTTTGGGTAAAGTTTTACATGCAAGTTACTATCTCCAAAACTAATGCAGATATTGATTTGAAACTTCACATGTGTCTTCGGGGTTATAAAACTAGTTGATAGCAGCAAGTCCCATAACTCTGACCTTCATTTTGGCCAAATTATGCCCCCTTTTGGACTTAGAAAATTCTGGTTAAAGTTTTGCGTGCAAGTACATACAGCTATTTCTAAAAGGCATATAGATTTGAAACTTATTTTTTCTTTTTCTAGATCAATTACCAACCTCACTGGGTCAAGTCCCATAACTCTGACATGTATTTTGAGCAAATTATGCCCCCTTTTAGACTTAGAAAATTTTGGTTAATGTTTTACATGCAAGTTATTATCTCCAAAACTAATGCAGATATTGATTTGAAACTTCACGTGTCTTCGGGGTTGTAAAACTAGTTGATAGCAGCAAGTTCCATAACTCTGACCTTCATTTTGGCCAAATTATGCCCCCTTTTGGACTTAGAAAATCCTGGTTAAAGTTTTGCGTGCAAGTACATACGGCAATTACTAAAAGGCATATAGATTTGAAACTTATTTTTTCTTTTTCTAGATCAATTACCAACCTCACTGGGTCAAGTCCCATAACTCTGGCATGTATTTTGGGCAAATTATGCCCCCTTTTGGACTTTGAAAATTCTGGTTAAAGTTTTACATGCGAGTTTCTATCTCCAAAACTAATTCAGATATTGAATTGAAACTTCACATGTGCCTTCGGGGTTATAAAACTAGTTGATAGCAGCAAGTCCCATAACTGATATGCATTTTGGTCAAATTATGCCCCCTTTTGAACTTAAAACTCTTTTGATATTTAACCTTTTTGGGTAATATTTTCCTGCTTCTGGGACAATATTTCGAATAGTCGAGCTTGGCTGTCTTACGGACAGCTCTTGTTTATAGTCAACCTTGGTTTGCTTTCATAGCTACTATTGAAAGTCGAGTTATGTTTCGTGCGTAATTTTGAAGAGATGAATGATAAAGAAATGTGTAGAAGTAGTTTAATTACTTATTTTGATATCAAATTAAGAACAAAACACTGTCAAAATATTTGTCCGGAAACTGGTTTACCTGACGGGAAAAATAACTCATTTTAGTGACCCCATTTGAGGCCCCATGGAACCAATATTTTACGTCACAACGCGATACTGATTACAACATTGGATGTGGAAGGAGCTGAAGTTTGTGCAGTGTGAGCTTTATTTATGTCAAATATTTATTTAGGGAATAATGGAGCCGAAATATGAAAATGTGTCCGGAAAATGGTTCCCAACCAGTATATGTTTTTGCATTGATTACCGTATTTTCCGGACAATAGGCGGCTGCACCGTATTGGCCGCAGCCGTATATTTTAACTATATCACAAATGAAATTTAACGTATAGGCCGCTCCGACATATTGGCCGCAGCCTACACACCACTATGCGGCGAACATAGCCATGTCGTATGAAGACTATCCTTGATAAATGGACATTGAAATCGGTTGTTTTTACAGGTAATCACACTTGTTAATCCGTCAAATACAGTGAACCATTAAGTCCGACTGTAAGTTTCTTGAGCTGTTTTCAAAGGCCCTCTCGGCAGTATTGTCCATTCTTTACATTTTACATGATTTGATCGGCTTTCAAAATGCAAGCGAAAAATTAAAACCGTTGCATAGGCCGCATGAAAGGCCCATTAAGAAAAAAATAAATTGTCGTATAGGCCGCTTCAACACATAGCACCCCTAAAAATTTCACTTTTTTAAACGTATAGGCCACGGCCTATTGTCCGGAAAATACGGTATGTTAAAAACAGTTTAACATCAGTTAATTGACATTTGCTTTACCATTAGATGAAATTCTTAGTAAGTGAGGAAGTATTTTTCTCAATTTAGACTGGAATCGGGGATATGCATTATACATGAGTGCACATTATTTAAGAAATAATTTATAGCAAAAGTGTGCTTTAACACTATTTATGCACGATGGGTGGTTATAAGTCGGGCGTAATAATTTCACGAGGGCACAGCCCTCGTGAAATTATTTGGACGATGTATTACCACCCGAGTGCATAAATAGTGTTAAAACACGCTTGTGCTATAAATTATTTTGATTCTACTATGCCCTTAATCTAAACGCTTCGGAAATTTGCCGGTTTGTCGGTTTTGGACCGATTTTTGACTTTTCAGACCAAAATCGGTCCCGTAAAAATGGAGAAAAGTATAAATTTCGGTCTGAAATCTCAATACACGATCACCTGCCAAGGAGGAAATTGTTGGTAGCACCCTCAGATAATCAATAAACGTGTCAAACGGTCTGATTGTCACCTTGATAATCGTTCCGTAATTAGCATGTGACGCGATCAGTGCTCGCACGGCACATCTTTTTATGTTTGCAGATAGCCGACAGCAATGTATTAAGCAATTTTGACTGGTTTTCAAATGTTTCTGACTGGATCCAAATGCTTTCGACGGGGATCCATTTCTTTTATTTAGAATCAGACGGATGGTTTATTTCAAAAGGCTATGATAAATCACGGGTCAAAAAACAAACGGTCACTGCATTTTAATAATGAGACATCACACGGGAAACTGATATAAATAGTTTCTTTTTTTTTAATTATTTGATTTGTAAAAATTAAATGATTCATTTGTTGGGCCACTAGTTAAAACAAGTACAGAAAATCGTCTTTGCAACCCGACTATACACAAAAAAGAGAAAAAAAAAGGACTAGCAAACAGAATGATAAAGAAAACCGGAGTGACACTGTTTATCAAATCGGTCTTTTAAAAAACGTTTCACAATGAAATTTTGTTTACATCAGAAGAGAAAATACAACTTTTTAAAAATGTATCTGTAGTTGAAGTACAACGCCAGTTAAACGAAATATCCGCGGCCAACCCGCGTGACCTTTTGGTACTACACATGCGGGAAATTCGATCTCAACGTTCACATAACGTACATATTCGGTCCGCAACAGAGTATTCTTAAAAATACTGAGGATGTTTGGCAAAGAATATGTCACTTTGACGCATTGTATTTTATAAAATTCCATAAAAGAATGAGGAAATATCACAAAGTATCAATCTGCCGTGAATACGGTACCGAAGTCACGTGCGTTGGCTTTAAGACTAGTTAAGTACACCGTGTCAGTGCCTCGGAAATTTTATCCCTGCAAGTATTTTATCGAAAAAAAAAAAACATTGAAATTTAAACAAAGTAACAATCACATATAAAACTGACTAACTGTCTTCATTGAATGGTAACTCACGGTGACCGGTAACTCATTCTTAATGCATGACATGCTTATTTCTTTGCTCTATCACGTTTTACAAATATGGTATATTGGTAATATGGTGGGCGGGGTAGCGCCGATGTCATTATATTCGTTTCGGACCGATTGAATTCTCAAAATTTCCGGAGCCCTGTAGACTAAAACAGTAGATAAAATATAGAAGCACTCTTTCTTGGTCACAACAAAAAATTTGACGTCATCGCACGTAAACGTGACGTCATTCTAGCGTAAGAGTGTTTTAACAGAGACAAGCATATTAGAATTATGGATATTGATGGGTAAGTAACCCATCACTGGAGCAATAGCCTATGTATAACGAACATAATTCAGGTTTTACAGGAGTGTAAGTACAGAAAGGTTACACTGTATTGTTTTTCAGTGTACCGAAAGAAGATGAGAATGAACCAACGAGTACCAGTCCGGACCAGGAAGATAGAGAATCTGTAGCTGATATACGAGACCCTGAAGACTTTAAAGAAATATTCCAACCTAAACATAGAATAGGTGAGAGAATAAAGCACATATTCCCAACAGAGTACTGTAAAATCATTTTCTGTCAGGGGCATGTAATTCTGTGTATATTTGGTAAAATCAGCTGTAATAGTAAACGTTAACTGTGTAATCACTTTAAGTAGACCATACCTGTTAACTTGGTAGAACGAGCACAACTCTAAGAATTGAGAACACAATTTCTTTCCCCATGTGAGATGTATTTTAGCAGTTATGCTTTGACTGAAGACAGTAAGTCTGAAATCAAGCGTTCTCCACCTCTGAAGTATGTAGAGAATTTGTCAGTTTCTTACGGAAATCAAGACAAAATGCTGGATCACTGGTTAGGTAGACTGACCAACATTGTATAACTGCAATACTTGCTCTTGAAATTCTTTTTCAAATTAAACTAGGCATTAAAAAATGTGCAAAACTTGTATTCTGCTTTAAAATGCTGTGGCAAAAGGATGAAATGAAATGGTGAACTGTCATGACTGTTCAGATTTTGAGAATTTAATGCATTTAAAATTTCTCTCATAGTTTACCTGTATAATATTAATATTTTTAAATATCAACAGTATGAAAACACAGTATGTCTCAATAAATCTGTATAAAAATTAGCTGAAAATCATATTGCCCAGTATCCATTACTTAATGAACACTGTCTTTTGCTGAGTATACTTAGTGAAAAAAATGCACTTGGAAGGCTTTGACAAAACAAAATCTTTTGTTAGAAAAGAGAGTAGATCTTTTCAAAAGTTGAATTAGAAGCATTTTGTTTAAGAAAAACAGTGTAGGAAGAATTTGAAAACTTATAATTCTGTACTCATAAAATGATTTTTGTTTGTTAACAGATAGATCACCAACTAGAAAGATGGAACCATTCCAACCTCCAAGTGATGATGGTAAGTAATCACCTTCGTACAGATATCTCTGGTTTGTGGGTTTGGAAATTAAGTCTGTGCATTGTGGGATTTCGAAATAATTTGACTAAAATTTAACACCATAACAAAACACAGGACACACAGTCGTATCATTGCAGAGACATGTATATTTTCTATCGATTGTAAAATTGCAAAAAAATTTCTAAGTGTTCCTCTATCAGGCAATTAAAAGTGTGTTTTGTACAGGCCTTGAATATTCCTTGAAAATAAAAAAAAACACAGAAAGCTGGCACAAGTACTTGAATGAAGAAAACTGCTTAAATTTGACTCAAAACTTTGTAAAATGTTCTTTCAGCAACTTGCTGTGTGGAAAGAATAAATTAAAATACCAAAAAAGGAAGATACTTTGAAAGAAAACATGGTATTTGGTCACTAATAGATCTGGTATGCACAAGTAGCAGTCTATGACAGCATATTATCACAATTTACAGAGTTAAATTCCCAGTATAACACTGTTTTTGGAAGATTTTAAAGGGTGATATTGACAAAAGTTGTCCTTGAGAATTGAATAGCACTTGAATTTTGTCTCAGATGTTGAGTATGGACCATGGAAAGCCTTGTATGGCTGATTGAGTTAAAAAAAAAAAGACCGACAGCATGTCTGCTGCATTGCACAGACAAGTTTTTCTTCTATTTTATATGGTCATTTGAGAGACTTTAAGACATTTCCTCCTCATCAATATTTTCCAGTAACTCATCTTGCCAGAAGTACAGCTGAGCAGATAAAGGGACATCATTTCTTTCTGTATGTTTCTCTTTCTCTCCCTTTTCCATTCTTTGTTGATATCCCAATATTTAATTATTATAGAGATACAGTGTGTGTGTGTGTGTATTTTCATGTAGTTTAAAACATATGTCACTGATCCCATTGTCTAATATTCCATTTTGAAGATAGAGGTTGTGAAATAGGAACTGATTTCTAAGTTGTGTATATTTCTTCAATCAGAGCCTGTTAAACAACCAGCACCAAAAGCCAAACCAGCAACCACTCAAGCAAAGACAACCAAGCGTGAGCTTCCACAGACACGCCAGCCGGATCCACCAGCACCAAGGCAACAGCAACCACCACGACAGCCTGAGCCAGCACGGCAACCAGACCCAACACCAAGGGTACCGGAACAGGATATGAGAGCGAAACCTTCTAAACAAACAGTTCATGTGCCTCCAACACGACGGCAGCCATCACCACCACCAGGGGACGGAGGTGTAAATCCTGAAGACTTTTTACCTGTGAGTAAATATTAATGATTTCACAGTGTATCATTTGAATATTAATGCGTGGATTTACAATTTAAAAAATTGAAATAAATGAGAATTTTATTTCTTTGTTGCAATTAAATTCCATTTATAAATATGTCCAACAAATTGGCAAAATCTAATCTCCTGCTTAATGTTTATAATTTCTTTGTATTTATAAACCAAAGCTAAACCATAAGTTTCTTTATTTTACAGCCTGAAGTTGCAAACCAAGGGCAAGCTCAGAATCTGTCGGAAGATGCAAGCTTAGACATGATAGTCAAGGGCCATAACACCATGTTATCTGTATTGTCAAGTAGGAGTAAAAGTTTACAAACAGTTAGGGTCATGTGGACTTCAGGAAATACCAAAGTAAGTTACTGGCTTCAGTAGATTTGGCTTAAGAAGTTACTTTTGGATCCAGTCTGCTGATACAAATTCTTTGTATTGACAGGTTGTCAAAATGTATATATTACACCCAAAAAGAAACATATATAGTAGAATCAATTAACTTGGTTTAAAATTGGGATAGAAAAAAAAGTCCTTGTGTGTTTACACCAAAATGTTGATTCATAGCTTAATATTTTGAGCTAATGTGATGATCTGTTAGTGATGATCTGACTGTCCTATGAATATTCTGCAGTATACTGAAAATTTAACCCATAACACTGTAAAACTAAATATCAAACCATATAGAGATACATGTTAAGCAGATTTATTTTCAGCAGTTTGAAATTTAGGAAGTCCTTTTATATGTGTGTGATAGAGTAAACTAAAACAAGGTGATCCAGTGAGGCTTAATAGGCAGAATTTATTAATAAAGATACCCTTCAGACTATCAAATATGGCTTACGGAAGGTCGGTGGTTCTACCCACGTGCCCGCTTGTGATGAAAATATGCATGGAGGGGCACTTTGGGTCTTCCTCCACAAGCAAAGCTGGGAAGTCGCCATATGACGTATAATTGTGTTGGTCCAACGTTAAACCAAACAAAAAGGAAAAAAAAAACCTATCAAATATGTAGAAAAACTTTGAAAGAAGCTATTCTCAGAAATTCAGAGAATTCTTAGTGAAATGGAAATTGCCTCATTTCATAAAAGGTCCACTTTCTTAAATGCATTGCAGGCTTTTCAAGATGTTACAGAAAATCTGATAATTGTTGTTAAACTAAAGGGCAGCCCCTTTAAGTCTGTTTGTTCTATATTTCAGACTGCTATAGATTCAGCAATAAGTCTGTTTGTTTTATATTTCAGACTGCTATAGATTCAGCAATAAGTATGTTTGTTTTATATTTCAGACTGCTATAGATTCAGCAATAAGTCTGTTTGTTTTATATTTCAGACTGCTATAGATTCAGCAATAAGTATGTTTGTTTTATATTTCAGACTGCTATAGATTCAGCAATAAGTCTGTTTGTTTTATATTTCAGACTGCTATAGATTCAGCAATAAGTCTGTTTGTTTTATATTTCAGACTGCTATAGATTCAGCAATAAGTCTGTTTGTTTTATATTTCAGACTGCTATAGATTCAGCAATAAGTCTGTTTGTTTTATATTTCAGACTGCTATAGATTCAGCAATAAGTCTGTTTGTTTTATATTTCAGACTGCTATAGATTCAGCAATAAGTATGAATGACAAAGGTGTGATAGTTGACGTTCTTAATGTTCTTAATGCCAAATCGTAAGTATAGAATAAAGTGTTGGTACTCTGCTTTCCATTTGTTTACTAAAATACAGCAGTTTATTACATGCTCATTTTGTAAACTTGGTTAAATTGTAGTGTAACAATAATGTCAATATTTTTATGCTGGCCAAAGGGGAGCATATAGTTACCGCTTTGTCCGTTCGTCTGTCACACTTACGTGCGGAGAACAACTTTAAAAGTGATTACTGCATTTGATTGAAACTTCAAATAATTATTAAGGCCATTGAGACAAAGTGCAATGTCAAAAAATCATGACTGTACCTTACCTAGTTATGTCTCCCACCACACAGTGGTGTGGGAGACATATTGATTTCTCAGTCTGTCTGTGTGTCTGTCTGTCACAAAGCTTGTCCGCACTCTAAGTCGAACATTTCTCATCCGATTTTCACCAAACTTAAACAAAATGTTTTTGACTATAAGACCTCGGCCAGGTTCGATAACTAGCCAAATCTGTCTAGGCATATTGGAGTTATGGCCCTTGAATTACCAAAAATCGGCCTTTTTACTCTTGTCCGCACTCTAAGTCGAACATTTCTCATCCGATCTTCACCAAAATTGAACAAAATGTGTTTGACTATGAGACCTCGGCCAAGTTCGATAACTAGCCAAATCGGTCCAAGCATTTTGGAGTTACGGCCCTTGAATTACCGAAAAATCAGCCTTTTTACTCTTGTCCGCTCTCTAAGTCAAACATTTCTCATCCGATCTTCACCAAACTTGAACAAAATGTGTTTGACCATAAGACCTCAGCCAAGGTCGATAAGTAGCCAAATCCACACAGGAACTTTTGAATTATGGCCCTTGAATTACTGATTGGATCCACTCGTCCAGACCATCTAATTGGATCCACTCGTCAAAACCATCTAAAGAAATAGACATTTTTCATAGGGGCAGTTGCGGGAGACATGCGCTTTTCTCAAAAGCATCTCTAGTTTTTGAATGATCTCCCCTTATTATACAAAATAAGGCTTGTCCGGGAATTACTTGAGGTTTCTAATAAATTATTCCCTCTATTTGGATAAGCACATGCATTGGAGAGCATCATTTGGTTTAACCAATTGTTTGTCAAATTTCCTGTCATGTGCATGTTATTTTCATGTAAATCGTCATGTTAAAAAATTCATTTACAATTTATGTTTTCAATTTTGCTTTGGCTTTAAGAAAAATTATATCATTTATGTAATAGTAATAAGAATAGAAATGTATGTAATAAAAAGATGATTATCTTTGCATCAAGAAATATGCAACGTTCTTTTGCGGAATAATATTGCAATCCTTAAACCACACAATTTTTCCTCTGCAGTACTTGTTCATACATGTCAATACAGCAATAATAATCTGTGAAAATTATATCTTGCTAACTCACTGCTGTAATAGTAGATTTATAGCCAGTGTTCCCACTGTCATTTAAAGTTGGGGGGTGAAAACAGAGTTTGTCTTGTTTACTTGAACTTTAGTACTCAGTCACTAAGAGATATATAACAGCTGTCTCCAAAACAGGGGGTGCAAAGTACTTTTCAAGGGGTGAAACCCCCCATTTGTCATCAGTGTTCACTTAAAGAAACACATTCCAATCCAGTTCCAATCCAGTTAAGGGGGCCTCCTTAGCTGAGTGGTCAAGGTTTAGGATACTAAATCACTTACCTCTCACCTATGTAAATTCAAGCTACAAAAGGCATTCCTTCTGGAAGGTTAGAGGTTCTTACGAACTTACTGCCGTGCAAGAGGGGCAGATGTGATCTTCCTCCAATTTGAAAAGCTGGAGAGTAGCTGTATGACCTATACTGGACGAGCTAGTTATAGCAGTACAACATACATGTGTGTGCAAAGTTTTATTACAATCTGTGCGTATTTGATAACGACAGAGTATAGTGAAAAACCAGCATGTTATTGTCATAAATTTAAATATTGAGACTAAAACATTGTCGATTATGGGTCCTGTTCCACAGGTGATTTAATGAAAGCTTCAGGCTCCACCACAAGATGAAATAAATTCATTAAACTAAACCAAAAATGTAACAGTTTTAAGTTTTAACAAGTTTAAAAATCTGAATTTTTCTGTTCACAAGCCCTTATGAGCTTATGTCTTAAATTCGAGAGTTCATTTTGCCTATATTTCAGTGGGTTATGGAATCTGGATATATCTGCCAGTTTACTACCACATATAAGAGATCTGATTGCACATAAATACGAGGAGTAAGTATAAATATTAGGAGTTTATAGTCAATTTAATTAAATATAACTAGATATCCTAAATGGTATGTTAACACTACTTGAAATATCCTGTAATGATGGCTATTTTTAAGGTATCTAGCACATCACCTTGTGCAGATGAGGTGAGACCTTACTGTGCAGTATGAAAATAAAAAGATAATTTTTGGCAAATATTGTTAACTGATGTTTAAGCTGAATTGTTTTATACTATTTTGTAAACCAAATCATTGGAAAAGGCTTCTAAAAGAGACTTACTGGATGTGTCTGATGTGTACCTCTACAAGGATTGAATTCTGATGTCGTTGTCATTGACATCGATTTACATTGACGTTCTTTCTATCTTCATGTTTATTTTGTACCTGGAGGTAAGTTAATTTAGAGGAATGTTTATAATGAATAAAAGTGACTTGTAATGCATTGTAGTTTTGACTACTTTTAATACATATATAAGTCAGATTGTTCTAATTCATGTTTTTGTTACTGTGTATCAGGTATGTAATGATTGCCTGCGAGTCATTGAAGATAATACTGAAGAACTTTGGGCCTCTGATCAAAGCCAACCTTACTGCACCACCAAGCTATGGTGTGGATCTCTCTAGAGAAGAAAGGTAAATAATGCTTTCCCTATTAATATTTATGTTAAGGAAGTGGACCCGTAAAGTATTCTTGGCGTGCGACTTCAGCATTCTCTGGTACAACAGAAAGCCAGGTGCTCATATGAGCTACATTACTGGCTGAAGAATGAGAAAGTGCTATACAAGAATTCTTAATTGCACATTAATTACCGTTATTAAAGGTCGACTACCAGTAACAAGTTCAGTTTTGTAACAAGACCAAGCATCTGTGTGAATGTTACGAAGGGTGCTGACTTGGAATCATTTGTTTCAGCACCACTTTATTGTGTGTTCAGAACCAAACAAGTTCATCCATGTGAAGAGTCTATTCATCTGCATGGTGCAAGTTCACTGGTTCTACCAGTTTCCAGAGCTTGTGCCGAGGGCTCTGAAAATTATTGAAAACAAGTATCTTGTAGGTTGAGCTGCTTAAAACTTCCACTCGTCCAGATGCAGTGTGTACCCATCCTGCTAATCACTAAAGGGAAATGCTATTAAGCTGTATTATTCAGAATACATCAGTTTTAAATTCCTATAAAAACCGTACATACTGGAATCATAGACTATCAAGCATCCAGCTAACATGAAAATACTCTGGTAAGGTAACAGAACAGGATGGATTTTAGAGTTGCAAAACTGTAAATCAGCCCTCATTTCGATCATTGTCGATGTTCCCACTTTTAAGTGCCTCTGTTTTCATAGATTTTTTTTTTTTATTTTTGGTGCAGAATAGTATTGTTTATGCAGGACAAGTAATATTGAAAACTCCACTCCCTCAGAGCCTATATCTATTAGTATTTACAAGCAAATGAGTGGGTTTGTCTAATTCTGCCTGTACTAGTTCCAGAAGGAAGAGCAGCTGTCTTTCTCAACCATTAAATCTAGAAATTTGTCATTGGACATATAATGTCCATGTAAATAAAAACATACAAACAATAAAATGAAGACAAAAGGGGTTCATAGTATAAAGTTGATTTTGAGAATCAGTCTTGGAACTCTTACTGGACTAGTAGCTGTGGAGTACAACCCTGAAATTGTCCAATAAAAAGGTAGTATTCTGTGTCTGGTTTTATAATCTTAGCCTGCCCTAACCTGTCAGTGTTAATTGGACATTTTATTAGAATTTTCTTAGTTTTGTTGAAACTTATGCTTACATATTTAAGTTTTATAGCAGAATATTTTATTGTAAAATGAAACGTTTTAATGGAATCTCAGTGTTTGTTTTTACATAACTGTAATACTTTAATTTACTATGTATTTTAAAAACAATTAAATCTGCTTAAAAATGTGTTGTCAAAGGAAGGATTACAATTACTCTTAAGAATTCCTTTTCTGATTTTTATTGCTTTGTTCTGATTATATATTTTATGTCAGCCTCTGCATCCTTTCCTTCAACTCAATTTTTTTTATCCATCGCAAAAGGCAGAGTGGTATTGTTTAGGCATTGTCCATCAGGCTGTCATTGCGAAATTTAAATAGCTTATAATAGAAATGCTTATAATACATTTGCTGATGTTGTATTATCCCCCTTGACTAGTTATTCCCATAGAATTGTTGGGAAAACTTGAAAATGCTTATAATTCATGGTTTTTTTAGCTCATCTGTCACGTAGTGACCTCCCTTCATTTCAAATTAAAATTGGTATATCTCCGTAATTAATGAAGATACTGATCTGAAATTTCATTTATGCCATCAGATGGACTTGGACAATCTGTGAAGATACATATTGACTGAATTCATGACAAATTACCTCCCTTTATCTTTTATGTAAATGAATATACCTAGCAGCTTCTAATGAGATTGGTTTGAAACAATATTTATGTCTTCCATGGTAAGAAATTTCTACTTCTACTTACTTCTCTAATATAAAGACTTGTACTCTGTATCTTCTACATGCATATACCAATGCATGATTACCTCCCCTGATTTTAATAAAAATGGTTTTATCTCAGTAAGTATTTATAGGACTTATTGTCATTAGTTGGATTGAGACAATCAGGGTAGATAACTATGGACTGATTTTATGTCAAATTACCTCCCTTTGTTTCAAATTAAAATGGGTGTATCTCAGTAACCAATGAAGATACTGATTTGAAATGTCATTTATGCCATCAGATGGACTCGGACAATCAGGGTAGATAACTTTTGACTGAATTTATGAAAAATTACCTCCCTTTATTTTATGTAAATGAATATACCTCAGCAGCATCTAATGAGATTGGTTTTAAATGTTATTTAAGTCTTCCAGGGTAAGGAATAGCCGTGCTAGTACAAAAATGCAGCATTTGAGGGCCCTTGGTATGGAGATTGGCTGTGACTAGTATGTGACCCATAGGTCAAAAGGGACTGTTACAAGAAAATATTTATCCTGATGATATTTAATGTGTATGCCTATAAAATCTATGTCAAAACTTGATCTTATCATTAAGAGCAATGGTACTCAGATGAGCGATATAGGGCCATCATGGCCCTCTTGTTCGTGAAACTTAATATAAATATAGATCACTGTATTGGGCAGAGGTTTTCCATTTGATTTTGTAAAAGAGAGAAACCAACAAACAATTGCATGGTCCTTTTGTACATAACTTGTGTATGTCTGGAAATAAGATATTTTTTCAAGAAAATTTCCTCTCATTCACAAAACAATTTAATTTGGCAGGAGATAAAAATTCACTGAGTTTTATTGTTTTGCTTGAGATTTAAACTAAGATATGTAGGGATATATAGGATGTATTTTTATTTTAATGGCTGGTTATAAAGTAAGCTTGCCACATGCTGAAACAAACAAATTTGATCATATGAGATCTTTTTCTGTTTGGTGTAAGAGGTCGCTCTGAAGTGTGATATATGTTACATCATCAGCACTGAACATCGTGAACAATGTCTATATCAGAGCCTTAGTCCTGATACCATATTCATCAACATCAAATTCCGGAATACTGCAGCTGTAAAATGCATAGTTTAAGTTTTCTTTATGCTCAGTTATTTTCAGATAAGCACTAATGACAAAGAAACTTAAATGTGACTCCAGTGTGACGAAGAGGTCAGCAGATTCTCTCTTCTACATATATTGAGCATAAAGTTATAGAAAAATGAATGTCTTATGATCTTAGTTCTAAGTTTCAGGCCTTAACAATTGATGAATACAGGTTCTAACAGGTTGAATTAGCATTGTCACATGTGTGAAGTTTAAGGCAGTGTACCTGAACAGACAGTCACCATTTTCAGTTTGATTATATAGTCTCTGTATGCAATATCAGCATTCTCTGGTTGATACAAAAAATCAGTTTTCTGTTCTGGCCGAAGGATTCCGAAATAGGATACAAGAATTCGAAATTGAACGGAAATTGCTGATAGTCATTATGTGTCCATTACCTTAATTATGATATTCAAAAATCAAGTTTAGTGACCTGGCAGCTTCACAGTAAGAACTAGTGTTTGTTAGTACCATGTATAAAAGAAACTGTCATAATGATAACTGGGACATTGAACCAAGTATCTTAAATTATGCCTGATGCGAAACAAAACATAAGTTTTGCTACATCTGTTGACCACCACTCACAAGTTAATGTTCACTAAAAATTGGCAAAATGGAGATGTAATTACCACCGTGTTTGAATATTAAACAAGGCAATACGGTATTATCACACATTTAGTATCTAGCTTTCATAGCTATATACAAATAGAATTTTTAGGGGGTTTATTTAACAGTTTAAATATAAAATTTATCAGATGGGTAAAAGTATCATCTGCACTTTACATGACAAGTATTTAACTGTTTCTGTTAAACACAGTGTGTGAGTGTAGCATAAAATGATCAGGTAGATTTTACCATAAACAGCCATTTACCATCTTGTTTGTTGAACTTCATAGCAGGTGAAACCCTTATAATGGCATTTTAAAGCTGCATACCTTCAGATAAATGTTGATTTTTTAGCTCACCTGAGCCAAAGGCTCAGGGTGAGCTATTGTGACCGCGCAATGTCCGTCGTGCGGTGTGCGTCGTCAGTGTGTCCGTCAAAATCTTCTTGTACAAAACTGCATGGCCTAGGGCTTTGATATTTAGTATGTAGCATCATCTAGTGGTCCTCTACCAAAATTGTTCAAATTATCCCCCTAGGGTCAAATATGGCCCCGCCCCGGGGGTCACATGGTTTATATAGAGTTATATAGGGAAAACTTTGAAAATCTTCTTGTACTACACCACACAGCCTAGGGCTTTGATATTTAGTATGTAGCATCATCTAGTGGTCCTCTACCAAAATCTTTCAAATTATCGCCCTAGGGTCAAATGTGGCCCTGCCCCGGGGGTCACATGATTTATATAGACTTATATAGGGAAAACTTTGAAAATCTTCTTGTGCTAAACCATACGGCCTAGGGCTTTGATATTTGGTATGTAGCATCATCTAGTGGTCCTCTACCAAAATTATTCAAATTATCCCCTTAGGGTCAAATATGGCCCCGCCCCGGGGGTCACATGGTTTATATAGACTTATATAGGGAAAACTTTGAAAATCTTCTTGTACTAAACCACACGGCCTAGGGCTTTGATATTTGGTTTGTAACATCATCTAGTGTTCCTCTACCAAAATTGTTCAAATTATCCCTCTAGGGTCAAATATGGCCCCGCCCCGGGGGTCCCAAGTTTTACATAGACTTTTATATGAAAAAAAGTTTAAAAATCTTCTTGTCTGAAACCACAACACTTAGACCTTTGACATTTGGTTTGTAGCATTGTCTAATGGTCCTCAACCAAAGTTTTTCAAATTGTACCCCTGGGGTGAAAAGAGGCCCTGCCGTGGGGGTCCTAAGTTTTATATAGACTTATATAGGAAAAAAACTTTAAAAATCTTCTTGTCTGAAACTATATGACCTATGCTTTTGATATTTGGCATGATGCATTGTCTAGTAGTCCTCTACCAAAATCTTTCAAATTATGTCCCTGGGGTTAAAAGAGGCCCCGCCCTGGGGTCACTTAGTTACTATGTGAGTTATATAGGAAAAAAATACTTAAAAAATCATTTGATCCTATTTCCAAGACTGTTTAATTATAATTACCTGATGACCCCAAGTAATATGATGTCACTTGACTGTGACTTTGACCTACTGACCTACTTTCTTGTTTTTTAAGATACAGCCTTGAAATTTTGATGACATACACAGTTTTGCACACCAATCATAAAACTGAATTTCATTGACCATGAATGTAACCTACTGACTTTCTTAATATTTTATTATCAGTTTGATCTTTGAAACATGTAGCTCATATTACTCAGGTGAGCGATCCAGGGTCATCATGACCCTCTTGTTTTAGAATTTATTAAAGTTTTTCTTTACAAGAGAGGAAAAAAAGTTATTTGGTACCTTTATAAACTTTTTATCTACAGTAACTCCTTTAGTCAATAGCTTGAATGTGTAGAAAACTCAAAAGCATTGGTCACACTATTGAAATTTGATAAAAATGTAAGGAATTTAGCTTTGTATTGTAATTATACAGTAAAATATCTGTTTAAACAATACTGGTTTATCATTTCCGATATCAAGTATCAATTATTAGGTGGGTTTTTTTTTGAAGTTAATATGGTAACATCACCTTTCAGATATGATTGTAGGGAGTGTTCTAAATTAGCTGTGTACAACCAATTGTTTTGGAGTGAATTTTTTGTGTGGTTAAAGGTATATCATATGAACTCATTTGTCCTCTACCACTGATTCATGTGAGGAAGATGTCAGTTATTTGTGAATTCAGAATCACAAAACAGGTTAACTAACAAGCATGACACAACTGAAAATAAAAATGAAATACGGAACACTTTACAGTGGTTTTTTTTGTGGTTTTTTTTAGCTCACCTGTCACATAGTGACAGGATGAGCTTTTGTGATCGCCCGTCGTCCGTCCGTCCGTCCGTCCGTCGGTCGTCCGTGCACAATTTCTTGTCTGCACGATAGTGGTTTCATTTATGATTTCATTTTAACCAAACTTGCACACAACTTGTATCACCATAAGATCACGGTTCCTTTCTTGAACTGGCCAGATCCCATTATCGGTTCCAGAGTTATGGCCCCTGAAAGGGCAAAAATTAGCTATTTTGACCTTGTCTGCACAATAGCAGCTTTATTTATGATTTGATTTTTTACCAAACTTGCACACAACTTGTATCACCGTAAGATCTTGGTTCCTTTCTTGAACTGGCCAGATCTCATTATGGGTTCCAAAGTTATGGCCCCTGAAAGGGCCAAAATTAGTTATTTTGACCTTGTCTGCACAATAGCAGCTTCATTTATGATTTGAATTTAATCAAACTTGCACACAACTTGTATCACCACAAGATCTTGGTTCCTTTCTTGAACTGGCCAGATTCCATTATGGGTTCCAGAGTTATGGCCCCTGATAGGGCCAGAATGAGCTATTTTGACCTTGCCTGCACAATAGCAGCTTCATTTATGATTTGATTTTAATCAAACTTGCAACCAACTTGTATCACCACAAGATCATGGTTCCTTTCTTGAACTGGCCAGATTCCATAATGGGTTCCAACGTTATGGCCCCTTAAAGGTCCAAAATTGGCTATTTTGGCTTTTGCAGCCATATTGAGACTTCATTATGGTTAAATTTGATACAAACTTCCAAAATATCTTCAACAACAATAAATCTTGGATTCCATGACAAATCAGATCCATTCGTAGGTTCCAGAGTTATTTTATATCTGATTACCTCCCCTGATTGTAATCAAAATGGATTTATATCAGTAAGTACTTATAGGACTTATTTGAAATTTCATTATTGTCATTAGTTGGACTGAGCCAATCAGGGTAGATAACTATGGACTGATTTTATGTCAAGTTACCTCCCTTTATTTCAAATTAGAATGGTTATAATTATCTCCGTAACTAATGAAGATACTGATCTGAAATTTCATTTATGTCAACAGATTTATTTGGCAGATCCTTCTTTTGTTTGCTTACAATAATATTTTTTTTTAATTACTTCCTTTTTACGTTACTATAAATAGCTTATTTTTAGTAACTTTTTTATTATTGGCCATAGGGAAAAACCGAAACCACTTTTCTGTGGTACAACATGGATGGTACCTCCAATTTTTAGGTGTATTTTGACATATCTTTACCTTGTAAGAATTTTTTTTTTCTTTTTGGTTAAATTTCTTCCCTTTGTTGTTCCTGTCCTTTGGACTTAGATATTTTTTCTGAGGACCTTTTTGTTCTCAAGTGCAATGATAACAGGTGAGCAATATAGGGCCATCATGGCCCTCTTGTTTTTTTTTCAAAACAAGGGACGCAAAACATCATCATCTCATTTATGTCTGAATGTGAAAGTTGTGTCCCTTTGTCAAGAAACATTTACAGCTGATGTGAATTGTGTACGAGGAAAAACGTTAATTGAACTTTGCATATGAAGTTGTGCATCTGAGGTTTGGTAAGTGATTTCACTTACTAAGACTAGAAATGATTATTCATTTTAGAAGTATGCATAAAGGGCCTCAATATATCAGTCATATATCCAAAACTTTTAGACCTAGAGTCACGGAACTTAATAGGAAAAATTATGTAAAAAAAAATTTAGTTTTGCATTGCCAACAAGTACCATGTGACTATACAGTGACATTTAATGGGCACCAATATCCTATGGACACAAAAGTAGTCATTTTTGAAGTCAACAGCTTAAAAATATACATTTCTGTATTAACTTTAAAACTGTTTTAAGTTGTGCCTCATAATATTCAGTTTGCAACAAATTTATTTTATGATATCTTTGAAATTCAATGAGAGTTTTGAAATATAGCCCAAAGCAGTTGTATAATTGTATAATTTAAAAGATTTTCCTGGTTCATTAAACTTTTTATTGTCACCTTAATTTACCCTATTAGTATAAACAAATATAGCTAAGAACATGGAAATTAATTTGAAGAGTGTCTTGCATTTAAAATTATTGGACGAAGTAAACTTGTATCGTAGTCAGTCCCACATAATTTTTATGTCTCCTAAACACACTGTGGTGGGAGATATATTGATTTACTCCTGTCTGTCACATATCTTGTCCGCACTTTTAAGTCAAACATTTCTCATGCGATCTTCACCAAACTTGAATTAATATCCTAGTCAGCCCAGGCATGTCGGAATTATTGCCCTAAAATTACCAAAAATCGCTGCCAGTATCCGCACTTTAAATAATTGGGAAATTTTGTCTACACTCTTAAGTCGAATATTTCTCATCCTGTCTTCACTAACCTTGAACTAATTGTGTTTGCCAGTAAGCCCTCGGCCAAGTTCAATAACTAGCCTAATCGTCCCAGGCATTTCGGAACTATGGCCCTTGAATTACCAAAAATCGCTGCCAGTATCTGCACTTTAAGTCATTGGTGCATGGTTGATTCGGATACATGCAACTATTCAGATGATTAGGCAGTTGTGGGAGACATGCGCTTTTCTTAAAAGCACCTCTAGTTATTATAGGTATTGAAAAATACTTGTGATATTAGGCTGTCTGTATAATATAACCTTGAAATATAGTTTGTATAATTCGCGTAATATGAGCTGTAGATCTCCATACAGCTGCCTTTAAAAAAAATAGTAGCTTATTTGGTTTACAATTATAAAAAAAAATATGGTCATTTACCTGATCCAGTATTTCTTAGTTTGCTTTTAATTTGGTGGGTTTTGATGATAATTTCTTTAAACAATTTTCTATCAAAAACCAAATATCTGAATTTCATAAGGTACAGCAGAAGCTTCATGATACTGTCTTTTGCTGAATCTAAATTAGGCACCCGAGCGGTAAGTCAGTCTGGAATTCACCATATGACTGCTACCGATATTATTAGTTACGCTATAATTATATTTTAAAAAATGGCATTTAGGCAAAGATATGCTTTGGTTCTGTTGAAAAATGTCATTCAAAACAAGTTTAGCTATGATCCTGGTGAAATATGGCATAAAACTTGAGCTGTGTTATACCATGATCCTGTTGGCAATGGTATTTTATGATTTAAGCAGTGTTACACTGATCCTGTTGACAATGGTATTTTATAATTTAAGCTGTGTTATACCATGATTCTTTTGACAATGGTATTTTATGATTTAAGCTGTGTTACACTGATCTTGTTGACAATGGTATTTTATGATTTAAGCTGTGTTACACTGATCCTGTTGACAATGGTATTTTATAATTTAAGCTGTGTTATACCATGGTCCTTTTGACAATGGTATTTTATGATTTAAGCTGTGTTACACTGATCTTGTTGACAATGGTATTTTATGATTTAAGCTGTGTTACACTGATCTTGTTGACAATGGTATTTTATTATTTAAGCTGTGTTACACTGATCCTGTTGACAATGGTATGTTATAATTTAAGCTGTGTTACACTGATCCTGTTGGAAAAATGGCAGTTAAGCTGTGTTTTACCATGATCCTGTTGAAAAAATGGCAGTTAAGCTGTGTTTTATCATGATCCTGTAGAAAAAATGGCAGTTAAGCTGTGTTGTACTGTGATCCTGTTAAAAATGGCATTTACACAGTGTTATAGTGTAATTATTGAAAACGTGGCACTATAGTCAAGTTAAACTGTGATCATGTTTATACAAAAATGTCATTCAAGCCATAAAAAAAATTGAGAAACTGTCGAAAAATAGCATTAAGCCAATGGTAAACAAAAAATAATATGTCTAACTTGTGAAAGGTTTTATGCAAATTTGCACAAACAAACATGCTCAACTGAGCAACTTAGCTGTAGTCTTATTTCATATCCTAATATTGGAAATATGTTTCTCCATTCCAGGTACAGAAAATGCAATGGATGTTATAAACATTTAATGGACATTCGAACTGTTGTCGACAAAAAATCATCGATATCAGGGAAAGTTGGACATACTTTTAGACAGCTTCAAATTTTACTAGGATCTTTAGATTGAACGCTCGTATTTCTCTTTCGTCTTTACCAGCTTAGGCTACATTGTCTCGATGGCATTAGAATTGATCTGTCTTGTGAAGGAATTTATAGATGTGCAGTGCGGATTTTCATGTTCTAATGAAAAACGGTTGAAATGGCTGTGTGATATATATTATACAGGGTGGATTTTGACAGCTGCTTCTGAGGAAATTATATGCAATAAAATATTGTGATATAACTGTATTCTATAATTCTAGTGCTAAATATATACAAGGTGTTAAGTGTCACTGGAATGTGATAAAAACCTTTAAGTAAATAACCAAGTTATATAAAAAAGATGTGATAAATATAACCTGTAAAAGATGGAAATAAGTACCGGGTATTAATAGAGGAAATTTAAACTGGTTTCGGTGTAAAGATTGTCAAGATATGAGTATTGCTAAAGGAGGACATTCTTTTCCTGTAGTCATCAAAAGTGTTTTATATATTGATACTGGCAGTTTCAGCGCTATTCTCAATAGTACTGTTTTTATTGATCAGCACTTGTATGAAGTCTATCTGAAATAGGCCGAGTTACAACATTGGACCACAGTTAACTCTTTTTTTCAAATTGCTATGAATAACAACGTTGGGCCACAGTAAAGTTTGTTTTCAAATGCTATGAATTACAACATTGGGCACATTTAACTGTTTTTAAATTGCTATGAATTTCAGCATAAGGCCTCAGTTAACTCTGTTTTCATAGTGCTATGAATTAAAACATTGGGCCACAGTTAACTCTGTTCTCAAATTGCTATGAATTACAACATTGGGCCACAGTTAACTCTGTTTTTAAATTGCTATGAATTGCAACATCAGGCACATTTAGCTCAGTTTTCAAATTGCTGTGAATTACAACATTTGGCGACAGTTAACTCTGTTTTTAAATTGCTATGAATTGCAACATTGGGCCACAGTTAACTGTTTTTAAATTGCTGTGAATTACAACATTGGGCCACAGTAAAGTTTGTTTTCAAATTGCTATGAATTACAACATTGGGCACATTTAACTGCTTTCAAATTGCTATGAATTTCAGCATTAGGCCTCAGTTAACTCTGTTTTCATAGTGCTATGAATTAAAACATAGAGCCACAGTTAACTCTGTTTTCAAATTTCTATGAATTACAACATTGGGCCACAGTTAACTCTGTTTTTAAATTGCTATGAATTACAACATTGGGAACATTTAACTCTGTTTTCAAATTGCTATGAATTACAACATTGGGCCACAGTTAACTCTGTTTTTAAATTGCTATGAATTGCAACATTGGGC
Source organism: Mercenaria mercenaria (assembly GCF_021730395.1). Taxonomy (NCBI): domain Eukaryota; kingdom Metazoa; phylum Mollusca; class Bivalvia; order Venerida; family Veneridae; genus Mercenaria; species Mercenaria mercenaria. The sequence continues at coordinate 61,190,837 of NC_069366.1, read as the reverse complement.
ACATTTAACTCTGTTTTCAAGTTGCTTTGAATTTCAATATTGGGCCACAGTTAACTCTGTTTTCAAATTGCTATGAATTACAACATTGGGCCACAGTTAACTCTGTTTTCATAGTGCTTTGAATTGCAACATTGGGCACATTTAACTATGTTTTCAAAGTGCTTTGAATTTCAACATTGGGCCACAGTTAACTCTGTTTCCAAATTGCTATGAATTACAACATTGGGTCAGCGTCACCTCTGCTGGATGACTGAACATTTGTGACACTGTGAATAGCAACTTTAGAACAATTTTTAACAACATTGTGAATCACTTTTAATTGCAGTTTACTGCACTTTAAGCACTATGAATAGCCACTGTAGGTAACTGCTTCGCTTATATATCTACCTTTATATCACTGAGTTACAGCTGTGGATCACTGAATTACAGCTGTGGGCCACTGAATTACAGCTGTGGATCACTGAATTACAGCTGTGGATCACTGAATTACAGCTGTGGATCACAGTTACAGTTGTGGCTCACTGAATTACAGCTGTGGACCACTGAATTGCATCTTTGGACCACTGAATTACAGCTGTAATTACTGCTAACTCTGTGTAAGGATCACTGTCTGAATCACTGCTAACAGCAATTTATAACACTATGAATTACACACGTGAAACACAGTTCCCTTTGCCTTAAGATCAAATGAATAATAGATTGATCACATTTATTTTTATTTTTTTATCCTTGAATTATAATTGTCAGTCACTTACAATACTGCTTGAGATCCGTTGCAACTGCGGATAAATTTTAACTCTGTTTTTCAGCTCAACAATTCATTACAACAGTGGATCACTGTTCATTCTGTCTTTGGAGCACTATATACTGTATAATGGTTCACTGAAATCTGAACGCTAAGTACTGACTTAGATTATACTCCATTCTTTGATACCTGATTAGCATAATATTTAATGATTATGACATTGCCATAAATGTTATTAAATACTTCATAGATTGATCATTTTGGTGCTTCATCATTTGACAGTTGTACAAATATAAATCGTAGTGTGCACATTGGTTTTTCTGTACCTTGTGTTATCATAATTATACGTAATTACATTGACTTTCAAATGTGTACATTCTGAAATTATTGCTGTAATGGTACCTAAGTAATTAAATTATATTCATAGTGGTTCTAGTGTTCAAAAGAGGCCATTTAGAAAGGTACTTGCCATGCACATTATTCTCTTCTAATGAAACAACTTAAGGCACCTTCTGACATTAGAAATCATAGTTCTGTTTACTTTTCATTACATCAAACTTAACACTTTGATCTGTAAATTTTGGAAATATTCATGAGAGTTTAATTTCCACTATCACATTTTTTTGCAAATTCAGATATCCCCACCCCTGCTTAGCTTAATAGGGAGAGTGCAGATCTATGATTTGCGGGGTTGTGAGTTGGATCCCCAGGCATATAACTGAAATACTTTTGAAAAACAGTGTTAAACCCAAAACAAACAAACAAAACAATTATTTCACTGATACATGTATTCAGTTTTCATAACATTTATTATAAAAAAGGTGTCTAGTCAAGAAACCTTGGTAACATGTAATGTCAGTAAGTTCTGACACAATAAAATCGCAATATAGTTTCCGCGTGAACATTCCCCAGTCTACAGTATTGTTCTGATATTTCTACCACATAAACCATTATTACTACTGTTTTGTTGCTGTGAGCATTAATAAACCTTTTGAACTGCTGTCTGAGTATTTGGATTGTGGGAGAAAAACAAATAATATCAAACCACAAATGGTTTTGTTACAGTTATTTTGATGTTTACTGCATTTTTATAGACTGGTTATTAACAAATTTTGCTTCTATTTTTTTCTGTTTGTGCAAGTTGTCATGTTTAAAGTTGAATTCTTTTAATTTCTTTTTTCTCAGATAAATGTAAGTTTTTTTTACAGTCTGTTCTTTCATTTCAAATTATTCAATATGGTCTTTTTGAAAATTATCATAGTTCAGAAATATACAATGGCCCTTCTTTCTCTTTTTGGTGAATGGGGCCAGAGCTGTCAAAGAATGAAATGGCATATTTGTAGGAAAAATGGAAATTGTTTACCAAAGCAATTTTTAGCTCAACTTTTCGAAGAAAAAGTAGAGCTATTGCGCTCACCCCAGTGTCAGTGTCGCCGTTGGTTAAAGTCAAATATCTCTGTTACTATCAAAGCTATTGACTTGAAACTTAAAATAGTTATGTTCTATTAAAGTCTACTTCAGGAGAAACAATCCCCATAACTGTGATTTGAATTTTGACAGAATTATGTTCCTTTTTAACTTAGAATTTTTGGTTAAAATTTTTGATAAAGTCAAATATCTCTGTTACTATCAAAGCTATTTACTTGAAACTTAAAATAGTTATTTTCTATCAAAGTCTACTTCAAAAGAAACAATCCCCATAACTCTGATTTGAATTTTGACAGAATTATGCCCCTTTTTAACTTAGAATTTTTGGTTAAAATTTTTGATAAAGTCAAATATCTCTATTACTATCAAAGCTATTGACTTGAAACTTAAAATAGTTATTTATTATCAAAGTCTACACCAGGAGAGAGACACAATTCCTATAACTCTGATTTGAATTTTGACAGAATTATGCTCCGTTTTTATCTCTGTTACTGTCAAAACTTTTGACTTGAAACTTAAATACTTATTTACCATTAAAGTCTTCACCAGGAGAAACAATCCCTATAACTCTGATTTGAATTTTGACATAATTATGCCCCTTTTTAACTTAGAATTTTTTATTAAAATTTTTGATAAAGTTAAATATCTCTGTTACTATTAAAGCTTTTGACTTGAAACTCAAAATAGTTATTTACTATCAAAGTCTACACCAGCAGACACAATTCCCATAACTCTGTTTGAATTTTGACAGAGTTATGTCCCTTTTTAACTTGGAATTTTTTTTACTGGCAATGCTCTAATTCAGAGTCAAGCACTTGAGAAAAGTTCGAGCACGCTGTCTTACGGACAGCTCTTGTTATAGTCACGGGAATTATTACTGCTAAATCCATTAGGTATGATAAATTATATTTTCTCCAAGTCTTTTCGTACTAAATGTAGTCCTAGGACAGAAAACAATTAATTTTGTCTTTCTTTTAAAACACAAAGTTGAAAGATTTATTTTATATTTCATGGGGATGTGGGAAATGTAACAAATTTAATGTTAAAATGTGTATTCCCAGGTGGTGGGGATGGGGTTGAATTTCAGCCCCCCCCCCCCAAAAAAAAATAATGGCCATGATGACTTCAACATCCAATGATTTAAGAGATATTCTTTTGAATATATTACTGCTGTTAAAGTGTGATTTAGCATTATTTATATATCTTGTTTTCATGCATCCATCATTTCTTTTTAGCCCATCATCATCAGATGGTGGGCTATTCAAATCACTCTGCGTCCGTGGTCCGTCGTCCGTCCGTTCTTCCGTCCATTAACAATTTCTCGTTATCGCATCTCCTCAGAAACTACCAGGGGGATTTTGACCAAACTATGTCAGAATAATGTATTGGTACCCTAGTTGTGTCCCCCTGAAAATCAGACTGGTTCAACAATATTTTAGTGAGTTATGGCCCTTTGTTTATTTCTATAATTTACATAGATTTATATAGGGAAACACTTTGAAAATCTTCTTGTCCAAAACAACAGAGCCTAGGGCTTTGATATTTGGTATGAAGCATCATCTAGTGGTCCTCTACCAAGATGATTCAAATTATTTCCCTGGGGTCTAATATGGCCCCTCCCCGGGGGTCACATGGTTTATATAGACTTATATCTATAGGGAAAAACTTTGAAAAACCTCTTGTTCAAAACCACAGGGCCTAGGGCTTTAATATTTTGTATGTGACATCATCTAGTGGTCTTCTACCCGGGGGTCACGTGGTTTACATAGACTTATATAGGGAAAAACCTTGAAAATCTTCTTGTCCAATCCACAAAGCCTAGGGCTTTGGCATTTGTAATGTAGCATCATCTAGTGGTTCTCTACCAAGTTTGTTCAAATTATCCCCCTAGGGTCAAATATGGCCCCGCCCTGGGGGTCACATGGTTCATATAGACTTGTATAGGGAAAAGCTTTTAAAATCTTCTTCTACAACATTCAAATTTGGACCACATTTATGGTTTTGAGTGGCAAGATGAACCTTTGAGTTGACATTGATTTTGACCTAGTGACCTACTTTCACATTTCTGTAGCTACAGCCTTCAAATTTGGACCACATGCATAGTTTTGTGCACTGAAAAAACTTTGACCTTGACATTGACCTAGTGACCTACTTTCACATTTTTGAAGGTACAGGCTTCAAATTTGGACCACATGCTCCGTTTCGTGTTCCGAAATGAAATTTGACCTTGATTTTGACCTAGTGACCTACTTTCACATTTCTCAAGCTACAGCCTTCAAATTTGGACCACATGCATGGTTTTATATACCGAAACAAACTTTGACCTTTACATTGACCTTATGACCTACTTTCACACTTTTGAAGGTACAGGCTTCAAATTTGGACCGCATGCATAGTTCTGTATTCCGAAATAAAATTTGACCTCGATTTTGACCTAGTGACCTACTTTCACATTTCTCAAGCTACAGTCTTCAAATTTGGACCACATGCATAGTTTTGTGTACCGAAACAAACCTTGACCTTTACATTGACCTAGTGACCTTCTTTCACATTTTTGAAGGTACAGGCTTCAAATTTGGACCACATGCATAGTTCTGTGTTCCGAAATAAAATTTGACCTTGATTTTGACCTAGTGACCTACTTTCACATTTCTCGAACTACAGCCTTCAAATTTGGACCACTTGCATAGTTTTGTGTACCGAAATGAACTTTGACCTTAAGATTGACCTTGTGACCTACTTTCACATTTCTGTAGCTACAGGCTTCAAATTTAGACCACATGCATAGGATTGTGTACCGAAACAAACTTTGACCTTGACATTGACCTAGTGACCTACTTTCACATTTTTGAAGTTACAGGCTTTAAATTTGGACCACATGCATAGATTTGTGTTCTGAAGTGTAATTTGACCTAGTGACCTACTTTCACATTTCTCAAGCTACAGCCTTCAAATTTGGACCATTTGCATAGTTTTGTGTACCGAAATAAACTTTGACCTTAAGATTGACCTAGTGACCTACTTTCATATTTCTCAAACTACAGCCTTCAAACTTGATGCACATGCATAGTTTTGTGTACAAAGAACTTTGTCCTTGAAATTGATCTAGTGACCTACTTTCACATTTCTCAAGCTACAGCTTTCGAATTTGGACCACATGCACAGTGTTGTGTACGGAAATGAAATTTGACCTTGAGCTAGTCAGTAAGTCTTGAAATTTGGAACACTCAAAAATGGCACATTGGTGGGCGCCAAGATCACTCTGTGATCTCTTGTTTAAAATTGATGTACAAATTATTGAAGTTGGGATGTCCTCTTGCAAACTGGCATTCACTGAGTCTGGTATTGCAAACTGGCATTCACTGAGTCTGGTATTGCAAACTGGCATTCACTGAGTGGTATTTATTTTCCATTCAGATGTTTTGTTTCATATAAAGAGTTTAGGTAGGGCATATTTTCTCGGACTGAATGGAATTGTGAGTATAGACATTCTCTGTAGACAGTTTATAAACTCATCACTCAGAGTGTCATTTTATTTAGCATGCCAGCTTTAATAATAAATAGAATATATGTTTTTATAGAAAGGCTGAAAAGATGTATTGAAAAATGTTTTCATATATGTTTTATTGGCCTTTTGTTGCTGTAAAATTTTGATTTGTTTTTACATTTTGCTGATTACTGGCTCCAGAAGCATTCCATATTCTAATGAACTTAAGGTAGTGTGGATCTGTAATGACTCTCAGCAATTTCTGTGTGATTAGGTTTTCTCATCTTGCAGTTCTACAGTCTTTGATCGTAAATGTAGGTCAACGTGCACATGACTTTCCATAGAAAATTGGGGAATCCTGAAATCACACATGGATAATACGCACTTTGCAGTTTTGTCAGTACAGGTCCACTTCCTTCGTATCCATTTCCCCATATTTTAGACATAATATTCAAAGCTTTCTCCTTACACACATATCATTGTGTCCTATATTAGAAATAATGCATTGTTCATACAGTATAATTTCCAGCTTTGGATATTCTCTCGTACTTCCTGTCTAGAGCATGTGTTCTTTCATTCCAATATACACGTATACACTTTCTTTAAAGATTACAAAATATAATAATGTACTTTTATTTATACTTCTGTTTTGTCTTTTTTGTTATTGTTTAAATGCCATGTTAATTATTACTTCGAAAAGTTATTTACACTTTATTTGTCTACTTTTGGAAATTTTGGCATGGTCCAATTCTGGACTGCTTGACCACAATCCATGTGATTTCTTGGCTTATATATTAGTCACAATTTAATGCATATTGCTGTACACTGTTCAATCTGGTCTAATTATGTCTCCCTCAGGAGACATATTGGTTTTGCCCTGTCCGTCCGTCCGTACGTACGTCACACCTCATTTCCAAGCAATAACTGGAGAACCATTTGACCTAGAACCTTCAAACTTCATAGGGTTGTAGGGCTGCTGGAGTAGACGACCCCTATTGTTTTTGGGGTCACTCCGTCAAAGGTCAAGGTCACAGGGGCCTGAACATTGAAAACCATTTCCGATCAGTAACTAGAGAACCACTTGACCCAGAATGTTGAAACTTCATAGGGTGATTGATCATGAAGAGTAGATGACCCCTATTGATTTTGGGGTCACTCCTTCAAAGATCAAGGTCACAGGGGCCTGAACATTGAAAACCATTTCCGATCAATAACTAGAGAACCACTTGACCCAGAATGTTGAAACTTCACAGGATGATTGTTCATGAAGAGTAGATGACCCCTATTGATTTTGGGGTCACTCCGTCAAAGGTCAAGGTCACAGGGGCCTGAACATTGAAAACTATTTCCGATCAATAACTAGAGAACCACTTGACCCAGAATGTTGAAACTTCATAGGATGATTGGTCATGAAGAATAGATGACCCTTATTGATTTTGGGGTCACTCTGTCAAAGGTCAAGGTCACAGGGGCCTGAACATTGAAAACTATTTCCGATCAATAACTAGAGAACCACTTGACCCAGAATGTTGAAACTTCATAGGATGATTGAACATGCAAAGTAGATGACCCCTATCGATTTTGGGGTCACTTCATTAAAGGTCAAGGTCACAGGGGCCTGAACATTGAAAACCATTTCCGGTCAGTAACTTGAGAACCACTTGACCCAGAATGATGAAACTTCATAGGATGATTGGTCATGCAGAGTAGATGACTCCTAACGATTTTAGGGTCACTCTGTTAAAGGTCAAGGCCACAGGGGCCTGAACATGGAAAACCATTTCCAATCAATAACTTGAGAACCTCTCAACCCAGAATGTTGAAACTTCATAGGATGATTGAACATGCAGAGTAGATGACCCCTATTGATTTTGGGGTCAGTCTATTAAAGGTCAAGGTCACAGTGGCCTGTTCATGTAAAATAATTTTTTGGAAATAACTTGAGAACCACTTGACCTACAATGTTGAAACTTACTAGGATGATTGGACATGCAGAGTAGATGACCCCTATTGTTTTTGGGGTCACTTCATCAAAGGTCAAGGTCACAGGAGCCTGAACAGTGACTTGAGAACCACTAGGCCAAGAGTGTTGAAATTTAGCGGGATGACTGGACATGCCAAGTAGATGATCCCTATTGCAGCCAACCATCAGTGTCTCTTTGACTTTCGCTCCTAACCCCTATTGACTTCTTGCCTATAGGACTTTGCATTGGGGGAGACATGCACTTTTTTACAAAAGCATTTTCTAGTTTTGGAATTGTTTTTTTCAGTAGTGGTGGTGAATAGAATCAATCAATATATCCCAAAGAACTGTATGTAGACACCAAAATTAAACCTGCTACTGATTCTAGGTTACACCACCTAATTAGCTCAGTCTAGAAAACACAAGATTGTCAGTTTATTAATTGCTTGTTCTCACAGAGAGGTGAACTTTTTTATGGTGTCATTAATTTTGTCTTCCTCCTCAGATTATTTTGTGTTACAGATAGTATTGGTTCGCTGTTGATCATAAAGTTTAACCTTGATACTGTTCAAGAAATATTTCCATCCTTGAATTTTGTCCTTTCAGTTGTATAGTAAATTTATTTGACAAACTAAATATTTGGAGTTTCGATAGAATAATGAACTACAAAATTTCAGTAGATTTATGTTGTGATTTTGAATAAGTATCAAAAATATCAATCCAGAGCAAGGAAACTTTCTTTGTCTGAAAATCAAAATTTTAGACTGGTTCTGACACTAATGTTGAAATCTAGGACTTCGCTTCAAAGGAATGAAATAGTGTATAATGCTGAAAATTTGAGGATCTTCTTGTACCTGCAAACGCTCTTTTAATGCAACTTTTTGATAAAATATTCATTTTATAAAAAAGGTTTAAAAGAAATTTAAGTATTTTCAAAAATCCATAGTATCATGTTGTTCTAGAGTAAAGATGAATATGGGCCCACTATTGGTGAATCTGGACCCAGTCTGCTGATGAATCTGGACCCAGTCTGTTGATGGATATGGTCTTAATCTGTTGATGAATATGGGCCCAGTCTATTAATGAGTATGGACCCAGTCTGTTGATGAATATGAGCCCAGTCTGTTGATGAATATGGGCCCAGTCTGTTAATGAATATGGGCCTAGTCTGTTAATGAATTTGGGCCCAGTCTGTTAATGAATATGGGCCCAGTCTATTAATGAATTTGGGCCCAGTCTATTAATGAATATGGACCCAGTCTGTTGATGAATATGGACCCAGTCTGTTGATGAATATGGGCCCAGTCTGTTAATGAATATGGGCCCAGTCTATTAATGAATTTGGGCCCAGTCTATTAATGAATATGGGCCCAGTCTGTTGAGTACAGATCCAGAACATTGATGAATATGGGACCAGACAAATCTCATACAAGGTCAGTAGCATGGTTATATGGAAGGTGTGCTGTATAAGCATTCCACTTCATGTTCAACTCACCCAGTTAGCACAATAGGTAGGCAAGTCGATGAATTAGGAGGTAGTTAGTTTGATTTCCAGGCAGTGCTTTTGTTTGTGATTTCGCACAAAACCAAATGTCAAGTCATTTGTCCTCTATCTCTTATCCATGTGGAGAAATTGTCAGTATTTTGAAGAGAAACATGAGAGTCCAGGTTACCTTTACCACAGTGCAGTACTTAAAAAAAAATGAAATTAAACACAAATCAAATAAATTGCAACTAAAGTATCATCCTTTGCATGTGAATCGTCCTGAAAATTGACTGACTCTCTGTTCAACTTCCAGCTTACAAATATAGACACAGAAAGACATATTTCTGGAATAGTGGGGAAAGGTTGAACACAAATGATTGCAAAAAACTCATTGAAACCACAAAGCTTCTCCAGATCATTGATAAATAGCTTCTTGAAATGTGAGAACATTTAGCAGTGTTTAGGAGTGGATAATGTTGGAGGAGTAGAATTTATTATATGGACCAGGAAGTATTTTTAAAAGTGCAGATATATATTTCTGTACTTTCTAGCATGTTAAAAAAAAAATTGAAAATGTAAGCTATAATGTGCAAGGATTTTACGTTGTGGCATTAAAGGTGCACACCTCCAGGTTTACCACAAAAAAAAAAAAAATTGAAACCAGAATCCGAGAATTCAATGAATCGGGTTGTTTTTTACATATTATTTACAGTTAATTCCGAATGAAAATATTTCCTAAATGTTCATGAAAGAAAAAAAATCTGAGGGCATGCCCCTTTAAAGGATAGAAAAAGTGAACCACTTTCATTGCTTTTCTTTTTAGTTTCACTTGAACTACTATTTGTTACAAGCCCGCCCGCTTAGCTCAGTAGGTAAGGGCGTTGGTCTACAGACCGCGGGGTCGCGAGTTCGATCCTCGGGCGGGGCGTATGTTCTCCGTGACTATTTGATAAACGACATTGTGTCTGAACTCATTAGTCCTCCACCTCTGATAATTCATGTGGGGAAGTTGGCAGTTACTTGCGGAGAACAGGTTTGTACTGGTACAGAATCCAGGAACACTGGTTAGGTTAACTGCCCGCCGTTACATGACTGAAATACTGTTGAAAAACGGCGTTAAACCCAAAACAAACAAACAAAAAAAACTATTTGTTACATGTATTGTTAACATAATATCTTTTTTTTACTATTCTAGGGGTGTGATGTATGGCTTATTGCATGTAATTATTGCAGGGATAAAGGAAATAAATATATTAGTGCTACTGTGGGAAAAACAACATTAAGGCTTTGTGCTCATCCAATCAATCTGGTCTTGGTCCAGACTGTTTGTTTATCATTTGCATACAATGCTGATTTTGATAAACCAGCAGTATGGGTGTGGGGATAAACAAACAGTATGGGTGTGGAGATAAACAAATGGTATGGGTGTGGGGATAAAAGAACAGTAAGGATGTGGGGATAAACAAACAGTATAGGTGTGGGGATAAACAAATGGTATGGGTGTGGGGATAAACAAATGGTAAACAGTATGGGTGTGGGGATAAAAGAACAGTATCGGTGTGGGGATAAACAAACAGTATGGGTGGGAGGATAAACAAATGGTATGGGTGTGGGGATAAATAAACAGTATAGATGTGGGGATAAACAAATGGTATGGGTGTGGGGATAAACAAACAGTATGGGTTTGGAGATAAAAGAACAGTATCAGTATGGGGATAAACAAACAGTATGGGTGGGAGGATAAATAAATGGTATGGATATAGGGATAAACAAACAGTATAGGTGTGGGGATAAAAGAACAGTATGGGTGTGGGGATAAAAGAACAGTATGGGTATGCACTGATCTACATCTTGATCTGTGCTGGTTGTGAAGCCTTGATGTTGATTATCACACGACAGCACTCAGTTTGGAAACTTTAAATAGATGTGTTGCTTATTCAGTTATATTGAATATATTGATACAAATTATTTCTCAATATTTTTGTACCCGTCCATATGAACCTACCTTGTCAACACTTAACTGTCATAACTGTCATTAGGTTGTTAATGAAACTACAAAGCACAATCTTTGTACAATGGAAATACATTTATAAACTGTAATAAAATTGTTTTTATAATGTCTTTCGTTGTTGTGCATTTTTCTGAGAAAGCAATATTAAGCTTTTGAAATGTTCTAAGGCCTTGCAGAGGAGAACATTTGTACTTATTTCTTGGACTGTGATAGAAATAAAAAACATAAAATAAGCCTCCTAGCTTACTCGTACCATTGTAGAAAAGACCTCATTGGAAAAGCCTCCCAGATTGAAGAGTACTTCGTCATGTAACATAATAGAAAAGAGCTCAAGTTAGGCAGGTCTCCCCAGCTGAGGTGTACTTTATTTCATTTATTAAGCTTACAGATGAACAATATTTGTAGACTGCTTGGAAGTTATTTCCATCAACTGAGGTATCTGCTGTGAACTTCACCACTGAAGCTAAAAAGTCACCCTATGACTTCTCTTCCCCGAGTTTCATCTGTCCCAAGCAATAGGTATAATTATGTACCTTCATGTACACCTGTAGTCCAGCCTTTGTAATAGGAAAATTCATGTTCACCTGTAGTCTATCCAGTGTACAGTAATGGGTACATTTATGTACACATGTAGTCTATCCCATGCAATAGGAACATTCATGTACCTTCATATACAACTGTAGTTTATCCTGTGCAGTAGGTACCTTCATATACACCTGTAGTCTATCCCATGCAATAGGAACATTCATGTTCCTTCATATACACCTGTTGTCTATCCTGTGCAATAGGTACATTCATATAAACCTTATGTCTATCCCTTGCAATAGGTATATTCATATACACCTATAGTCTAGCCCTTGCAAAAGGTACATTCATATGTACTTTTAGTCTAACCCTTGCAATAGGAACATTCATATACACTTATAGTCTATCCCCTGCAAATGGTACATTCATATACACCTATAGTCTATCCCCTGCAAATGGTATATTCGTATACACCTATAGTCTAACCCTTGCAATAGGTACATTCATATACACCTATAATCTATCCTGTGCAATAGGTATATTCATATACACTTATAGTCTATGCCTTGCAATAGGTACATTCATATACACTTATAGTCTATCCCTTGCAATAGGTACAGTCATATACACCTGTAGTCTATCCCTTGCAATAGATACAGTCATATACACTTACAGTTTAATCCCCTGCAATAGGTAGATGTGCCTTTATAAATACATTCCTATTGAAAAGTCAAGCTATACAACAGGAAAAGGCTATAGTCTAGGAGAGGACAATACCTTACAAGAGCTGTCACAGGAGACAGCGCAATGGACTATTTTGATGCTGGATAGTGAAACTTGGCACATCTGAGGAAACTGGAGCTGTCACTGGAGTGTTTAATGACTTCAATTGTGGAGGAAGATATTGCACAATAGCTTGAGTCTATGTCAAAATATTAAGTAATAAGAGAGGTAAAGATAGAGTATATCAAAACACTCTACAAGTATAATTCTAAGCAAAAAGGGGGCATAATTCAGAAAATGTTGGTGCAAGAGTTATGCACCTTGTGTCATATGACGTAGGTGATGATGTGGAACAACTAGTTCGAGTTTGAATCAAATCCATTTTGTAATGACTAAGATACAGCGAAAATGCATCAAAATCAACCTTAAATTCTAAGTAAAAGGGGGCATAATTCCTGAAAAATCAGTGCCAGAATTATTCACCTTGTGTCATATGATGTGGGTGAAAAGATGGAACGATTTTAAGTCTGAATCAAATCCATTTAGTAATAACTGAGAATGAGTGAAAGTGTATCAAAACCTTTGAAATTCTAAGTAAAAAGGTGGGATAATTCATGAAATATTGGTGCAAGAGTTATGGACCTTGTGTCATAATGTGAGCGATGATGTTGAACAACTATTTTAAGTTTGAAACAAATCCATTTAGTAATAACTGAGATATAGTTTAAAAGTGCCTGAAATTCTAAATAAAATGGGAGATTATTCATTAAATATTGGTACCAGAGTTATGGGCCTTGTGTCGCATGATTTGGGAGATGTGGAACAACGTTTTTCAGTTTGAATCAAATCCATTTAGGAATAACTCAGATAGGGTGAAAGTGCATCAAAACTTTAACCTGAAATTCTAAGTATGAAGGGGGGATAATTCATGAAATATTGGTATGAGAGTTATGACCCTTGTGCCACATGATGTGGGTGATGATGAGGAATAATTATTTTAAGTTTAAAGCAAATTCATCTAGTAATAACAGTGATAAGGAGAAAAAAAGAGAAAGTTTAAAAAAAAAAATAACCAAGGTGGGGGACACGGAAAGACGCAAACGCTGATGCCGGGTGAGTAGGATAGCTCTCCAAATACTTCATATAGTTGACACGGAAAGACGCAAACGCTGATGCCGGGTGAGCAGGATAGCTCTCCAAATACTTCAAATAGTTGAGGTAAAAACCATTAAGTCAAGAGTATGATACAACCTCCAGGACAATTTGACTTGTAATCACTTGTCTCTCATCATTGTGGGTTCCAAACATCACTTGGGGTGTAGAACTGTTCATGTGAGGAAGTCATTCAGCTGGCTTATTGAAGGTCGGTGATTCCACCCAGGTGCTTGCCCATATTTGAAACAATGCTTATAAGAAGACCTAGTGTCTTCCTCTGCTGTCAAATGCCAGAAAAGTTGCCATATGATCTAAACTGTGTTGGTGTGACTCTGAAATCTCCCCCAACCCTCTAGGATAATTTTACAAGAGAAAATATAAGACACTAACCCTCCTCTGATTACTGACGTATTATATATTTAGGAAGTTGTCAGTTTAACTAACTGAATTCTGAATTATAGACATATAAACTGATGGACGTTAGATTAGTTATACTGTATTTATAAAACACATATAAATCTTGACACACAGAACAACACAATGTAACTTGTAACTTTATTAAAACAAAAAAAATACAAAGAAAAGCAATTGCACTAGAACATTTCAAATCTGAAATGTAAATCTGTAGTATATGATATAAATATTGCATCAAACATTTACAGATCCAAGATTTCAGTTTAGGATGAGCTGATTCTCTTAGATAAAGATATGATAGTAAGGTCCTGGGGCAAATGTTTAAGGACTCCTCAGTACTTTTTTCATCAAATACATTAGTTTTTTAATAGAGATGAAATAAGGCGGATTAAAAAATAATTTCATATTAAAGACCATGAAAAATAAATGCCTGCCAATTTGTTACGGAGTGCATCCAAGGCCCACACCACTTGGATCTGCCTATGTCAGAGAGTATGTCCCAGGCCCACCCCACTTGGATCTGCCAATGTCAGATCTCCCAGGCCCACCCCACTTGGATTTGCCTATGTCAAATCTCCCAGGCCCACCCCACTTGGATCTGCCTATGTCAGATCTACCAGGCCCACCCCACTTGGATCTGCCTATGTCAGATCTCCCAGGCCCACCCCACTTGAATCTGCCTATGTCAGATCTCCCAGGCCCATCCCACTTGGATCTGCCTATGTCAGATCTACCAGGCCCACCCCACTTGGATCTGCCTATGTCAGATCTCCCAGGCCCACCCCACTTGGATCTGCCTATGTCAGATCTCCCAGGCCCACCCCACTTGGATCTGCCTATGTCAGATCTCCCAGGCCCACCCAACTTGGATCTGCCTATGTCAGAGAAAACTATGTCAGGAACACGTATTGCACATTTTGAAAACATATATTGCACATTTTTGAGTCAAATGATTCCGACAGTTATGAAATTGTTAACTATTCATGACAATGATATAATGTTCGGTATAAATTTTGTTTTCTTTTGTATATAAGTTTTATAACATTTTCCCATCTTGTATGATGGGGGAAAGTAGTATCTGATTCAGTACTTAGAACTAGAGTTGTTAGAGGAAAAGTATGCGGAGTTTCAATCCA
The DNA here is from genome assembly GCF_021730395.1 of Mercenaria mercenaria. Classification (NCBI taxonomy): domain Eukaryota; kingdom Metazoa; phylum Mollusca; class Bivalvia; order Venerida; family Veneridae; genus Mercenaria; species Mercenaria mercenaria. The sequence goes on along the minus strand of NC_069366.1, from coordinate 61,175,764 downwards.
TTCCTATTTGTACTTACTGAGACACAAACTTCATGCAAAACCTTGAGCAGATATTGATATGTTGAAAAAGGGGCCTAATTTTGTAAAATGCAAAACAAAGACAAGAAACATGTGATTTGCATGTCCAGTCATCAATGTAAACAAGCGTGTGAAATTTCAATCTAAGCCCACAAGAGGTTATTTCAAAATCGGAATGAGGATGTAGACTTTGATGCTGACGCTGATGAATGAGTGTATGTCCTATTCAACACCACAGGGAACTCACATAGAATTTGTCCTCCATTGTAACTCCTTGTTCCAAGATCACAAAATTTAGTTTAGGGGCAGGTGTGTCTGGACACTACATGTGATTGGCATATTCTGAGAACTGTTTCAAAAATGACCAGTGGGGATGTTACTAGTACTACCTTGACTGGTCTCCAAAATCAGTGTTATAACCATGAGAAGAAACAACTCTATTACTTATGTCAAATCAAAATGAGGCTTCAAATTATGCAAAGGAAACTGTTTTTGAATTCTGAAAAATCATTAGAATACCGGTATACTAAGTAAATGCATTTTGGCAATGGAATGTTAATGAAATGATGAAACGTATCATGAAATATTATGGAATTTTGTTTCAATAAAAAGATTAACAATTTGCAAAAATATACAAATAGAAACATATATACAGAAACAGTTGTATAAATGAACACATTTTTGCCATGCCAAGCCAAGTCAGAAAAGCATCAAAATCACAACCTTGTAAAAATTTTACCTGGTCATATTAAATATTTCTAACATTCGTTGTATTAGAACAAATTGCCATTTCAATATATCCTGTACAAAATCCATCTGCCTTTTTCTCAATTTCTTGATTTTATTGCTGTAAGAACTTATTGCTAGCATAAAGCATCTAATGTAAAAGTGGAATTATATAACATTTCACATCAAAGGCAAAGATGCCATTTGGTTCATTGTATCTTCTATTGTGAGCACATGACCTTTGTTGGATAAAAGGTCAAGGTCTAATAGTACACTGAACATGGTCATGAAAAATATAAATCATAAAAAAATGAAAAAATACTTTTATACAAGGTACATGTTTGGTTTCCATGGATACAATTTTACTGGACAACTGGTTACTAAGTGACTTCTTGTTGCTATGGGAGCTCTTGTTGTCATGGTATCACCAACATGTAGACTGTGACCCAGTATTGCACTTGTTGCTGTATGTGAAGACAGTGTGTGTCTAGGTGGATGAAGCCGGGCTGCAGCAGACATAGCCAGACCGGTTCCCAGTGACAATAGACTGGTACCTCCTGCTATAGGCTTGACTGGAACTGGGACTTGAACAATGGATTCTGACCTGAAAATATAATATCACAATTTAGAAATTGAGTATTATCATAAATTGTAATTAAAAGTCCATGATTCCTAACAAATCAAAAACTAAAGCCATGTACATCACCCCATCTTCTAACTGATCACAAAAAATCAAGAACAATTCAAATGCAAGGCCAGAATCTATCATACTCAACTTCGAGAAACTGCTTGGTGTACAAGTTGATGAACATGTTAACTGGAAGCACCACGTTGATTAAATTAAAAAAAAAATTGCAACACAAATCTCTATTCTGTTACTAAGAATAAAAACCTTTCTTGAGAGCTATTTTTCAACTCGTAATGGGAGTAAGCATTCACAATTACCCAGCTCACTGAATTAAAAACAAAAAAACAGAAACAAAAACTAGTTACAACACTTTTTTGTTCAACACTCATAAATAAATTTGTCATTCAAAACAGGTGTCAAATTCAATCATTGTTTAATTGCTGTTATAATGTTTCCAGTCTCAGAAGCTAAAAAGCTTAATTGTTGCATAAACATCAACAGAAACATATTGTTTTAGATTGACTTCAGAGCACAATCTGACATAAGTACACAATCTTCCTTAAATGTAAGCCTATAGTGTAAATGGGATATGACTTAAATCAGATTATCAGACTTCTAAAAATTATAATATGTTCATGAAGTCATATAATGATTTTTCTTTTCATTTTTAAATGAAAAAAGAAAATTTTATCTCTAGAATGCACTCAAAATGACACAGTAACAGATGGGGGAAGCTACAGGTAATATATTATAGATCAAGGCTATGTCACTTATCTCTCAAGGTTACTAAATCATGAGAAATTCTAACCTTAATTATTCCACATTTTTGTGGTTTACCTATAAATATTTAAAGAGAGATGAAAATAACATGAAAGAAAAGAATGATGTCAGAGGCACAATTACATAGGTACAGGACAAAGAAAAGTCGGTGAAATAATATTCTGTTATTTTACTGTTAAAACAAGATGTTGTTTTATCTACATTTTTAGAACATTGTTCAAAATCAAACTGACCATGTGACATAATCATGTTTTATACAATTTGCAGTTCTCAAACACGAAAATTCAATTAAGGTTTCGATGGAGGCCTTGAGAAACAAAAATCAAACATCACCAAATCATAGAAAGAAAGAGTTGTTTGACATGAAAATTGAACAGCATGTAAAACATGTATATTACTTTACGAAACAAGTGTCAGTATACTGATATAAACATTGAATTCCGGAAAAGGGCTGCCTAAAGGGGCTCCACTTCCGGACAGTTAAACGGTTTTAAAAACTCACCATTTTCAAAGAACTGTTACACATGTTCGTATTGATGCATTTGCAATAGCGTGCGAGTGGTGAAATTTCGCATAACAAGGTGGAACACAGTTTTCAGCAATTGTTTATCATTATTTCTTTACATATGGCATTCATTTTCAAAGGGAGACAACTGTTCCCGATTATTTTAAGTACAAATGGCATTCATTTTCAAAGGGAAACAACTTTTTTCGATTATTTTAAGTAATCTTTGAGAAAAAGTTGTCTCCCTTTGAAAATGAATGCCATTTGTAAAGAAAAAAGATAAACAATTGCTGAAAACTATGTTCCACCTTGTTACGTGAAATTTCACCACTAGCACGCTATTGCAAATGCATCAAAACAAACATGTGTAACAGTTCTTTGAAAATGGTGAGTTTTTAAAGCCGTTTAACTGTCCGGAAGTGGAGCCCCTTTAGGCAGCCCTTTTCAGGAATTCAATGTTTATATCAGTATACTGACACTTGTTTCGTAAAGTAATATACATGTTTTACATGCTGTTCAATTTTCATGTCAAACAACTCTTTTTTTCTATGATTTGGTGTTGTTTGATTTTTGTTTCTCAAGGCCTCCATCGAAACCTTAAAGGTGTTTTAATCATCAATTGTTATTATCATGAAATTCGGTGCAATGTGAAAGTCCTATTTTTGCAAATTCATTTATAGTCTAAGAATAAATGAGCCGCAGCATGAGAAAACCAACATAGTGGCTTTGCGACCAGCATGGACCCAGACTAGCCTGCGCATCCACGTAGTCTGGTCAGGATCCATGCTGTTCGCTAGCAGTTACTATAATTGCAATAAGCTTTGAAAGCATCCGTGCAGTCTGGTCAGGATCCATGCTGGTCGCAAAGCCATTATGTTGGCTTTGCTGAACTATACCTAAATTTCTTCTTTAAGTTATTGAAATATTCGTTACATTCAACTACAGCGGAGATTCCCCAAGTCATGACTAACATTTTTGTGGTCAGTTTTTATTTGACAAATAAATGATATTAGATAAGATTACCAAACTCCTGTTTGATATTAGTACCTGGATTTTTATTTGTAGCAATGACTCATTATAGTCTTGAAATTCAATGAAGTATACAGGTTTTGCTATAAGGCCTAAAAAAAATCTTTGTTTCCGGTAACATGCAAAAAAAAAAATTAGGGTAGGTAGGTCGGAATTTTTTTTTTTTATTAGGGAGACTTTTCAGAAATTATTTTTGTGGCAAATAATGAATACAGATAAGGGGGTTATGCCTTTAGAGCGTCGTAAGTTGATTTCTAACATCACTGGCCATGTTTAAAGCATAAAAAGTGCAGTTTTGCAACTTTTTGGTAAAAAGTTGAAAAAAATATTCTCCAAGGCAATAAAAACATTTAGGATTGCGCCAAAAATTTAGGGTAGGTTGGGATACCGGAAACAAACAATGTTTTTTTTTATGCCAAATATCAATGTAATGACTGGACCTATCTGATATATAGATATAAACTGTTGTATCAGAATAAATTAGCACTAACATAACATTAGATATTTGAACACAGTAGTCCATAACAAGCATTCCACAAGTATTAATCATAGGTCAACTGTCCAGTACTACTGGTCAATAAAATTTGTAAGGCATCATTCAGTTATTTGCATTCTTTTATAAATTCAATTTTCTGTGATTATTATAAGTACCATCTTTGTACCTATTTCCTACAAAAGCCTACTTCTTATCCATTTACGTGTTTGTAATATGCAATATATTTATATGGTACATGTCTGAAGCTCATTGATGTGGTACAAAGTTTACATCATATATCAATTTACATAACAAGAAATATATAGTAAACAATCATTTTAACATCAATTTACTTCTTTATTTCAATGTGTTATTTTAACTCAAATAATTGGAAAAAAGAAAAAAGTTATAACCATATGCCAGACTGGAAGATGATAAAACTTAGTTGAGAAACCAGTCTGCCATTGGTCAATTTGAAGACTGTCCTCAGAAACTCAGTCTGCCATTGGTCAGTTTGAAGACTGAACTCAGAAACCCAGTCTGCCATTGGTCAATTTGAAGACTGTCCTCAGAAACACAGTCTGCCATTGGTCAATTTGAAGACTGTCCTAAGAAAGAGCCAATCAGATGTCCAGCTGACCCGATAATAGCACTTTAAGAAAAAAAGTTCACTCAGTAAAGTTTCATGATATAATCATTAATATGACTATTTATGAGACTTACCACCTATTTAGCCTACAAAAAGTCATATTCACCACAAACCACAAAATGGTTACAGAAAAGCATATCATTCAGGATCTACTAATTTTTAAGGTTAAAGACACATAATATCTTTATCTGAAAATCATTTCACCTGCAGAAATGGGAAGCGATTTTTATCTAATTCAACAAAATGTGTTTATGCTATGACCACACACCTTTCCTTGTTTAACAATTTATCAACATTTCAAGGATTAAATTTAAGTGTCAGAGAATATTTTTTCAGGATGTACTTATTTTGGAAAAAAAAATATGTGGGGTCTCAGATATCAAAACATTAAGATAATTCCTTGTGGGGTCTTACAAATTAAAACTTTAAGATAAACATATCAAATAAAAGTTGCACCTATTAACACTGCTTTTTTTAACAAATCGGTCTTTCAAAAAATATCTTATACAGTAACAAAATGCTGTCAAAGTTGGCGAGGTTGTTTATTTTTCTAGACTAATAGTAGAAATTTTTTATACAAGTACACTTAACATACAGTAGGTCATTGTGTTAAGATTTGCTAACGTCACCTAATACTTTGATCTGTTTGTGTCCTGACAAATACTTTTTTACTGTTTGATTTTATCAGTTCATGTGAAGAAGCAAATTAATTTAAAGGATAAAAAACATAAATTAAGTTAAGTAACTATATAACTCTTAGCCTGCTGGCGGAAAGTGATTCTGCCTTTGCGACCAGTGCAGACCAAGATCAGCCTGCACATCCGTGCAGTCTGATCATGGTCTGCACTGTTCGCTATTCAGTCAGTAAATTTTCAGTGAACACCCCTTTCAATAATAAGTGGTACTGCCCACATTGAATAATGGATCAGTCCATTTTAGAAATTTAGCAGGGTAAGGGTTAAAGTAAGTTTTAAACAATTATATTAAGGCATTGATTAATTTATTAAATATTCATATTTTTCAATTTTAGTGGAAAGTATTTTTTCCAGTACTTTGAAATAATGAATGATCTGCTCTCTTGGTTATTGGAATGAAAGCAACATTTTGTTCGGAATAAGGAAATTCTTCCAGTAAGATATTAATAACAACATCATAAAACTATCATCCATTTCTTTACAATCATTTGCATTTTAGGTACATTTTGTTATCAATGTTACTATACTTTATACAAAGAAAATTCGTTTTTTTACCAAAAATACAAAAGTACAAAAATTTAATAAGAATTGGGAAGACTGTTAAGGGCAAATAACTCAAAAGTCACTTTAACTTAAATCTTAACTAGCGCTGCGGAAATGTTTTGCTTTGCGACATGTAACAAGATCACTGCAATCGGTGCAGGCTGTCATGGTCTGCATGTTCGCTATCGTTAGTAATTTTCAGTGAAACCTTGAATATTAATGGTATTGCCAACTGAATATGGAACATCCATTTAGAAATTACAGCTAGTTAATCTTAATGCAAGGGATTTTTGGAACATTTAAAGATTCAAATTTGCTATTGTGGTTTTTTTGTTTTGTTGAACTTGTGATCTTATAAAAACATTTTTTAATTTATGCATCAGGTAAATTTCATGTATATTTTTGGAGGTTAAAATTTTATAGAACTTTTTTTTTTTACATGTAAAGTATTTCATTTTTTTACTCACACAGAAATCAGATAAAACACCACTGAAATCTTTAAGAGTACAATGTGAGTAATAAACTGTTGTTTTTAAATGTTCAGGGTGTGGGAGGGAGGTTGCAAGGTCACACAGGGGAATAGAGCAGTCATACAGGGATTGTTGGTGAGAAATCTTAAGAAGGAAAAGTAAGGCGTGACACTTTAAGCCTGAGAACTAATTATAAATCATTTGCATAGTATTTTAAACATTGCTGCTTAACTTTCAATGGGAAAGTTTAATAAAAATATCTAATTTTATATATATATATAAAAGAAGTTCCGTTTATAGATCATTCAGACGATTTATTAGACCTGACTCATACCAGCAGAAACTGAACCAGAAGGTTAAAAATACTACCGAATATCTCAAGAGTGCAACATGGGTAGGTTCACTTCCCGGCAATCCTGTAAAGTCATTGTTAGGAAGTTAATCGGGGAGTAATTCGGTCAAGGTTTCATGATAACTTGTGTATGTGTGGGAGTGTATGCTGTTGTTAAACCACAAGGGGTTATGATAATCTGTCATGGTCCATTATCATATAAAATAATGGGCCTTTAGTTTCACCATTACTAATCTCCTACCAGGGACTTTAGGATGGCCGAAAAATTCTTTTGATGAACTGCAGTAAAATCAATCTGAATTCTTTTACATTTACATTGTTTTTACCTTTACAACATTTATTTTGATTAAAATACATGATAGCATTCTGTTGATTTTTTTTACCCCCCCTCCTCCACCAAAATGAGAAGTTTGTAAGACAGATCACAAAATTTATGCATTTTGCAAGATCATTCATAATACAGTAGTTTCTAAAAAATATGCTCTATAGACAATTTGGGTGCCAAGCAAACTGAAGAATTTCTTTTTCATGTAATAATTATGAAAAGAAATTTCAAAAATAAAAAGTTACAGAAAAAAAAAAGTATAAAACAATTTCCCACTGTGTTAAAAATAAATCCAAAATACAGACACATTTTGACTACTTGATTTAAATCTAAAGGTGTGGTAAGGCAAATCTGAGGGACTGAGATTGTAAGACTGAGTTTGGAGACAAGCTTTGTATGTGACTGGCTAATTTTAAACTCCCCCTTTTAATTGACCAATGACAAAGCAGCATTCTAAAACTTAAAGGGTTATACAGAATGTTTAGAATTTTAGCAAAAGTGTTTCATTTAACAATTTATCGAAAGATTTAATGGTCACAGACATTTTTCAAAAATTAAACGGATATCTCACACACTGTGAACAACAGTTATAAGGCTTTATAATAGAACCTAGACTAGCTCCTAGACTATGATATATCTTTCAACGTTTTTATGATTGAATGTAGTGAACTTAGCCAGTCTATATCCTATGTCCAATATCATAGTATGATAATTTTAACATCATTCCTCTGCGAAAATCTCTAAAATAGATAGGCTATTGTCTCTATGAAATGGAATTAGACAAAACAGGGGGAAAAAATGTAAAAACATATTTATTATCAGTCTTGTGGCTAGTCTAAAGAAAACGTGCTTAACTTGGTATTTCTGTTTTAAAGGTATCACTGATTTAAGCTAACCCATGATGCTTAAAATAGTCCACAGAAACACATTTATAGCCATCTAAAAAGGTGTAATTAAGAAGTTTAGAACTTAAAAGTGTATGATTAAATGATAGTTAAACAATTTTAAGAAAACAGAAATAGCTTTTCCCCCACACTGATGATGTTCTTTTCTTAAATGAAGCTAGTTTTGTAACTATTTTAGAATTCAACAGCACTGTCACGTCTAGAGGTAGGAAAATTACCACTGTTACTCGATATATTTAAGATAAATTGTGAGATACTTCATAATTATATATAAGGGATATATATATATAGATATATATTTTTCCACAACTTTAATACCAATAAAAGTTATTTAAGTAAAATCCTTGACAAATATTATACTGCTTGTGGGTTTTTAATTGCTTAAAAACTGTCTATTTAATGTACAAGTTATTATTTTGTCTCATTTAGTGCCTACTTTTTTGTTCAATTGACAAATTATTACAGTCTGAGCCACAACATAACATTTATTTAATTATGAGTGAGTTCTTAGAAAACCTTGATTTATTTTCTTATCATGTTTAAGCTAATGCACACAGACATCATAATTGCAGAGGGACTTAAAACCTGTAATTCTTACTGAGAGAAATAACTCATAATTACATAATTACAAAACCAATAAAAAGGTAAATATCCATGCTGAATGTTATTTTGTACATGTAGCAATGTTTTTGTTTTTTTGTTTTGTTTTGTTGGATTTAACGTCGCACCGACACATGATAGGTCATATGGCGACTTTCCAGCTTTAATAGTGGAGGAAGACCCCAGGTGCCCCTCCGTGCATTATTTCATTACAAGCGGGCACCTGGTTAGAACCACCAACCTTTCGTAAGCCAGCTGGATGGCTTCCTCACATGAAGAATTCAACGCCCCGAGTGAGGCTCGAACCCACATCGATGAGGGGCAAGTGATTTGAAGTCAGCGACCTTAACCACTCAGCCACGGAGGCCCCCTGCAATGTTTTAAAGCTAATAAATCGTGAATGATGTAAAAAGTATGAAAATCTTTATTGGATGGAATGTAACTCTAAAACAGACAGTGAAAACTGGTATAAATATATTTTGTTAAAACCAACATTAAATATTAATTTTGTTCATTATTTCAGAATGTTTCACCACTTTCAAATCACTGTTTTACCCCTTCTGAATTGCTGTTTTATATGTTACATGAATATTTGGCAAACATTCTAATGCTAAGTTTAGATTGACGCTGTAACTATTTGTTGGTAGTTCCAGTTAATGCTAAAACCATTTCTCTATAGTTTAAGTTGATGCTAAAACCATTTGTATATAGTTTAAATTGATGCTAAAACCATTTGCTTCTAGTTCAAGTTAATGCTAAAACCATTTGTATATACATGTACTTAAAGTCAATGCTAAAACCTTTTTTTTTTCCTAGTTCAAGTTAATGCTAAAGCCATTTGTATGTAGTTTAAAACAATGCTAAAACCATTCGTTTCTAGTTCAAGTTAATGCTAAAACCATTTGTATATAGTTTAAGTCATTTTAAAAAAACCATCTCTATGCATTTAAGTTGATGCTAAAACCATTTGTATGTTGTTGAAGTTGATGCTAAAACCATTTGTATATAGTTTAAGTTGATGCTAAAATCATTTTTACATTCTTTTTAGCAAATGTTAAGAGTACTCAAGTTTTTACTAGAATAAGTGTGAGCAAGCCACTTGAGCCTGATTATAGAAATGTGAATTGGACTGTTAATAGGAAATACAATATAAGAAAATAAGACAAAGGCCACTCAAACTTACTTTTTAAAAAATCTGGGTAGATAAATTTTTTAACCAAATTCTGTAAATGAGTTGCCCAAATTAAGTGATCTAATTCAGCTAGATTTTCCTCAATCTCACACTGTAATCAACCTCTTAAACTAGTTGATCCGACAACTTGTGAATGGCACACTTTTCACATTTTTATGTTTAGATAAATGTGTCTTCAGGCAGTCGGAAATGATTCATGTTCTTTGTACTGTGGTCTAGTACATGTATATCAACTTTGGCCTTGTTATAACCAGGTACTTGTCCTATTACAAACATACATAGATCAAATAATAATATTATAAAGTTAAAGGTCAAAAGAGCTTGAGATACTTTCTTTTTATGAAATCACCATTTTTTGTTGTTGTTTTGTTTCAAGTTTAACACCGTTTTTAAACAGTATTTCAATTATGTAATGGTGGGCAGTTAACCTAACCAGTGTTCCTGGATTCTGTAGCAGTGCAAAGTGCACTGTCCGCAAATAACTGTCAACTTCCCCACATGAATTAGAGGTGGAGAACAAATGATTTCAGACACAATGTCTTTTATCAAACATACGGCCTGCCCATGGATCATACTCAAGACCCCACGATCCGTAGATCGATGCTCTCCCTATTGAGCTAAGCGGGCAGGTTAAATCACCAATTTTTATAACAGCTGTAAAAAAACTGCTAAAGTTTATATGTTTAACATCATAAATTAGTCGCTTGTATAGAAAAATATTACTTCAGCATGAACACTTGCCAAGGCCTACTCGGGTACCAGTCACTTAAACTGAATCTGAAGATCAGTCACAGAATGCAGCCCTGCTATTGGTTAATTTCAATATTCACAGAAATAACCAACCAGATGATAGTATTTTTTAACTCAACTGTAGCGGTTCTCGTATCGGGTGGCCTTGGTAGCAAATTGTAGAGCATTGGCACAGTAAGCCGAAGATCCGAGTTTCGAGTCCCGGTCGAGACTGCACATTTTTCCTGAGATATTGTGGTTCCACCGAGATGTTCACCCTTGGAGCCCATGCGGGGTGAAGCAGTTTGGCTGCGGTGTGCATGCCAATTCAGTTAACAGTCTGTGGCAGACATTGGCCAGGTGCCAATGCCTTGTAATAAGAGGGAAGGTGTGTACATAGTGGTTCTCCTATCGGGTGGCCTTGGTAGCTCAGTTTGTAGAGCGTTGTCATGGTAAGCTGAAGGTCAGAGTTTCGAGTACCGGTCGAGGGTGCACATTTTTCCTGTGACTGTTACACAACATTGGAAACTGACAAATATTTATCAATGAATAAATCCTGTAAGTTTTAACAAACAAAAGAAAAAAACATTGCAAAGTTGTTTTCTTTTAAATTATATTAACTTTAAACAGTACTTTTGAAGTTCTTGACAAGTTAGTACAGAATGCTGGGCAAGAATCCGATTTAAATGAACTTTAGCAGACTGTTAAATTATCTACAACTGTTCCCCTTAAAGTACAGCTGACCTTAATTCTGGTATAATAAGGTCACATAGTGCTAAATTATTTCGCAATGTTATCAATAGAGTCGTTAGGTACATTTCATTACATTGTTTCGAATTGCACTAGCAGTCCTATCACACACATGCTAAAACCATTAACAGATACAAAATACATTCTTTAATTCTAATTTTATGCTTAATTAAATATAACTCCACGATTTTCTCAGAGATATGTTACACGATATTTGAAATGTAAAATATGTGCACCCTTTACGTTTTATAGTTATTTTGGCAGAATTTAGGAGGAGAATGGTGTAATAGTATTAGATAATAGATATAATTTGCACCCGTTTGATAGATGCGTTATGATAATGAGTGATACTTGACTGATTGTAATTAAAGATTAATAAATGAGTAAACAGGAAAGTTACAAGGTACTAATGAAATAAACTGTTGAATCATTGGTTTGTAGCCAGCTTAGGTGCAAAAAGAATAAACAGCTACCTAGTATTTTTTCACAGGTGCTTATATCATCTTCATAAACAAAGTCTTTGTTAGTTTATATCATTCTGTCCTTGAATGTACCCAAGAACATACTTGTTTCCTGTCCTTGTTTAACCCCTAAAATACAAAATCCTTTTTCCTCTCAACTCTTTGCCTGAACATTATAACACAGGTACTTCATCCTTGACTCACCTTGACTGCACAGATAACATGATTTAACCTACCAAAAACCCCTGCTACTAAATAACCATAACTAGAGATATTTTCTGTTCCCAACTACCTATACGTTTAGTATTTGCTGTCCTTGACTGACCATAACTACGGATGTCTTGGTCCTTGACTAAACATAACTCCTTGACTGGCCATAACTATAGAATTTTCTGTCCTTGACTGACCATAACTATAGAATTTTGTCCTTGACTGACCATAACTACAGAATTCTCTGTCCTTGACTGGCCATACCTACATGTACAGAATTTTCTGTCCTGACTGGCCATAACTACAGAATTCTCTGTTCTTGACTGGCCATAATTACAGAAGTCCTTGTACTTGACTGACCATAACTACAGAATTCTCTGTCCTTGACTGGCTGTACCTACAGAATTATCTGTCCTTGACTGGCCATAACTACAGAAGTCCCTGTCCTTGACTGACCATAAGTACAGAATTAATTCATCTTTACTGACCATAACTACAAAATTCGCTATCCTTGACTGACCATAACTGCAGAATTTTCTGTCCTTGACTGATTATAAATATAGAATTCTCTGTCCTTGACTGACCATAACTACAGAATTTTCTGTCCCTGACTGACCGTAACTTAAGAATTTTCTGTCCTTGACTGGCTATAACTACAGAATTGTCTGTCCTTTACTGACCATAATGACAGAATTTTCTGTCCTTGACTGACCATAACTACAGAATTTTCTGTCCTTGACTGACCATAACTTCAGGATTCTCTGTTGTTGACTGACCATAACTAAAGAATTCTCTGTCCTTGACTGGCCATAACTACAGAATTCTCTGTCCTTGTCTGACCATAACTACAGAATTTTCTGTCCTTTACTGGCTGTAACAACAGAATTTTCTGTTCTTGACTGGCCATAACTGCAGAATTTTCTGTCCTTGACTGACCATAACTACAGAATTTTCTGTTCTTGACTGACCATAACTACAGAATTTTCTGTCCTTGACTTGCCATAACTTCAGAATTTTCTGTCCTTGACTGATCATAACTTAAGAATTCTCTGTCCTTGACTGGCCATAACTACAGAATTTTCTGTCCCTTACTGACCATAATGACAGAATTTTCTGTCCTCAACTGGCCATAACTACAAAATTTTCTGTCCTTGACTGACCATAACTTCAGAATTCTCTGTTCTTGACTGACCATAACTAAAGAATTCTCTGTCCTTGACTGGCCATAACTACAGAATTCTCTGTCCTTGTCTGACCATAACTACAGAATTTTCTGTCCTTTACTGGCTGTAACAACAGAATTTTCTGTTCTTGACTGGCCATAACTACAGAATTTTCTGTCCTTGACTGACCATAACTACAGAATTTTCTGTCCTTGACTTGCCATAACCTCAGAATTTTCTGTCCTTGACTGACCATAACTTAAGAATTCTCTGTCCTTGACTGGCCATAACTACAGAATTTTCTGTTCTTGACTGGCCTTAACTACAGAATTCTCTGTCCTTGTCTGATCATAACTACAGAATTTTCTGTCCTGTACTGGCTGTAACAACAGAATTTTCTGTTCTTGACTGACCATAACTACAGAAAATTCTGTCCTTTACTGGCCATAACTACAGAATTCTCTGTCCTTGACTGACCATAGATACAGAATATTCTGTCCTTTAATGGTTGTAACAACAGAATTTTCTGTCCTTGACTGACCATAATGACAGAGTTTTCTGTCCTTGACTGACCATAACTACAGAATTCTCTGTTCTAGACTGGCCATAACTACAGAATTCTATGTTTCTGACTGGCCATAACTACAGAATTCTGTCCTTGACTGAGAATAACTACAGAATTCGCTGTCCTTGACTGGGCCTTTCTCTCATCTTTACTGACCATAAATACAGAATTCTCTGTCCTTGATTGACCATAACGACAGAATTCTCTGTCCTTGACTGACCATAACGACAGAATTCTCTGTCCTTGACTGGGCCGTATAAGTACAGAATTCTCTCATCTTTACTGGCCATAAATACAGAATTCTCTGTCCTTGACTGACCATAACACAGATATTTCTGCCCTTGACTAGCCAAATCTACAGAATTCTCTGTTCTTGATGGACAAACACTACAAAAATTCTGTTCTTGTCTCTGTTTTCTTTTACAGCATTTTTCATCCTTGATTAACCATATTTACAGAATTCACTGTCCTTGACTAACCGTATTTACAGAATTCACTGTCCTTGACTAACTGTATCTACAAAATTCACTGTCCTTGACTGACAATGATTACAGAAATGTTCCAGCCTTAATTGTCTATAATGAAGTAACAGTGAGTTAACTGCCCCTAATTAAAGAAATTCTGCAGTCTGTCCTTCACTACATCTTAAATTGTAATTCTTCTCCGTATAGCCATCCTAAAGCTTACGTGACAGATTGCCCATAAATGTACAGAAATGGTTACATATTATTAAATAAAACATAAATAACAGTAATTAACATCATTTTCACCTTTTTGAAGACAATACTGACTATTATAAGAAGTTGTCATTTTATGAGACAATGAACTGAATCAGTTAGGGAGCATCTTATCCTATCTTGTGTTATATTGATTTGTAGTCCAAATATGGGAGAATATGCTTATATGGAAAAACAAACGTTCACTTCACCTGCCTTTGTGACCAGTGTAGATCATGATCAGACTGTCTATGCAGACTGTCTATGCAGACTGATCTTGGACTGCACTGGTCGTAATGCAGCATCATTTGTCGCCAGCAGGCTAAAGGTTAAACAATATTTTGTAGGGGGGTGTAATTTCACCCCCACCCCCACCCCCACTCCCCGGATATACCAGTTTTATGCTTGTTGATGCTTGTTGATGACAGTACTATTGTAACATAAAGCATGCGTTCTAGTATAATTTTCCTAAAATCGGGCAAATTTGGGAAATATGCAATTTCAAGTTGTTTTTCAACTAATGGCTGTATAGAGAATATAACAGTTTTTATCAATTGCAGAATTTTAGCTTCTTTCAAAGATACAACACTAACTTTGAGCTAGAAAAAAACAAAAAGTGAAGGCTCTATTCAAGAAAAACCTATATTAAGTAGTTCTAAAGACTCAGATCTGAAAATAATCATGGAACTGCTGTACAGAAAAAAAAGTTACACGATATATTCTGTGTGGTATGACAGCAAGTTGTGATATTCAGAACTGCCGGTATTGTTAATCAAGAAGAGAACAGATATTACAAAAAACTTCCAATCAGCAGATAGGTTTGAATCCCTGGCAAGGTATATGTTCAACTGATTGACTAGAGATTGTGTTTTAGGTCAGTCCTCCTCCACCTCTGATTCATGTGAAGAAGTTGTCAGAATCTTCAAGGGCACAGAATAATACTGGTAATGAATCAATGAATACAGGTTTATAACTGACTGCCATACTATCATATACAAAATTCTATAGAAAAAAAACAAACAGAGAAGCGTGTGAATGCACATTGAATACAGAATAACAGTTTTGTGTTTTTTGTAATCGTGACAGTTGTTCAGAATTATAGTATTATAATGTAATAAAGGAGTGAGTTTGAATAACTTCCATGAGAAATGCATGCTGAATGCATGTAGATGGCAGTATAAAACTCCTTCAGTACTAATCAGAAACATATGTTTTATGAACAAACATTTTAGCAGCATCATATATTACTGCTTAATATTACAAAAATTCTCAAATATCTTCCATATTAACATAATACGAAGTTTTATCTCTGTTGTGGGAAATTTGTTTTGTTTAATTCATCAGGAACATTCTTTTCCAATACTGTTTCAGTAATGGAACAGTGGTCCGATAACCAAACTGTGCCCTGGATTTGTTGCCAGAACTATTTTGTTCTCCACAAATAGTTGACAACTTTCTCATGTAAATCGGAGAAGAATGAATGCCTTCAGAAATATATGTTTTTTGTCAAATTTTCATTGAGAATAGTATGAAATCATTTAATTTCGTGGGCATGAGATTTATGTTGTTTTTGCAAAATCGTCTATTTCGTCTATTTCGTGCATAGATAACATACTGAATGAGAATTTTACTTGTTCCTTTGGATTTAATTTCGAAACCATGAATTAAATCCACAAAAAGTAGTCCTGCAGGAAAATTAATGACCTTGCAGTTCATAGTCTTGCCCTCCAGCAATGTCACTGACTAGTTGGGTTGAAAAGAAATTGTCATTGAAAATAATATGAAATCATTTAATTTCGTGGGCATGAGATTTATGTTGTTTTTGCAAAATCGTCTATTTCGTCTATTTCGTGCATAGATAACATACTGAATGAGAATTTTACTTGTTCCTTTGGATTTAATTTCGAAACCATGAATTAAATCCACAAAAAGTAGTCCTGCAGGAAAATTAATGACCTTGCAGTTCATAGTCTTGCCCTCCAGCAATGTCACTGACTAGTTGGGTTGAAAAGGGGAGAAATACTCATAGATAATACAACAATATCATTTTTCTGACCGTTCCGGAAAAATTCTTAATACTTGCCATCAAAATGAAAAAAAAAAAAAAAAAAAAAAAAAGAAAAAAAAAAAAAAAGAAAAACAGCAAAAGTAACCCCACTTGATTTCCCTTATCTTAGGATCAAATGAAATTCTTTAACAACATTATGAGGAGTAAAAATTCAATTCTAACCTCATTCTTATGATTTATGCCCAAATGTACTTGCTAACTCCCGAAAAACCACAAAAATCTCTTAAATCCTGTCTGATTGACAACTTTTTCATTTCCCAACAAAAGCAGTTTTTTGTATTTATTTGTTGCCATAGCAACAGAAAGATTTACCTACAGTAGAGATTTGAACCTCTGCTTCCTGTTGATTCCCTGCACCACAGGAGAAAACCACAATGCTAATCACACATCTTTCAGCCTCTCTAGGGGTCAGATAATGTCAAAATCATTTTCCTCAAGTAATTTATGGGCTTTTTTTTGCTCCAACCATAAAGATAATATATTAAATTCAAATTTGCACACTCAACACCATTTTTTTGTTTCAAGTCACTCCTTGATAATTAATAAAGGATAGCAATTTATTTCATTGAAGTTTACTGGTAATTCTATGGCCTGTTACACTATTATTGTTAACTGTATTATAATTCAATAATATTATCATGAAAAAGGCCTTTAATTAATTTTTCACTGTCACTAGTAAAATAAATTTGATATCCAGATATACTTAGCTTACCATTTCAATTAAAGTTAGTTTTTGGTGTATAAAAAGAGCTTTATTTTGTAAAATTATACTTATTAATAATTTCTGGATTTTTACAGTCAGAAAAACATTTATCTCGCTTTGATCCTGAGCCTGGTTTTGAGAAAAGACTTATCATTTTCAGATAAACCATACATAACTATAAGAAGATACGAAAAGATGTAAATATAAGAACAATGTATAAGTAAAAAATGAATAAAAGGAACAATCACATTTCTCCACAATAATGAGATCCTGTCCACTTTATACATTTTCTCCTGACATTTCAAGGTTCCTAATTAATTATTTGCTAATCATATTAATTATTAACAGTATAAATGTCATAAAACTGCCGTATATTTTATGAGAATGGGTCAAATAACTATTTTGTTTTATCATTTTTATCAGACTTTAGAGTCCTTTAACCTTGTTAAATAGTGCAAACTTTTAATCGCACACAAGGTTGTGAAACTATGGCCGGGTGCTGTCACCTTTAACACCAGGCCCTTGTCACCTTTAACATTGGCCGACAGCTGTCGACTATGTTGGATATAAGATGACCACAAATATTACAGATATTAAAGAAAACAATTGTTTAAACTTTGATCCTTACGGCTATCAATGGGAGCCAATTTTGAACGAAAAAAAGACCTAAACAACCTTAACATTGTGATATCTGCTTTACTCCGCTGTCGTTAATTACACCTAAAAACCCTATTGAGAGATGACTGACCACAATTATTATCCAATAAAAAAATCTCGTATATGATTATCATGAAAAGAATGGCGACAAAAGGAAAGTGATTTATAAGGGGAATCATCTATTGATATAAAAATAAGATTTTACTGCTTAAGATGAAAAGGAAATATCATGTACAATTCCTGAATAATCTTGTGTTTCTTTCGACAGTGCCTCGTGAAATAAGACCTTTATACATTTTTGTCTCCTTAAACATTCCTGTAGATTATTTATAAATTTCTATGAAAATGCCAATCAGTTTTTCATGTATATAATTATATTTAGAATATGCAACACTTTATTCCTTTTTTCAGCTGTTGAATATCAAATGTTTATTAAATCTTAAAAGAATTTTAGGTCAAATAGTTAAAGTCTTCTACTTATTAAAGAAACATTATTTTTCATAAGTTATTGACTAAAGTTTAGTTTAAGACAAACATAGAATTAAGTAAAGCTAAGTTTCTTATGTTTACATACATTTGTTTTACCGGGAGACTTTTAAACAAGACTTACGCAGAAAGACAAAAGCCCCATGCTCACTTTAACATAACTGTTTACTAATTCACTTTCAAATGCAGTTAGTTCGTTCACTTAATGGGGAAGTATGATTTAATTTATGATACTATTTCAAGTTAAATTGATAATTTTATACTTTATACAGTTTTTACTTCCGCGCAGCTGTTATTTATTCATTTCAGCACTTCATTTTATGACTTTCATATAAATGTTAAGAGACATTTTGTATTCAAATTTTGCAAACAACTTGCAAGTACATAATCATTATTGCAACTGATCTCAATAGATAATTAACTTGTCTTTATAACCATTTCAAGGTTAATGCAAGTATGAAATTCTACGTGAATATAGAGAGGTGCAGTTATGCACTAAAAGCCCACACAATATAGTTTTTACTTATATGAACTTCTAACAGTATAACTTGTTTGTTTCATCTACAAGAAACTACCACACAATTCAGAGATTTACCTTGTTTTAGCCCTTACTCTGCTAAATTTCTATAATGAACTTGTCATCTTTCAATTTGGACAGTACCATTAACTGTTAAAAAGGGTGCTTACCAATAAGACATTGACTGAATGACAAACAGTGCACACCATGATCAGACTAAATAGAAAAAGTGGAAACTCCACAGGTCACTCAACACAACAAAAACGAAAATGTTGCAGGCTTGGTTTGATTGAGCCTGTTCATGGACGGTAGTGGAAATGCATGCTACCGTCCACGCCCTCTAGCCCCGGGTTGAGCAGGACTCAACATTTACACATGTAAGTCAACTAATCCTTAGCCTGTTGGGGGCAAGTGATTCTGCCTAAACTGCCAACAGGCTAAGGATTAGTTAACTGCTGTATTATCATCCCAGCCAACTCTCTATATTTCATGCCGCTCCAACCCCAAAAACATTTTCTTTTCAATTTCAAAGGTAATGTTAACTGTGTATTTTAACTATTTGTCGTTTTATTATACCTGCATTTAACTGCTATGAACTTTATTGTATTTATTTTTCTTTTTTTCTTCTTTTTTTATGATATTGGCTCATCATTAAATTTTATGCATTTCATACAGGATACTATCAATTTTATCTGAAATAAAAAAATTAAAACCTTTTTTCCCTTTTTTTACAAAATTTGAATGATAATCTAGCAATTCATTCATTATGTAGACTTACAAAGTCTGTTGAGATCAAGTTATCTGTTACAAAGTTTCTTTCTTTCTTCATACTGACACTGATAGGCTCACGAATAAAGGAATACAATATGTCAATTTCTAACTGATTTCTGTTAATCAGTTAATTCTGGATGTTCCAACCTTCCACCCCCTCCCACCCCCCACCCCCTGCTTATTTTTATGATCAGAGCTCAGAGAGACACCAAAATTTAAAATTTGTGAGTATCAAAGAAACATCAAATATCTTATAATAGTACTGACAACTACCAGGTGTGAACAAGAGCGCCGCCAAGCGAGGCAATATACGCCCAAGGGGTTACATCAGAGGATGGGTGCAAAATTTAAAGAACTTGACAGTCAAAGCCCAAAGGACAGGGACAACAAAAGGAAGAAATTCAAAAAAAAATTCTAAGTCCAAAAAAAAAATCCTTACCAGGTACAGGTATGTCAAAATACACCTAAAAATTTGAGGTACCATCCATGTTGTACCACAGAAAAGTGGTCTTGGTTTTTCCGTACAGCCAATAATAAAAAGATTTGACAATAAGCTATTTATAGTAACATAAAAGGAAGTAATT
This sequence comes from Mercenaria mercenaria, assembly GCF_021730395.1. Classification (NCBI taxonomy): domain Eukaryota; kingdom Metazoa; phylum Mollusca; class Bivalvia; order Venerida; family Veneridae; genus Mercenaria; species Mercenaria mercenaria. The sequence continues at coordinate 61,155,492 of NC_069366.1, read as the reverse complement.
CAAAAAATTCTATTGTAAGTGAACAAAAATGGGATCTGTCAAATAAAAACAAGAGCCCTGCAATGCAGAGCAATACATACAAAGCAGTCATATATGACCTTTGACCCCTAAGTGTGACCTTGACCTTGAAGCGAGTCATCCGAAACATGTGCTCCGCACATCGTCTCAGTGTGGTGTACATTTGTGCCAAGTTCCCTTGAAATCCTTCGAGCAGTCCAAGAGTTACAGAGCGGACACGAAACAAACTGATATGACCTTTGACCCCCAAGTGTGACCTTGACCTTGAACTGAGACATCCAAAACATGCGCTCTGCATGTCGTCTCTGTGTAGTGAATATTTGCATCGAGTTTCTTTGAAATCCTTCAATGGGTTCAAGAGTTACAGAGCAGACACGAAATTTCTAACAGATGGACAGACATACGGATGGACAGACGGACAGACACCAGGGGTATAACATAATATGTCCCTTCGGGCGTATAAAAAAGGGTTTTTCTATCATATCGGGAAATAAAAGTAATGGGGAAAATTATGCAGTCTTCAAGACTATAAAGAGGTAAGAATCTACCGAATGCACTTAAAGCACACTCATAATTCAGATATTATGCACTACTGTTCACTTCTAATTATATGTAGTCAACCCTGATTACAAGTTTGTTTATGTATTATTCATTTTGTATACTTCTTATCGACCCTGACATTTATGAAATGTAGTGCCTATCTTCCATGCTCAGTTTATTTTTTGGTAAATTTAAAATTTAATTTTTTTTAAAAAATTGTACTTTGTTGAAGTGGGCTTTCGGTTCATATCTGCAAGTTATATCTGTTATGATAAAATATAACTAATTGTAAATATCCTAAAATATATAAGTTTTGGAATTTGTTTATAAGGTAAGATATTCACAATGTATGGCCCGCTGTAACACAAAAGGAGTGCCCATGCAAAATGTTCATTTTGTTCAGAATTCAGATGTGTTACAACACTTTTTTTCTCTTTAAATTAAAGGAAAATATTCAAAAAAGAATTGAATGAAGATAAATTTATCAAAAATTCTGCGGACAAGTTGCTTTATCAATTTATTTATATTGGTATAAAGATAAACAGACACTAAATAGCCTCACCAGTTCAATAAGGCAAAAACCTCTCCCTATGGCAGTGATTATACAATAACTAAGAGCGACTTAAGGAAACAGTTCAAGTACATCTTTAGCGGATTATTTTCCGCTTTTTCACAAAATTTAAATCCGCTTTCTTAAATCAAGGATGTTTTTGACAATCTTAACAGATGTGTTGTTCAATTAATGATTTAAAACTACTGTAAAAATATTGGATTTGTCTAAGCCAACATAATTAATGGGGCATCATTTTAAGGGAAAAAGCAATTCAACATATTTAGGTTTTTGACTGATAAAAAACCCAGTCTATTTAAATTGATGAACAAATTTTTTTAAGTGTTTGTGGAAATTCTTGTATTCAAAAGTTACAATGTACTCAATTCTTGATAAGGATACCACTGTATATTTTAATTAATGGACCTAAAATCTTACTTCTACATTGTACAAAAATGTCTAACAACTTGAAAGACACTGAGTAATATAGTTTATATAATATTATATTCTAAATGCTATGTTTCCAGTATAATTATAATATCAATAAATCACAAAAGATAAATCACCTGTTTGTTTGTTTGTTTGTTTTGTTTTGAACTTATAAATCATTTTTGCAACAAGGCCATGATTCTTGACATCCAATGTCAATGGTGCTTTGTAAATGCATGTACCTCCTGGTGAAAATGTCCAGCCCAAGTGTGCAGATTAATCCGAATTATTTGTGATGCTTGCATTTTACTCTAATCAGTATCATGCAGAAGCTTGACATTGATGCATACTTCCTGGAGTTATTGCATTTTTGTATAATTTTGCCTAATCTTAGACTGTTTGACAATGACAGGTCGTCAATGGTCCGAACGTCCTGTAACACGATTATATTGCACCGGTATTACACCAACACGCCCTTTTTTGTAAAAGCTTAATTCTTATTTTAACCTCAAGCAAGTCTTAACAGCGGGGTCGTGTGCCTTATTGAAAATGACCCGATGACCACCATCTTTCAAAATTTGTCCCTTACTCAATGAAGCATACCCATAAAGAAAATTATTGGTCAAGAAATGACATGTGACAAACGCGATTTCAGTTGATCCTCTTATCTTAACATGCGTAATTATTACCTCTTCTGCGTTAACAGCATTACGATTTACGACACGCTGCCTGGCTTGTTTCACATCACATGACAATAGAATCAGAGTGGACATTTGCAGTTAAGATTCTGCTGCAGCTCGCCCACGGGTATCAGGGTCACACGACCAAAATCACAACTTATCCGGTGAAGCAGTAATTTTCCCATTACCTATGAAAGGGGTTCATTCTGCGCTTTTTCTTTACAAAACTCACAATCAATTTGTCGTGAAAGAAGACATCAAGCTGGTTTTAAGTAAAATTTGTAACCAATAAATGGCTAAACAAATCTGAATCTTCTTTTATCGATATAAAATTACAAAAATCCTAGTAATGTTATAAATGAAACAGCTAAAGACAGTATAACAAAAAAATATTAGTAGAATCTAATAAATGATCGGAAAACATTTTTTTTCAATGCAACTTTCCATAAGTTAGCTGGATTAGTTTCGTCATAGAAAAGAATGATACACCACAAGCAAGGTAAGGATCGACCTGCAGCAGTGACGGAAAAGCTGTCTGATGTCAGCGACCTTGACCACTTGATCCAAGGGGGCCCCTAAATTTTAATTAAAAAAAGTTTTCCTGATGAATACAGAAATAGTTCTGTTTACTTATTTGCAAGATCATTCATCTGGACGATCTGTGATTTTTTTTATCCATTCAGTGGTAAATTTCTCTTTTTTTTTCATTTTTTAAACAACGTGAACAAGATTAATCTTCTGTTACCTCCAATTCAATTTTAATTGGAATTCAATACATCAATGGCCCTTTTTTTTTTTTCCGAAAGTGTCAGAATACAAAGTGATGGGGTCTGCAAGCTTTTCAACCCTCATTGAACCAGTGCATTTGCTGATAACATTGTTATCAATACACTAAAATAAAAAAAAAAAGTTTAATAATGAAATTAAGTTGCAAAATGAACACAGAAAAATGATATTTTGTAATTATCGCAATTACCGGAATTCATAATAAGGTACAAACACATGAGCAGAGCCGTTGCAACCAAATCTCCAATTTCCTGTCCCCTACTCATTTTTTATCTTGATGTCCTACTCACAACACATTATCAAAGTCACCTTTTTACCTTCTTGTATAAAATGACAGCTTTCCATGCAGGTATTTTGTTAATTTGCAACATGTTATTAGGCCATAAAATCAAGAAAGTGTTGGCGCACAATGAAATAGTGCGACATTTAACACCAACATACACGTGTCTAATGCTAAAGGCAATCCCGTATCAATTTTAAGTTATAAGCAGCAAACAATCAAATTGACTTGTGGGAAATCTCTAATCACGCTTGTCACCATGCACTCTATTTATCTCTGCCAATAATTACGTTTCATAAACATTACGACATAACAGAATGAGTGTTGATGTAAAAGTTGCGGCAAACTCTGCGGGTATCATCCTAAACTCATGTTTTAAATACAGTTCCCCATCCTAAACTTTTCGACTTTATTTAGTTTTATATCTCAAGCATGAAACCGTTAAATCGTACTTAAACTACTTTAAATCATGATTACTGAATGCTTTTCATCAACTTAAGAATAAATAAATCGACACACTGTGATGCAGGAGAGTCGTAAAGTGTTATTAATGTAATAAAATCATTTAAATACCCATTTTAATGGCCTGCTTAAAAATTAGGCAATGAATGAATTTAAATAAAATCTACAGTGCAATAAATATAACCCCTGATAACGATGGTTTCAATTATGCAGTAACGTATAAAAATAACGTTTTAAATATTTTTTTAAAATTAGAAAGGTGCTAAATAAACGTTCCTATAACTTTGAAGATCCCCTAGTGCGGTAACCAGTATAATAAGGGACCAGATGAAATCATAAAATCACCCATATTTCAAATGTAATATTTATGAGGTTCAAAATCTGTCAGGTATAGGGGACAATCAAAATTGTATGAAATTATAAGCTCGTAAAAATTATAACATCAAATGAGAGACTATCAGAGTCCCTGCTACCAACGATGGCTACCATCATGGACGATCGTTTTAAAGTTGTAATCTGAGCTATTCTAGTAAAAGTGTTTTCTTAAAACAAATCTTGCCACATGGTGTTGAAAAACTCATAAAACAGTTTTACCACAAACCAATGAAACTTCTTCAGAAAATCTTGAAAGGCGATTTTTTTATATTTTCCGTTAAAATTATAGAGTGACATGAAATAGTAAGCCTGAATGTAGCGGTATAAACACGATACCTTACAGAGTGCCTTGTTAGCACTATAAAACAGTAGGGGTCATGAACGAACACCTCTCAAATTCATCTTTATGTCTCAAATCCACCCTTTTATGGTAACGTAACTGTTTAAACACATCATTATGTTTGTACAGTTACACTTTAGGTCCACTATGAATTTTTTTTTCACAGATTTAAAAGAAAACATCACTCTAATTTAGCTTTCAGCATTAGAAAAAGACAACAACTACTAGTCTATTTTCTGAAAGAAATATATTACTTTTTTCATTTATCATTAATTGCCATGGTTTTCTTCCTCCGTGATGGCTTGAATTACATGTAATACTTATATTACTTTAATTCAAATGTCACTTTCCCACTTTATTACAAAACATCCTCTAAAATAATAGTTTGTTTACAAAATATAGGAGATAATTAATGTACTCACAATAGGGAAGAGCTGCTGTAATTCATTATACATGTACTTTAAAGAATAATTTTGATCAAACCTTCATTATCAATTTGAGGTTATAATGCAGTAATTCGGTCAAAAATGTGCTTCCGTGGTGTAGTCGAAAAAGTTTATTAAAGAAATTTGATAAAACCCTCAGTATCATATTGAATAAGTTTTATTAAATAACCAAGGGGTTCAAAATTTGTATAGAGAATCACGTACTATAAGGTTAGACCATTTTATGACCTTATAATTAAATTTATGCCGAAGTGAAAGCAATAACTTAATTCATTAGGCTGTCAATTAGGGACTTATAATAACTTGTTTGTAGTTTAACAAGCAATCCCCATATTTACCAAGTTAATGATATACTTAACAGGTACAGTGTAACCTGGCATGACAAACAAACATTTCAAAACTGGATGTTTATTAGACTACTTAAATAAAGAAGGCAAGCATGTATATTTTGTGAAAAACAAACGTTATGCATGGTGTGGAAATAGAGCTTTATGATATCAATTATGACGTCACTTTTGTTGCTGCATGACATCTGGTTCAAAACTGCTCGGATAAATGACAACCAGAATGATTTTTATCGAACTATTTCAGTTATCATGTAAGAATGATAACAATAAAATAGAGAAAAGTGGAAACTTCACAGGTCATTCAACACGACAAGAACGAAAATGTTGCAGGCTCGGTTTGACTGAGCCTGTTCATTAAGACCTTCTTGTGGTTTATTGTGTAATTTAACATAGTTCATTGTCAAGATGGCTGGATATTTAACCACTCTGGCTTGTGGTTCAATTCCTGCACATCTGAATCTTGATCAATTAGGAAATTTTATGAGAGTATGATCAATCAATATATCAATAAGACACCTAAAGCAAGTCAACAATGATTCTTCCAAGTTAATTCTAATGGTACTGTACGTGGATGGCTCCCGTACCTGGGCTCCAACAATACATGTGGTACCCAGCTGTTATTTTCTAAGTTCTGATTGGTGGAAACCTTGGATAACTTGAGCAATTTGCTCATGATCCCCATGTCGGCTCGATTTATCAATGCTTTATGTATCTATATTACATACTTTTTTAATGGCTTGGCTGTCAAAAGTTAAAAACTATGTCCGAAGGTAAGAAAGATCGGAATGTTATATAACATGATAACAGATAAAAAATCTATACTTTTCCCCCAAGTTTTGACTTTAGTTCAGCTAACTTAATGTTGTACTGGAGCACAAACTTTGGGCCAGCAATATATATAAGCTGCGTAGTAATCTAATATCACTAAACCAAGTATACTATTAAACTATTAGTATTTAACTTTGATTTCTCTACAAGGTATGTGATGTACCGTTTGATTTTTTTCTTGTCTAATTCTTCAGGTAATGCTGTGGAAGTTTCTATGGAAGACAATCTTCTCTTTCCGCTGTCTGTTTCTTCTGTTGAGGAAGTGCTTTCAACAGATGGCAGACGACGCTTTCCTCGGTCCAAACCAAGTAGGAACCATGGATGTGACTTTCCAAACATCTCAACTCTGTTTCGTATAAATCTGTGATATTCCTGTAGTTAAAAAAACAAAACATTTTTACAGTCACAGTTTTTTTTAGAAATGAACTGAGCATTTTCTCAATTCTATAGATGTTTTAAGAAAATTTTTGACAAATTTTTGAGCTGAAACTCAGGAAACATTTTACAACATATTCTTATGCTCATTCATCAGACTTAAAATAAACTTATCAGACATTCAGCATTGTTTTGTCTTTATTGTTTATCGAAAGTCGCAATTAGTTTATAAACATTTCTCGATATGTGGTTTTATTACTTTTTCTTGGTTATGTACTGTAATTATATACAATAAAATACTGTAGAATGATTTATTTTCACATAAGTTTTATTTTACAAATTCATGGTTAGCAGCTTAATCGAATAGTTAACATTTAGCCTGCTGGCGGCAAGTGATTCTGCCTTTGCAATCAGTGCAGACCAAGATCAGTCTGCACATCTGTGCAGGCTGATCATGGTCTACACTGTTCGCTATTCAGTTATTAAACTGCCAGTGAACATCCCTTCAAATAAAAAATGGTATCACCCAAATTGAATGATGGTTCAGTCCATTCTAGAAATTTAGCAGGCTAAAGGTTAAAACAGGAGTGTTTGTGTTTTAGGACATGATGCAGATAAACATTCTGAATTCTGCAGTGGTACTGTAAAATCATTTAATTTCGTGGGCATGAAATTTCGTGGTTTTGGTCAAAACAGCAATTTCATGGGGATATGAATTCATGGTTTTCAACTTTTGAACATAAAATGAATGGGAATTTTACTTGTTCATTGGGATTAAATTTCGTGGATTGACTCAACCAGGAAATTCTGGAAAATTTGTCCCCCACGAATATTAATGATTTCACAGTATTACGGTATTCACAAACATTAGTGAAACTAAAACCATTGCATATAATAGCCAATGATCATCTTGTGAACACCTGGCAACTGAATACAGATATGTGTATGCATTTTGAGATTAACTTTCCAACATTTAAATTTGAAAAGTTTTTTCAGAGGGACTGAAAGAAGTGCTGACATGAACAAGTCCTGGCTGCTTATAGCCTCCATTTAAGTTACCAGAAATACTTACTACAGTAATTTGGAGAATGACACATAGTTTCACTGTTACTATAGCAATTTGGGGAATAGCACATGGTTTCCAATGTGCAAATATAAAGGATCCATTCTCACTGCAAAGATGATGACAATAATAAAACTGTGCAAAAAATGTACAACAACATTACAGCAAGCATGCAATTTTTAGTATAAATCCAAAAGCAGTAACTACACTGGCTAACCAATAGCTTTGTGTGATTTTAGGTAGAGTTTTCCAATATTAACAAACTGAGAATATAATATATAGCCACGTTTTTGCACTTTAATAGCATTCCTTTGACTTGATCTGTCCTTGAATCCCCAGCAGGTAGACTAAACCTCTGTAAACAGTATTTAAAAGATACTTTTCTGAAGTTTGCAGGGCCCCAGTCTACTCATGGGCAATTTCTGCAGGTGAATCAAATCTAACCATTAAAATTGTTTCCATGGGTTTGTCAGCTTCAAAGTAAATTGAGATAGTCAGGTTAAGGCTATCAAATAACTAATCAGTTATAAAACTTAGGTGACCAGTCTTAGACTAGAGCATTTTGATTGGTTGAATGCAAGTTCTAACTTGAAATTATCATTATAGAAGGGTTGCTTTTGTTTGTTTTGGGTTTAACGCCGTTTTTCAACAGTATTTCAGTCATGTAGCGGCGGGCAGTTAACCTAACCAGTCTTCCTGGATTCTGTACCAGTACAAACCTGTTCTCCGCAAGTAACTGCCAACTTCCCCACATGAATCAGAGGTGGAGGACTAATGATTTCAGACACAATGTCGTTTATCAAATAGTCACAAGAAGGGTTGCAGACTGGTCACCTAACTCTATTTTTATAAGACAAAGTCTTACCAGTTCCCCCATGTGTAAACCTGCTTAACAAAAATAAAACTATGAACAAAGAAATTCATGCATTTAAGATCTTTTAATATATCAGTATTCACAAAATCTAATCAATCACAGACTCTGTCAAAGCACAAGTGAATACTTACATACCTTTATTAATTCATCCCACAGTATTACCTATAAACATATCACACACATTTTCATCCTTTGCTTTTGCTGCTCATGATTTTCTCTTACATCCATATATTTCATTTGGAGTTCATTGTTCTCCAGACATGCTCCCAGTCAGCAGGACAACAACAGACAAGTGTTTCATATAGGTTCACCCCGGAGAAATGGAATTCATGAAATCATGAATTTTTCATCACCATTATGAATTATTCATGAACTGTCCTGGATTACTTCTTAATCTAACTTCATGAAGTTTTATGCATGAAGTGTCATTTGATCTACTTCATGAAGATATCAAGCATTATTGACAGATTCATAAAATCCTTGAAATATTCATGAACTAGTTTAAGAATGAATCAAGTTTTTTTCATGAATGTCAATATACCTACAGAATTCAAGAAAAATTCTTGAAAAAAATTATGAACATTTTATGAGCAATTTAAGAATATTAAATTCTTAAAACATTCTTTATTTGTTCTTAAGAAAAAGTCATGAATATTTAATGAGTATATCTATGATTCATTAAAAAGTACTAAAATTCAAAACCTTTTTCTAGATCAGTACCAGTTCTTGAACCCAATTGTGAGTTTCTGAACTGTCCATTCATTAAACATAAAACTTAGGTTTACCTTTTACAATAAATGAATAAGTTCACGAACTGTTCATGAATGTTCATGAACATTAAATTCATGTCACATGATCAGTTTCCATTATTTTATTGCATGCTGGGAAATTGTTTGCACATGTGATTCAGCAATTTTTGAGAAGTTTGTGCAGCAAATGAGAAGGAAATATTTATCATACTACAGTTAGGAATGGTTTAATAGGAACATGACTATACTGAATATCAAATAAGTAATTATGATGTTGTTATAAATCGTTCATTTTAAAAATATAAAATCCTTCTAAAATGTCACAAGTTTTCACGACCCTGAAGCAAAGCTAGTATCTAAATTTCAATCTTGAGATTAAAGTAAATTATACATTGTTTAACTTAATGTTTTGTATTTTATACAGCAATTGTTTACTTCTTATTATGCTCCCAATCCCACTCCAGTTTACTGTTTGACTCAACATTTCATTTGTCGTGGGTGGAAAATGTCATTGTCACAGTGACTCAGCAGAGACTAAAACAATCTCTAGCCACTAACTGAACAACACTTTGACCTATAGGATTTTTTCTTGTATCAAGCTATACCGATATTGTTCAAAGAATCCCATTACATGCAGATCTCTCAGGTTTCACTCCTACCACTGGTTACCTTGACTAGCTAGTTCATGAAACTTTTTTTTTTTTTTTTACAAAAATAGATCATGAATAAATATTCACGAAAATCAAAATTTATGTTTCATGAATTTCAATACATTATCTCAGCTCTTAATAACAAGTGCACAGATACTACTTAATTAGTACAGGTGTTATTTAGTAACTGAAAATATGATGGATTACTGTATCATCTACGGCAAAGAAGTCCTTTTATAATGATTTGTATTGTTCATGAAATATTCAAGAATTTAAGCACAAATGTCTCCATGAAATTATAAGAATATTTATTCTTGAAGTGTTCATAGAAAAAACATGAAGTGCAAAATAAGGCATGAATTCTTCATGAAGTATTTTTTTCAGGAATATTTTCAGGAATTCTTCATGAAGATTAATAAATACAAACTTCATGAATTCTTCATGAACACAGGCTATGCTTAATTTCATGCATTTTTAATGCATTTACCACTTCATGAATAATTCATGAATCTGTTTTCATGAGCTGCTGATGCATTTGTCTCATTTGCACTTCATGTTTTTGTCATGAAGACTTCATGAAGTATGAATAAACATTTGACAGGGGCTGTTCTTATTAAGTACCAGGGGCAGAAAGATGAGATGTTATGTTGAATCTCGGTAGACTCAAATCAAGGTTCCACTCCTCTAGACTCATAGCAGGAATGGGAACTACAATACAAGTTCCATTACTATCAATTTTAGAACAGCATTTTGGAACACTCCCCAAGTGTTTGGAACACTTCCAAAGTGCTTCCAAAAAATGAGACATCTTTACCATGGAAGAGAAGGCATTTTAAAAAGCAAGTGGAACTGTTTGAAAATATTTGATCCAAGATGGTGCTATTGTCTTATACACTATATGAATCACAGCACATCTCTATATCCTGACATATGATACTGGTACACTCATAAAAATTTAAGGTGTGACATTGGATAAGCTAGAGAAGTTCAACACTACCCATCCCTGTTTTGAAACTCAGTATTTAGTTACATACAATAGCAGCATGTATGTCCTTGCTGTTTCTCACATTAATTATTGGCAAGAATGGGAGAGAACGTGATTGGTGGGGGTGTACCTTAACCAGAAAACAAGTTTTTTTGTTTGTTTGTTTGTTTTTTCCAAAAGTTCATGATTTACATTTACCGATCCTTGATATAAATATATAAGGTCCTACATGTTGCATTTATATTCCTAACCCTGGTAAGGGTTTTAAATGTTAGTTAGATGATTATCTTGTTCAGTTTATAAAAGCTGCATGACTGATAAATATTTTTGATCCATCCCGGATTTTCTGAGACAAAGAAATGGAGGGGTGGGTGGTTGTTTGTCACAGAACAACAAGATCACTGTCTCCTAGTGTTACATCACTGCTTGTTTCCCACAATGATAAATATTGGAATTTCTTCCTCTTAGATAAATTTAGCTCTTGTTTCTATTCTAACAAAATCTTTTAATCCTATTGTGATACATGTTTTTTCTACATGTCTCGATAAAATGAATGATTTACGGTTTTACAGTAGTATGCTTGTCTAATACCTACAAAAAAGATTTATCTTGAAAATTACATATTTCAGATTTTACTATAGCCTCAATATGCAAGGCATGGGTCTTCCTCCACCATTAAAGCTGCTGTATGACCCATAATTGTGTCGGTGAGACGTTAAACCCAACAACAAAATGCAAGGTGCCATTTTTTTTATCCTCTCTCTTCCTTAAGAGGAACTTTCAATACACAGTTCAATTTTGCAACCTGCATGTACCTTACATCACATTCCATGGGTCTACAACGAGGACATTGCAATTTTAACAAAATTTACACCCACAATCGAGTAAAACGTTTGAAATATACATTTGCATAATGTAAATAATACATTTCTTTTCCAGATGCTTAATTTGAGTACACAGACAGTTTGGTATTATTTGCCAGTAACAGTAATGTCATAAAAGTCACATAACATAAATAAAAACATAATTCTAACATGGCTCAGTTTGGTTGCCAGTTAAACAAAGAAGAAAGTTGAGCCGTGCATATTCTGCGATAAACAACGGTTGACACGTTGACCGATATGGGAGCATCATGACATCAATTATGACATTAAATTGCCGAATGTCCAGTTCCTGACTTTTAGAATAAACGTAGCACGATTATTATCAAATTATTTCAATAAACATGTAAGAATGAAAACAGTCAATACCTTCTTGTGGTTTATTGGCTAATTTACCATGGTTCATTGTTCAGATGCTCAGATATTTAACACCTCTGGTGTTAGCTAATCAATCCTGGTGCAATTCCTATGCATCTGAACTCTGAACAATGATAAATCTGGCAAAAAAAAGCACTCACAGTTCTTGATTATTTCATAAATAAAAAACTCTACAATGTTTAACAAAATTATAATTTATTCAATATGGCTTTAACACAACAGACATAATAAAATGTAAGAGACCATCACAATGTAAAGTATTACACAGTAACTGCTGCACAGCAAACATTTAAATATTACATAAAATTCTCAACAATACTTATTGCAACGATTATTTCATTGTTTTTTTTTCTACTTGTGCAATTGATTGTTTAAAAATGCTGAATCCAGTGCAGCAAAAGTAGTGGCATATAAATGAAAGTGTCGAGGAATCAAAAATGAATGTTCAGTGACATAACCCTTAACAAAAACTCATGAACGACTTTTGACCAAACAAAGAAAACTGCCTCTCTGAACTTTAAATTTAAATAAACTTAATGATTGAAAAACAAAATGCCAAACACCAGGGTGATTAAGACTATCTTTAACCCTTAGCCTGCTGCCGGCGAATTTTACAGCCTTTGCAAACAGCTTGGAACCAGATCAGACGCCGATTAAATCGGCGTCTGATCAGGTTCCAAGCTGTTTGCTACTCTGACAATATTTCTTCCAACTTTGGAGCAAATTGAATGAACTTTACAGTTTTAGCAGACAACATTTCCAGCAGACGACAATTTATCTAGCATGCTAAAGGTTAATAGATCTACCAGTTTCAGTCTTATCTAGGCCTTCATCAGGATTGTACGTATAAATGTACATGTAAAATGAATTCTAATTAGACTTCATAGTGACAATTAACAGTTCCTTTGCATTGTATTTAAAAATATTGGAATAACATTGTTGTCCGATATCAAAGTAAAATGATTCATATGATTTTTAACATGATTAGGCAATAATCCGGCATTTCTGTACTGATTAATTGAGGCATAAATTTTAATTGATTCCTAAAACTAGTAACAATTAAAGGTGGTCAATCACATTTAATCAACATTTAATGACATTTTTTACTTTTTGTATATTCTGGTAGAGAATTATTTAAGGAACAAAAAGACCGATTACATAGAGTTAGATTCCTATTTGACATGTATTTTTTATTATTTTTATAAAATTTTGTAATTACTCCCCTTTAATATGAAAGTATATAAAAAGCTGGGTATTTCTTTTTATTTCGATACAATGTCTAGTTTTATATTTGCATTTGATAGACATATCAACTATTGAACACTCTGAACCAAAATGCAAGTTTTAAAGCTGTGTGTAGGTTCTGAATTCATTTATTTCCAATATATCTTGGTTGCACAACCAAGATAGGCAAGGGGAGGTAATAATAATTTTTCAAACTTGCGAACTAATGAATTCCGTCTAAATACATAATTTTTAATGCAAATATTTTACAAATATATTACAATAATTATGTCAAATATTTATACATTTCCTTAGGCAAAGTATGTTTATCAAATTTATACTTATGATAAAATAACTCTATCTTGGTTGGGCAACCAGGATAGGAAAATGAAATTTTAAAAATACCTCCAGTGAAAATCTAATTTGTATTAAGTGTTAAGTGAACATAAATGAGTGTAAATGATCAGATGCTAAAGTTTCGAACAAATCCGTTACATGGCCAAAATCTGATTATCCACCTTTAAAGCATGTACTTTGAATCAGGTATACAAAGCTAAATGCCCGTTTTTATCTAACTAATTTTTGTCCCGCCCATTTTTAGTGGAAGCGAGACTTAGCAATCCAAATTCCGACAGGCAATGGTGTTGGCGTCAAAAATTGGGAATAACTAAAAAGTTACATATATTGCTTTAAAACCTTGTAGGATGATTCAAAAACTAATTTTTACACCCCATAGTGAGTCCTGGTCCCCTTGTGACCTTGACCTCGAAGAAATTTCTCAGAAAACGTTAAAAAGTATAAATGTGAGTATAAAACCCTCTAGCGATGAGTCCAATTGTCCTTGGGTGAGACACTTTCTGGCAGTGGCCTTGTTTTTGATAATTATAATGTTTTTGAACCATTTTAAGTATGTGAATAAAAAAACTAACAAAAGACATTACATCTACTGATATTACATATTGTAAATTATATAACAGATTTTCACATGTAGCAACTTTTTCATGACCTTCTAGAATCTGGCTGTGTTGGACTATACACCCTGTTCAACACAAAAATTTAGTTAAAAAATTAGAGAACAGAGGGTATAATTTTTTGTGGACCTTGAACTAAGGGTGTGAAAAAGTTATCTTTCCTGTGGATATTGCTAAATTAACTCCCATATTTATAGTACAAATCACAACTGAATTTTAATGCAGAAAATTACAAAACATCCCAAAACAGGTCAAGAAAGGCACCTCCCCATACTTTTATAGAAAGGAACATTATTTTGTTTATAGCCTCATTCATATTATCATAATGTTGTATTATCATTAAAGATAGTCTTTCTTAACAAGACAACTCATAAATACAGTTTTAAAAGCCAGCTGTGGACATATTCAAATAAAGGAAAGATAAATTGCAAGTACATGCTTATTACTGTTTTAACAGCAAAAAAAACCCATTCAATAATTCAAATTATGCCATTAGCCAACTTCTGAAGCAACATTCAAAGTTCAAAAATAAAAATGCTGTCTGGTGTAATACAATGGATTGTTCATCATTAATTTCAAAATATTGCAATTTTCTACATCATTAGTATTTTCCTTAAAGACTGACTAGCATGATTTAAGATGTGTTCAAACATTTGCCTCTGCAGTTAGTCAAAGGTCAATGTATTTTTAGACCATGACATTTTGGAATTGTAGAGTATTTATCAAGGATGTTTCCCCCTACCCCCTAAAATACTGTAATTAGTATATTAAATACATAATTCTATTTTTTTATGTTGTAATGGGGAAAAACAACTTTTCTGAATATTTTATTTAAGTGTACCGTAACATTTAGTCGTTTGTTAATTATCTTTTAAAATGCTATTTTCATTTTATAAATTGGGTGAAGTAAGCTAGGAAAATTTGGCCTTTTCATTCCCAATAACCTTTAGTATTCTAAAATATATGAAAATTAGTCAAATTATAGAAAAGAAAATGTTAAATATAGGAAAATTATTCAAAATATAGGGAAATACAGGATGTTGCAACAGAAAGGGCATCTCTCATAAATGAAAGTAAATACAGAAATATAGGAACTGATACTGAACTCGTACAATCCACTTAAATCAGTACCATTAGTCATTTAAGTGGAAGAAATAATGCAAAATACAGAGGATGTTTTAATTTCCAGAAGCTTTCTTAGTTCTTTAGCATGAAAGATGTCAAGCACCTATATACAGGACTCTTATATGAATATTAGTTTTAATTTATCTTGTGTCATTGCTCAATAGCATTGTGTTCTTTCTTTTTACTATACTTCGTTTTACTTTATTTTAATTTATAGCAAAACGGTGCTTTTTAACACTATTTATACATGATGGGCGGTTATGCGCCTGGCGTAATAATTTCACGAGGGCACAGCCCTAGTGAATTATTATGAACAACGTATAACCGCCCGAGTGTATAAATAGTGTTAAAAAGCACCGTTTTGCTATAAATTATTTCAATTCTAATATGAATTTTATTGTGAAATTTAGATCAAATATGACAGAACTGTTTCCTCGCGCATGCATGGCGCCAACTGTTAGGTCGTTACGCTCTTTGTTTATGCATGCCTGTACCAGAAATGGTAATACGACTTGCGGAAGAGTTCAGTTTAGGCACAAAAGATGGCGAATTATTCTGCAAAGTGAATAACCAACTTAATATATGTGTAAATTAATCAAGACAGTTGTTCAATGTGATATTTTGTTTTAAACATGCTATTAAGTAAAACATTTGATCAAATTTGAAAGCGCTATTTCTAGATGTATACATGGCGCTACACATCACGTCGACGTGACGTCAACATTATATCGTTGTGATGATTAAAGCATTGTTAGTCATATTAGAATATGTATTTTAGCATTCTACTGAAATCTGCATATTCCTGTCGAATGCTAGATAAAAATGCCAGCATCAGAATTTTAGGTCCCGCAAAGTGACACTGAAAGAACCGAAACAGGTGGTAATGTGGTAGTTAATGAACTGCAACTTTCTTACATAAAAACTAACATTTCTTTTTACTGTTTCTATAGTAGAGGTATAACATAAGTCTGAAAATCTCATATTCCTGAAAATGTTGAAATAACATTACCAAGTAAGTGGATTCTATACAAAATAAAGAACTGTCCAAGTTAGTGGTGTCCAACCTGTAAATAATACCATCTAGAGTCAGGCTGGAAACTAAAGAACTAATAAATAAAAATATTCTAGTGAAAACATGGCATTTTATATGTAAAACAACAGCGCAGTGCTCAAATCTGTCAAATTTGTAGCATCAAAAACAAGGCACTGCCTAAGGGAGCATAAAAGCAACAAAAATACAACGGGCATATTATTTTGACAAAAATTTAATTAAAAGTTTGAAATATGGCTAGGTTTATACTATAAAGACATTTTGTATTTTTAAAATTCACATTTGAAACAGAATTAATTAGTAATGCCCAGAAACCATTCTTTTTACAAGATGCGGGGCCTAGATTGCTCATTAAGAGTGAAATCGGTGGAAAATCATCGCTAAATTTTGCCGGTCAAATATCATATTTTGTAGCGGTAATTCTGCAGCTGTTGCAAATTTATTTAGATATGAAAACTGCCTAAAGGGTGCTTAACTGGTGAACTAATCTCTAAAAATACAAATATTAAATATTTCCGTTACGTTTTTCTTCTCTTTTTCAACATCAACTCATATTGTGTGTCATCAGGAAAAAACTGTAAACATATTTCATTTTCATTTTGATCAGATGGGTAATCTATTTGCTATATCATGTTATTCCTTTCTGAGAAAACATCAATAACCCTATCATTAAATGTTCTTTTTAAAATGCATCCATGTAATTTTAGTCAATGATTTCAAGGTTCGATCAGAAGGAATAATCAATTTCGCATTTAACAAAAAAATCATTCCACCTGGGCATGACATATTGTCGAAATCAAAATTCATGAATTTTTCCTTGAGAAATTACTGAAAAAATATACGAGAGCTGTGCCCATAGGGCTTAGGGTTCACAGTATAAAACTAGTTGATGACATAATTACATGTTCCAGATATCATCTCATTCACTGAGTGGCAAAAAACTTTTATCTCTTACATCGTAAAATACTAGTTTGTATGATATAGTATTCCCTTTTGTATAATGTAATATTCCCTTTTGTACAATACAGTTTTCCCTGTTACCGCAATATCTCAAAAAAATTCAACTACTGTTTATAATTCTGTTGGATATTTAATGGAAAAAAATATATGAATAAACAAATATTTTGCTGATTTTGTACTCAAACTTAACTAAACATTTCTTCATGCATATATCCACATGATGTGGAAGTTTATTCCAGAACCACAGTTCATAAAAATAAGTTTGGAGACCAGTCTGAGAACTTTAAATTAACCAATGAGAAGGCAGCATTTCGAGACTGGTATCTAGGCTGGTACTCAATTCTGTATGATAACCAAAAAAAAAAGAGATTTTTACATAGAACACACATGGGAAAATGCCTATACCCCAATTGTGATAGGAGAGGAAATTTTGACCATGGTCAGCTAATTCAAACTCCTATTTTTAGTTATAAAACATATATAAAAACCTGCAAATATTAGTATAGGGATATATGAAATCTACTTAACTGGCTAGGCTTTTAAAATCTAGGATGTTTTAATACTGCTTATTGAATACATATATAATGTCAGCTATATCCAAATTAATCTTTCAGATAAACAACTTCAGAGTGAAATAATATTGTAATAAATTTATATTCTTCTAAAACTAAAACAGTCGGTGGTCAACAACAATAGAATTTTAAAATCAATATTTTTAAAACAATATTCATACAAGTAACAATAAAATTAACAATTTTCCAGAATTTTATCGCTATTTCAATGAAACAAAGACTTAATATGCAAACCTTTTTTCAAATAATTATGACAGTTTATAAATTCTACAAAATTCTTCATCAGCAAAGTATATCATTCATTTACAATTAGAAAAAGAAATTTCCACGACTTAATTTTTCCGGCAAAACAGAACATAATGAAATCATCAAAGATCTCAGTATCCATCAATTTTTCATAATTTACAGTAAAATGCTTTCAATTAAATCGTAACAGCATTCAAAGAAATCATTCATCTGTGCTTGTAACGTAATCATGAAATTCAAGGCGGGGTTTCATAAAAATAGAAAACATGTTCACCCTTTCTCAAAAACTGCAAT
Source organism: Mercenaria mercenaria (assembly GCF_021730395.1). Classification (NCBI taxonomy): domain Eukaryota; kingdom Metazoa; phylum Mollusca; class Bivalvia; order Venerida; family Veneridae; genus Mercenaria; species Mercenaria mercenaria. The sequence continues at coordinate 61,137,013 of NC_069366.1, read as the reverse complement.
CATAATATTTTTAAAGAGATTTTTTTCAACTTTGAACATCTGACATTACTAATCAATCACTGATATTGACCCCACCCATTGTACAATTTTGCATTTAAATCCAAAGGTTAATCACAGGTTACAATGAAAACGTCTCTGTACAAATAAAAAAGTTCATCTGTTCGTAAAGAAATTCTGAAAAACAATATTATGTAAATTCAATCAACAAGCAACAAATTATCTTAATGTAACAAAAGCAGTTGAAATTTGCATTCTTATTAAAAAACACGAAAAATGTGTTGCTAATATCAAAGAGATACTATTTGAATCTGCCTGTTAACTCAGAACCAATACACTCTTTTATAGCACAAGCATTCTTTGTCCGTGTTTCTCTTTAAGCAAATAAAAATATATTTGTTTAAATATCGACTCTGTTTTGTTCAAGTAAGTAAGTAGTAACACTGTGATAAGACATGATAACACAGATATGTTGCATGGACTGCTGAACAATACCCTACTTCACCTACCAAATCCATCCACCTCCCCCCACCCCCCAAAAAAAACCCAAAAAAGATAATAAAAAAAAAGAACACCAGTTTTGACATTAGAAATAATTTACATGTAGGACTTCATTGCAAACTTAGATACTTACATGTACGTCTAAGAATGCTGTGGACCTTTTAGGACTATAGCTTAAGTGTGAAAATTTTGACAAGTAGACTAATACAATAAAATTTGCCTTTGAATGGAGACATAACCCACCTTTTCTGTAAAACACAGTTTCATTGACCTTACAAATCAGTCTAAAGAACTCCGAGGGTTGTAATAGGAACTTTTAAAGTTTTCGAAATATCTTTATTAGTTTTGAATTTATCATCAAAAAACTATTCTGATGTTGGTATTTTCCTTAGTTTTGACACAAAACCTTTTTGACTTTATAAAAATTATATGCAAATACAATGTAGAGTGTTATAAAACTTCAAAGTATCTTAGTAAGAATAAAAGCAGCATTTCTGTGCAATTTTTGGTTGAAAAGCTGTTCTTTTCACTTTTCGGGGGTGTTTTAAAAGAAGAGAAAATGTGTCTTAACAGAGAGATCCTTGCACTCATGTGCTGTTAAAACACTTTTTTATATATATGCACATTCTGCGACAAAGCGTAAACGTATAACGGCCCCAAAATGGATAATTCAATGGAAATGACGTCAACGTGAAAAAAACTCAAAAACTCCTGTGCATTTCATGGAAATTTTATGACACTGAGGGACAATGTATACATTTATTAGTTTTTACGCTTTTTTATGCTAGAATAGCGTTAGCACATGTTCATTTCGTGTTATAACATCTTCAGAATCCCTCAGGATATGTTGGTGCCCAAGCACTGTAACAATCTCTCGGGAGTCTGCAGACGTTATAACACGAAAAAATCCCTACATTATTAAAGACATTTTATAATTCAAAAAGATCCTACAATCACCCTCAGAGACCTTTAGAATGATGTAGTTCATAGATCTAAATAGATCTTGCAGTGCAAGAAACACCCTGTTACATGGATCAAACAGTAGACATGATCACTTAGAAATAAAAAATATGTATACTAAGTATAAGTACAAAACTTAACATTAGACCCAGAAATAGATTTTTAACTATACACTGAGTCAACAGATTTTGATGTAAGAACAGGTTATAGACTATAGACAAAGTATTAAATTTCAACAACAGACTAAATAAGAAATTTGATTATATTTACAAAGTAAGACATTTAGACTATAAACTGAGTAAGAAAAACGATAGCCAAAACAAGACTATAGACTGTGTAAAAATGAACAAAAATATCTATGATTTCATCAGAAAAGATTTGCAGTGACAATTAAACAATAGTATAGTTGTGGTTTAACATTTTTCTAACTGCATCAGACAGGATCATTTCCACCAGTCATACCTAAAAGGAGTGTTTTAAGAAGAGTCAAACTTTGATAAGGTGATCACTGTTGCATTCACATATTTTGTGTTTGCTTCTTATCAAAGACTTCACAACAGTAATTAACCTACTTTTAATAAAACAAGGCAGTCTGAAAGACAGCTATATCCTACGCCACTGTTATGGATAGTGAAAGGGTTTATGGTATTGGGTGGAACCATTAAACAATCAAGTTGTGACCTTGACCTTAAGCTGGAAGGAGTGAATTTTGAATTCTGCACATTGTCTTGAAAAGGGGAATATTACAGCCAAGACATATTAAAATCCTTCAAGGGGTTTAGGAGATACAGAGCAGACATAAAATGGAAGGCTCAAACCTTTGACCTTGAGTTGTGACCTTGGCCTTGAACCAACAAGGCTGACTCATGGGTTCTGCATATCTTCTTGATGAGGTGATTAATTGACCCAAGTTTCAGAAAATCCTTCAAGGGGTTTAGGAGATACAGAGCAGACACAAAATGGAAGGCTCAAACATTGACCCTGAGTTGTGACCTTGATCTTAAGCTGACATGGCTGACTTATGAGTTCTGCACATCGTCTTGATGAGGTGATGATTTGACCCAAGTTTCTTGAAATTCCTTCAAGGGCTTTAGGAGATACAGAGAGGACACAAAATGGAACACTCAAACATTTGACCTTGCTTTGTGACCTTGACCTTAAGCCGACATGGCTGACTCATAAGTTCTGCACATTGTCTTGATAAGGTGATCATTTGACCCAAGTTTCATGATTATCCTTCAATGGATTTAGGAGATATAGAACGGACACTAAATTAAAGACTCAAACATTTGACCTCGAGTTGTGACCTTGACCTTGAGCCAAAATGGCTGACACATAAGTTCTGCACATCGTCTTAATGAGGTAATCATTTGACCCAAGTTTCATGATTATCCTTCAAGGGGTTTAGGAGATACAGAGCGGACACAAAATGGAAGGCTCAAACCTTTGACCTTGAGTTGCGACCTTGACCTTAAGCCAACATGGCTGACTCATGGGTTCTGCACATCGTCTTGATGAGGTGATCATTTGACCCCAGTTTCATGATTATCCTCTAAGGGGTTTAGGAGATACAGAGCGGACACAAAATGGAAGGCTCAAACCTTTGACCTTGAGTTGTGACCTTGACCTTGTTTCATGATTATCCTTCAATGGATTTACGGACATAAAATTGAAGGCTCAAACATTTGACCTCGAGTTGTGACCTTGACCTTGAGCCAACATGGCTGACACGTAAGTTCTGCACATCATCTTAATGAGGTGATCATTTGACCCAAGTTTCATGAAAATCCTTCAAGGGGTTTAGGAGATACAGAGCGGACATGAAATGTTACGGACGGAGACCATTCTTATAACCCCCACCACTCGTGGCGGGGGATTAAAAATATTCTTTATTTGCAGCATGTTTTAAATTTCTGTGGTTTATACTTGGTTTTCCAAATAAATGATGTTATCTTCACTTATAGTGTAACAAAAATATGCAGAAATATCTTAATGACAGAAAAAATTTTGAAATTTATTCAAGACTTAACATTTTGCTTATGTGTAAATGTTTTCGAGTTAACATAGATTTATAATTTAATTTCCTTGTATTTCAAAATCTATCACACCACACAAACACCCTAAGGTCATAAATATATACATATAGAATGCTTTAAAACACGTATGAAAATAAATAAAATGTTTTTGAATATCAAATACATTTTTACGTATAATCAACATACATGGAATACGTACCAGGATGCTGTACACATCATTTTAATATAATTAACAACACACACATTCTTATTTCAAAGCAATAGCTGCTTTATTTCTTTATGGACTGAAGGTGGGATCTTCACATATCTAACGAAAAATTCCGAAACATTTTAGATATAATATCAGAAATCTCCTAAAATTTCCTGACCCTACAGGAATACTTTCTAGAGTTTGCAAATGTCTGAATATGAGCCGTGCCATGAGAAAACCAACATAGTGCCTTTGCAAGCAGCACAGATCCAAACCAGCCTGCACATCCGCGCAGTCTGGTCAGGATCCATAATGTTCGCTAACGGTTTCTCTAATTGCAATAGGCTTTGAAAGTGAACAGCATGAATCCTGACCAGACTGCACAGATGCGCAGGCTGGTCTGGATCCATGCTGGTTGCAAATACAAGGTGTTGGTTTTCTCATGGTGCAGCTCATATATTATATGACTATGTTTTTGCTAGTTAATGACAAAAGCACTTTCTAAACAAAACAAAAATACAGTTTGACCAGCAAATAAGCAACATAGTTTTTCATAAATATCAACCTTATTAAACAAGATTTTGACATACATAATACATAATTCTAAAGACAGCAGGAATTCTTTCAATTTTAATGATATTCTTAATAATATCAATTTAATGGTCAGCAAAACACAGTCAAAACTGTGTTATCTCTATGTAAAATTCTGGCCAATTAAAATCTAAAAAAAAAAAATATTATTCAAAATTTTATGATTTTCAAAGTTTCATGTTTATCAATCAGAAAATGAAGCTAAAAACTGCAATTTTATACCGAAACTTCTGAAATTAAGAAACAAAATCCTTTGTGTTTCAAGACGATAAACAAAATTTTGAAAATTTAATACGTTTATATTACCTCCCTAGGAGTTCTTTCGGATGGTGTACCGTATACTGTGAAATCATTAATATTCTTGAGGGACTAATTATCCTGTATTTCGTGGTTGAGTCAGTCCACAAAATTTAATCCCAACGAACAAGTAAAATTCCCATTCATATTATGTTCAAAAGAAATCCACGAATTCATATCCCCACAAAATTGCCGTTTTGACCAAAGCCACGACATTTCATGCCCACGAAATTAAATGATTTTACAGTATTACGAATATTTTTGTTTTATGTTCAAAGAGAAAGACCTTGTTACCAAAAAATCTGATGGCATTCCCCTTTAGTATGTTTGAAATAAGTCTACTATCTAACTGATAAAAAGCTAGGGTGTATTAAGTTAACATGACATAGACTATGTGAAAACTGTTGACCATACAGAGAGGTTATGAACCAGTCCCTGAATGCAGTCATGCCAGTGGTCAATTTCTGAACTGTAACTCAGGACAGCCAACCAGATCAGGTCTTAACTTTGGAAAAAGTTGAATTAACAGTCATAGCTGAAAGTATTAATACTGGTGCAAAAATAGGCCACAAATGGTGAAAAAGGTCATACATATTTTTCTGAAACTGTCTTACTCCTACTCTTCGAGTACTTGGCGATATATGACCATTTTGTGTAGATTCGCTGTAAAACCCAACTAACCCTACTCTTAGAGATCTAAATTAATAAATCTTGTACAAAATTGAAAAGCCTTTTTGCAAACAAAGTATACAATTAATTTTTCAGATTTCTGTAAAAGCAAGTGCAAGGTGTTCTTGTCTGACAAAAGTGAGCTAAGAGTTTGGTAAACAGAGACCACACCCAGCAGCTGTTTGACTGACAGTAAAATAGAAACTGACCACATCACTATTACTGGAGCTAGCAGAAATTAAGATAATCATAAAGCAGTATACTCTGTACCCCATATAAATATTCCATCCTAATAAATATCACTCCACTCTACCCCATCCATCCTTATTTGCAAACAATGAAATTGATTTAGTCATTAGTAAATACCAGAGCACTATGACAGTCACTGTGATATGATTAAAGTTCACTAATTAGAATATAATGGCCCCAACGAGGAACACAGTACTTGTATAGAACTTAGAATTGACAATTTTGTCCATATTTTACATAGCCAGGCACTCATTTTAACTTAACAATTAGACAACACTTTAGAGAATCAACAAAAAATGTAAAATTCAACAAAAATATAATATATTATTAGCTGCATAACAATATGCTTCAGTCAAGAACATTGCCGGTTCAGCACACATTATTAGCCACTAAACAATGTCCTTGAATAATGAACATATTGATATACAGTTAATAACATAAGCTGCTAATAATGTCCATGAATCATGAACATTTTGATTCACATTTAATAATTCATTATTCTAAACAATGTCTTTGAATCATGAACATTTTGATTCACATTTGATAATTCATTATTCTAAACAATGTCCTTGAATCATGAACATTTTTGAATGGTTTACAGTTAATATCATTAGCAACTAAACAAGTCCTTGAGTCGCAATCATTTTGGTTCACTGTTGCTAAACAAAGTCTTGAATGATGAACACTGTTGGTTCGCAGTCTGTTTTGCTTTCCCATGTTGTGAATGTCCATTCTAGGTCTGGTCCACAGATCACTTAATACCAATATTCATTTTGCAACAGTTACCATGACAATGCGGAATTATCCTGCGGATTACAGTATCTGAACAACAACAACAACGACTTCCAAGCACTTTACTCCCCCAAGCATTGAAATGTTCACCTTTTTTACTTTTTGATAAAGTAAAAAATCACAGCTGAATGTTTTCTAAACAGATCGCTGGCTTTTGAAACTAGCGGTGTAATACATCCATCTGTTTAAAAATCATTTTCAACAACATAATCAAGTTGGTTGTAGACTAGACTATAAACCATCGTTAACTGGGTGGATTCTGAAATTTCAAGATAAAATAAAGAAACAATATAATACAAAAGAATAATCTGATGTAATAAGTTTACAGAAACAGGAATTACTAAAACAAACATTTTATTATGTGTGATAGGTAGTGGCAATATTTCAGGTAAGAAAATTTTTGTGTAATTTTGAATTATGTTTACTGTAACATTTCAAAGACATGATTGTATTCTTGGCATACAGGACAATGAAATGTGTAATTTATAGTGTCTGCTATCAAAACCAGATATAGCCATTTGTTTAGAACATAATGTCATACAAGACCATGAAGTAAGCTAGTCAAAAACAAGTTAAACCCTCAGTATCATTGTTTCCATGGTTACTGACCACTAAAAATGTCCATTTTTCAACTTTTTGTCTGCACCATTTTTTATGATGTACCTGTGATTTCTAAGCTGGCTTTAATTATTACAAATTACTGACAGACACTGTGATTTAATAGGTTTTGTCTACTGCATATGCTGAATGCTATTTGAAAGCCCCAGATTTCTCAACCAAATTCTTTTATTTGACAATTTGTCTTTTTTGTTTTTGATCAGTTCTTACAAATCATTTCTTATATTGTGTAGATACAATATAAAGTTTGATTTAAACTGACTAAAAATAAAATTATCAACAAACCTCAGATTTGACAACATGACCTAATCCTCCCTCCTGAAATGATACAATTTTTTAAAATGTATATTTTACATATACATGTTTTTTTCATACAGCCTCTTTAAGAAACAAGTCTCTATCAAAGGGTTATGTTTTTTTCATACTTTCTATTGACAGGCCGAATCTAATTATTAACCTTTAGCCTGCTTGCGGCAAGTGATTCTGCCTTTGCCACTACTGCAGATCAAGATCAGCCTGCACTGTTTGCTATTCAGTCGGTAAATTTTCAGTGAATACTCCTGCGAATAATAAAAGGTATTGCCCAAAATGAATGATGGACCAGTCGATTTTAGAAATTTAGGGGCTTAAGGTTAATCATTTGAAAAAAAGTTTCCTCTCAGTGTTGGCCTCTGTCCTCTTGATTTAAATGATGATCATGTTGTTGCTGATTTCTATCAAAACACAGGTCATAATAATGATCATGTTAGTGTTGGCTACAGTCAAGCTGTAGGTCAAAAGTAAGACCTTGACATTGCTGTGTTCTAGCAAACAGTGTACATGACAAAGATCATACCAATGTCGATTTTTACCAAGTAGTTGGTCATTTTAAAAACATGCCAAATCTAATAATTAACCTTTACCTGTCTAAATTTCTAAAATGGATTGGTTCGTCATTAAATTTAGACAGTACCACTTATTATTCAAAGGGGTGTTCACTGAAAATTTACTTTCAATAGCGGATGTGCAGGCTGATCTTCGTCTGCACTGGTCGCAAAGGCAGAATCACTTACTGCCAGCAGTCTAAAAGTTAATCATGTGCAAAAAGTTCCATGTCAGTACTGACTATTGTCCAGCTGCAAGCTATGTAATGACCATGTCACTGCTGATATATATCAAGTACATGTATGTCATAATAAAGATCTTTGTTGACCATAATCGAATTGTAGGTCATGATACAGATCATAGCATAACTAACATCTCTCAAGTAGAACATCATAACAAATATCATGTTATTGTTCGCCACTGTCCAGTTGCAGGTCATAAATAAGATCATGTCATTGCTGACTTCTAGCATAATGCAATGTTAAACACTGTCAAGTTGCTGGTCATTACAAATTATGTCAGGATAAAGATCATAACTAATATCTTTCAAGTAGTAGATCTTGACAAATATCATGTTATTGTTAGGTCATGATAAAATGTGTGTCAGTGATGGCAACTATCAAGAAGTAGGTCATGATAAAATGTGTGTCAGTGATGGCTATTATCAAGAAGTATGTCATGATAAAATGTGTGTAATTGATGGCTACTATCAAGACATAGGTCATGATAAAATGTGTGTCACTGATGGCTACTATCAAGACATAGGTCATGATAAAATGTGTGTAATTGAGGGCAACTATCAAGAAGTAGGTCATGATAAAATGTGTGTCAGTGATGGCAATTATCAAGAAGTAGGTAATGATAAAATGTGTGTCATTGATGGCTACTATCAAGAAGTATGTCATGATAAAATGTGTATCATTGATGGCTTCTATCAAGACATAGGATATGATAAAATGTGTGTCATTGATGGCTACTATCAAGAAGTATGTCATGATAAAATGTGAATCATTGATGGCTTCTATCAAGACATAGGTCATGATAAAATGTATGTCATTGATGGCAACTATCATGAAGTAGGTCATGATAAAATGTGTGTCAGTGATGGCAATTATCAAGACATAGGTCATGGTATGATAAAATGTGTGTCACTGATGGCAACTATCAAGAAGTAGGTCATGATAAAATGTGTGTCATTGATGGCTACTATCAAGACATAGGTAATGATAAAATGTGTGTCATTGATGGCTATTATCAAGAAGTATGTCATGATAAAATGTGTGTCATTGATGGCTACTATCAAGACATAGGTCATGATAAAATGTGTGTCATTGATGGCTACTATCAAGAAGTAGGTCATGATAAAATGTGTGTCATTGATGGCTACTATCAAGAAGTATGTCATGATAAAATGTGTGTCATTGATGGCAACTATCAAGAAGTAGGTCATGATAGAATGTGTGTCACTGATGACTACTATCAAAAATTAGGTCATGATAGAATGTGTGTCATTGATGGCAACTATCAAGAAGTAGGTCATGATAAAATGTGTGTCACTGATGGCTATTATCAAGAAGTATGTCATGATAAAATGTGTGTCATTGATGGCTACTATCAAGAAGTAGGTCATGATAAAATGTGTGTCATTGATGGCTTCTATCAAGACATAGGTCATGATTAAATGTGTGTCATTGATGGCAACTATCAAGAAGTAGGTCATGATAAAATGTGTGTCATTGATGGCTATTATCAAGAAGTATGTCATGATAAAATGTGTGTCATTGATGGCTACTATCAAGAAGTAGGTCATGATAAAATGTGTGTCATTGATGGCAACTATCAAGAAGTAGGTCATGATAGAATGTGTGTCATTGATGGCAACTATCAAGAAGTATGTCATGATAAAATGTGTGTCATTGATGGCAACTATCAAGAAGTAGGTCATGATAAAATGTGTGTCATTGATGGCTACTATCAAGAAGTATGTCATGATAAAATGTGTGTCATTGATGGCAACTATCAAGAAGTAGGTCATGATAGAATGTGTGTCACTGATGACTACTATCAAGAAGTATGTCATGATAGAATGTGTGTCATTGATGGCAACTATCAAGAAGTAGGTCATGATAAAATGTGTGTCATTGATGGCTATTATCAAGAAGTATGTCATGATAAAATGTGTGTCATTGATGGCTACTATCAAGAAGTAGGTCATGATAAAATGTGTGTCATTGATGGCTTCTATCAAGACATAGGTCATGATTAAATGTGTGTCATTGATGGCAACTATCAAGAAGTAGGTCATGATAAAATGTGTGTCATTGATGGCTATTATCAAGAAGTATTTCATGATAAAATGTGTGTCATTGATGGCTACTATCAAGAAGTATGTCATGATAAAATGTGTGTCATTGATGGCAACTATCAAGAAGTAGGTCATGATAGAATGTGTGTCATTGATGGCAACTATCAAGAAGTATGTCATGATAAAATGTGTGTCATTGATGGCTTTTATCAAGACATAGGTCATGATTAAATGTGTGTCATTGATGGCAACTATCAAGAAGTAGGTCATGATAAAATGTGTGTCACTGATGACTACTATCAAGACAAAGGTCATGATAAAATGTGTGTCATTGATGGCTACTCTAAAGTAGAAGGCCATGATAAGATCTGTGTCACTGATGACTACTATCAAGACATAGGTCATGATAAAATGTGTGTCATTGATGGCTACTCTAAAGTAGAAGGTCATGATAAGATCTGTGTCACTGATGATTGCTCACAGTTAGTAGGTCATGATAAGATTAGGGTCGTTGATGGCTAATTTCAAGCAGTAGGTCAGAGCAAAATGTGGGTCATTGATGGCTAATTTCAAGCAGTAGGTCAGAGTAAAATGTAGGTCATTGATGGCTAATTTCAAGCAGTAGGTCAGAGTAAAATGTGGGTCATTGATGGCTAATTTCAAGCAGTAGGTCAGAGTAAAATGTGGGTCACTGATGGCTAATTTCAAGCAGTAGGTCAGAGTAAAATGTGGGTCATTGATGGCTAATTCCAAGCAGTAGGTCAGAGTAAAATGTGGGGCATTGATGGCTTATTTCAAGCAGTAGGTCAGAGTAAAATGTGGGGCATTGATGGCTAATTTCAAGCAGTAGGTCAGAGTAAAATGTGGGTCATTGATGGCTAATTTCAAGCAGTTGGTCAGAGTAAAATGTGGGTCACTGATGGCTAATTTCAAGCAGTAGGTCAGAGTAAAATGTGGGTCACTGATGGCTAATTTCAAGCAGTAGGTCAGAGTAAAATGTGGGGCATTGATGGCTAATTCCAAGCAGTAAGTCAGAGTAAAATGTGGGCCATTGATGGCTAATTTCAAGCAGTAGGTCAGAGTAAAATGTTGGGCATTGATGGCTAATTTCAAGCAGTAGGTCAAAGTAAAATGTGGGTCAATGATGGCTAATTTCAAGCAGTAGGTCAGAGTAAAATGTGGGTCATTGATGGCTAATTTCAAGAAGTAGGTCAGAGTAAAATGTGGGTCACTGATGGCTAATTTAAAGCAGTAGGTCAGAGTAAAATGTGGGGTACTGATGGCTAATTTCAAGCAGTAGGTCAGAGTAAAATGTGGGGCATTGATGGCTAATTTCAAGCAGTAGGTCAGAGTAAAATGTGGGGCATTGATGGCTAATTTCAAGCAGTAGGTCAGAGTAAAATGTTGGTCACTGAAGCAGTAGGTCAGACTAAAATGTGGGTCATTGATGGCTAATTTCAAGAAGTAGGTCAAAGTAAAATGCGTGTCATTGATGGCTAATTTCAAGAAGTAGGTCAGAGTAAAATGCGTGTCATTGATGGCTAATTTCAAGAAGTAGGTCAGAGTAAAATGCGTGTCATTGATGGCTAATTTCAAGAAGTAGGTCAGACTAAAATGTGGGGCAGTGATGGTTAATTTCAAGCAGTAGGTCAGAGTAAAATGTGGGGCATTGATGGCTAATTTCAAGCAGTAGGTCAGAGTAAAATGTTGGTCACTGAAGCAGTAGGTCAGACTAAAATGTGGGTCATTGATGGCTAATTTCAAGAAGTAGGTCAAAGTAAAATGCGTGTCATTGATGGCTAATTTCAAGAAGTAGGTCAGAGTAAAATGCGTGTCATTGATGGCTATTTTCAAGAAGTAGGTCAGAGTAAAATGCGTGTCATTGATGGCTAATTTCAAGAAGTAGGTCAGAGTAAAATGCGTGTCATTGATGGCTAATTTCAAGAAGTAGGTCAGAGTAAAATGCGTGTCATTGATGGCTAATTTGAAGCAGTAGGTCAGAGTAAAATGCGTGTCACTGATGGCTAATTTCAAGAAGTAGGTCAGAGTAAAATGGGTCATTGATGGCTAATTTCAAGAAGTAGGTCAGAGTAAAATGTGGTCACTGAAGCAGTAGGTCAGAGTAATGCATGTCATTGAGGGCTAATTTCAAGAAGTAGGTCAGAGTAAAATGTGGGTCACTGAAGCAGTAGGTCAGAGTAAAATGCATGTCATTGATGGCTAATTTCAAGAAGTAGGTCAGAGTAAAATGCGTGTCATCGATGGCTAATTTCAAGAAGTAGGTCAGAGTAAAATGCGTGTCATTGATGACTAATTTCAAGCAGTAGGTCAGATTAAAATGCGTGTCACTGATGGCTAATTTCAAGAAGTAGGTCAGATTAAAATGCGTGTCACTGATGGCTAATTTCAAGAAGTAGGTCAGAGTAAAATGCGTGTCATTGATGGCTAATTTCAAGAAGTAGGTCAGAGTAAAATGTGGGTCACTGAAGCAGTAGGTCAGAGTAAAATGCATGTCATTGATGGCTTATTTCAAGAAGTAGGTCAGAGTAAAATGTGGGTCACTGAAGCAGTAGGTCAGAGTAAAATGCATGTCATTGATGGCTAATTTCAAGAAGTAGGTCAGACTAAAATGTGGGTCACTGAAGCAGTAGGTCAGAGTAAAATGCATGTCATTGATGGCTAATTTCAAGAAGTAGGTCAGAGTAAAATGCATGTCATTGATGGCTAATTTCAAGAAGTAGGTCAAAGTATGCCTGTCACTGATGGCTAATTTCAAGAAGTAGGTCAGAGTAAAATGCGTGTCACTGATGGCTGCTATGAAGCAAGAGGTCATGATAAAAGCTGCATCACAGATGGCTACTATCTAGTATTATGACTGTTAGGATAGAATGTATCTAACAATAGTATGTCAGGATAAGGATCAGAGTCATTACTGAATACTGCCATAAAGTAAGTCCAGAATAATGTCATGTTATTGTTGTAATACTTGGTTCAATGGAAAGAAAGCAGGCAAAGATATTTGCTTCATGTTTAAAAGTAAAACTGACATGGTTTTATTTAGTCCAGAAATAGTGTTATAGGGATCGAAGAATGACTGGAATTGTACCAGTAGCAATTCAAGATAATGGTTTCTCTTAGCAATATTTTCATCTGGATAAATTCAAATATAACTGATAATATTATCACTGGTGGAGCATGGTGAACTTTGGAGTTAAGTCTTGTTGCCTTATGCCAAATGTAGCTTTCCACTTTTGAGTAGACTCAAATGTATTTATCAGCAGAAAAATAAACAAATGAATATAACATATAACTAGCCTAAGTAAATGTTACACAGAGGCTAATACGTTCATTTTAGGGCAATCAGAAGAGTATGATTTAAGAAAGTCATATTAACCATTTCAACAAAAGTACAAAATTTAATTTTTGTACTGTTATTTCTTGTAAGATTATAAACATACTAAAACAGAAAAATAATTTAGAACAACTGATATACTGAGAAAAAGTAATAAATTGTAGATAAATTTAAATAAAAAAAGCCTTTAAATGACTGTTAATATATAAATTTAACCTTTTAATAGATCATTAAGCTACCACATATACCACAGTTTTGCTACCACACTGACAAAAAAGTTTCTATTTCTGGCACATTTACCAGAGATTTGTTAAAACCATTAAAAATTCTAGCTTTTGCATTAAAAATCATTTCATTAAAATACTAACCTTTACCAAAGACTTTTAGTTAAAAAATTGTCAAAATACCAACATCTACCAAGATTTTAAAAAGTTATCTAGAAAATCCCTTATCAGTTAAAATTAACATAGCAGCAGAGTTTTAACCTTTAGCCTGCTGGCAGCAACTGATCTTGCCTTTGCGACCAGTGCAGACCAAGATCAGCATGCACATCCATGCAGGCTGATCATGGTCTGCACTGTTTGCTATTCAGTCAGTAAATTTTCAGTAAGCATCCCTTCAAATGGCAAATGGTACTGCCCAAATTGAATGATGGACCAGTCCATTATAGAAATTCAGCAGGGTAAAGGTTAAAGAAAGACCATCACGAAGCTAAGCAGTATATTATATATTATAAATACAAGTATCAACTACAATAGTTAGGTGAAGCCAGGGAATAGAATGTACACAAGATGCACAAAACTGGAAGAAAACAGTCAAATTAACAAAAACCTTGAAATATAGTTTACAAAATGTAATATGTAATTATAATAATATATCCACAATTGTTCTGTAGGGCCCATAGTCATCAAATTTTAAAGTTCGATTCTCAGTCTTCAGAATGGAAAATATTTAAGTTTCTATAACTTTATTTTTATATATATATTGGTAAAAGTTCACAGAGGTATCTGTAGCAGACCCATGTACATTCATGCGAAGTTTCATAACAATTTATGCAAATATAACACTCATAGAGAAAAATATATATATATATATAATTGCTTTTTAAGCCTATGTTTCAGACTTCTAACATTGATGAAAACAGGCCCTGTTTGAAAAACTGAAATTGCTCAGTTAAGCATTCAGATAATGGCATTAATAAATTCTATGCCCCCTTAACAAGCACCAGGCATAAGTAAAACAGGATATGCTTAATCAGGGCCTCCAGTGGGCTCTGGGAAACAAAATTTCAATCAAGAACAATTCATTTAAAAAAATGTTAACTTGGCAAATAAGAGCACTAGATTCATAATTCCTTCATTTTGGCAGCACCAGTAGTAGGATACCCTGTTTTAATACCTTTAACCTTAACTAACAATTTCAACAAAAACAATGCAACATTTTTCTTCATCTCAAAGCTACCCAACCTATTGAATCATACAAAGAAGACATCATCTAGTTAAATTAGAAAAAATTACACCCACAAATGTCTAAAAGTAGGAGCAATACAATATTGTAACTTAATATTAACATTATTTTATCAGAAAAATAAAATAAATCCAATCTTACACACTGGAACCTGATATTTAAAACAAATAAGTTTATGGTATAGAATTATAACTGTAAAATCATTTAATTTTGTGGGTACTAAAATGTTTTGGTTTTGTCAAAATTGTCTTACTGGGGGGTGGGAGGGGCATAACTTGTAGATTTCATCTTTTAAATATTAGATAAAGAGAAAATTCTCCTTTCAGTTTAGATCTATTTTTATGGATTGATGCAAACAATGAAATCAATGAAAAAAAGTCCCCACACAAATAGAAATGATTTTACAGCATTCTGTTTTCTTACATGTTACAATATATTATAAAAAAAATCAAGTGTCAATATTTTCACAATGCAAAATATACTAAGAATATACAACAATAAATACATTTCACAAAACAAGACTTCATTTCTTTTTTTCCTTTTTTTGTAAAACCCCTTACAGCCCTAAAAAAAATTATATTAACATTTGTTGCACTCATGAAAATTTAAAGGACATTATAAATCCACCTTGGTCCCAATGAAATAAGAAATACATAGCATCCAAAACCTTGCCAAAATATACCCTTTAAACCCCAAAAAGAAGAACTCCCCTTAATAAAGGTATCCCTTTTAACATTTCAGCAAAATATTCAAGTTTGTATGTTATTAAGGTGGTTGTCCACATGTCCAGATTACAGGTACGATATGTTACTATCCTGCTAGGCATGTGCTTCATCAGCAGTGTTACATTTTTAACAACCTGTCCAGGACAACATGAATGTTAGTTGTGCAGAGATTTATACTGTAGGGAGACTAATTCACTAAGGCAATGGTTAAGTCAGAATGATTGTTTCTTACTTTACAGGGAGCTATGTTTTCGTACTAACTCTTTAGAAGGGTCCTTAAGACAGGTTGTTTTAAACAGAGGTTTTTATTCTTAACCCGAGGTTATCCTTACAGGGGGTTAAAACATATATCCTGTTTGCTTCACCAATAATTCTGAGATTGATTAATCCTGATATACTGAAGTAATTATATGAGCCGCACCATGAGAAAACCAACATAGTGCGTTTGCGACCAGCATGGATCCAGACCAGCCTGTGCATCCGCGCAGTCTGGTCAGGATCCATGCTGTTCGCTTTCAAAGTCTATTGCAATTAGAGAAACTGTTAGCAAACAGCATGGATTCTGACCAGACTGTGCGGATGCGAAGGCTGGTCTGGATCCATGCTGGTCGCAAATGCACTATCTTGGTTTTCCCATGGTGCAACTCATATAATATTCTTTAAAGGGGAGAAAAGAGCAGAAAACAACCTGTTAGACTTGTATGTTTTTATTTTAAAAAATCTTTCAGTCATTTCAACAAATGTGATAAAATATTTCAAAATAAATAAAAAAAGTACAAGCAGAACAGAAACTGTCTCTCCTTATAACAAACAATGTAAAAACAATTATTTACAACATAAATGCATTTTAATATCAGTAAAACAAAAAACTAAAGCTATTGAATAGTAATAGGCTTATGTAAACAAAATATGGCCATAACAAAATAACTGTTTGATTATCTTTCTCTCGTCGCCAATTTTTCATGCCTCCTGACACGATTTCTAAAAAAAAATACATGTGTGCTGATTTTGAAAATTTTTGAAAAATAATATTTCTATTTCAGTGATAATTTTTGTTGTTTTGTTAATAAATAAATGTTGCTGTAAATTTTGTTTTGTAGTTTAAGTCAGCCATTTTCTGTATTTCATATCATCAATTATTAGAAATAGAAATAAAAAATCCTCGCCCCATCCCCTTTTTTTAATAACTTGGATGATAATCAAGCAGTAAATTTATTATGGCCTAAAGAACCTTTTCTTACAAATTTGATAAATTCTAGGAATCAAGTTAAGGATATTTTTTGTTGTTGTTGGGTTTAATGTCACACCAACACAATTTCATATGTTGACTTTTTCCAGCTTTTAATGGCCAAGGAAAACCCCATGTATCCCTCTGGCCATTACTTCATCATGGCTGAACACCTGTGTAGAACCAATGACCCACTGTAAGCCAGCTGGATGGCTAACTCACATGAAGTATTCTTCATCCCAAGTGAGGTTTTGAACCAACATCTTTGAGGAGCAAGTGGAGAGACCAATAAAAAATATATTTTTATACATATTATTCCCTATTTCAGTTTTTCAAAGACTGTTTTCTTGATGTGATATTTTACTATAACAAAATGTAACATCTTGAATATATAACAAAATTGTCCCATTTTAGAATACAACAATATCTTTGATGTCATTTCAGAAGAAAAAGATAAATATTTTGAAATTATTTCTGTTAGAAAATGCCTTTTCAACAATTCTTAAGATTAAAAAAAAGGGTTTACATTAATCGAATATTTTTGGTTTAGCTGTACATGGAACAAAAATGAAATTAATACATAACCATACTTTGCTTTGAGATAATACATGAAAACTCAGAGACAGAAAGAACAAGTGAATGAAGTATTGCCATGCAATACAAAGTCCCCTACTGGAAGGCACCTAATTTTCTCTACTGCAGTATAACATAATGAACTGATATCTGTCAATGATGTATAAACAATATTGTACTATATATACAATATGTTATAACAAAACACTTGGATTAAAATTTATATATATAAAAACCTACAGTTGTTTTCATATTGAATTTTTTTGGCTGATTATAAAAATTTTATCATGTAAGTTATTTATAGTAACAACAAAGGGAAATTAATCTTTAAAAAAAAAAAAAAAAAAAAAAATCTATATAATATAAGTCCACAAGAAACTCTTTACCAGGTAGAGATAGGTCAAAATACACCTAAAAATTGGATGTAACATGCATGCTGTACCACAGAAAAGTGGTCTCGATTTTTCTCTACCACCAGTAATAAAAAAGTTACAATAAAATCTATTTATAGTAAAACAAAGGGACGTAATTCTAAAAACAAGGGTGCCTCATGGTGGTGAACATTTGGTCCAAGTTACATCAAAATCCCTCCATGCATGAAGAACAAATGTTCCGTACAAAGTCATTCTTGAATCTGACCTTTGACCTCTAAATATGACCTTGACCTTAGACCTAGGGACCTGGTTCTTGCGCATGACATGTTGTCTCATCCAGGGGAATATTTGTGCCAACTGACATCTAAATCCTGCTTTGCATGACAAAGTTATAGACCGGACAGGAAAAAAATCCTCTTGACCTTTGATCTCAAAGTGTGACCTTGACCTTTAAGCTAGGGTACTGGGTGTTGCGCATGACACATCGTCTCATCATGGGAAACATTTATGCCAAGTAATATTGTAATCCCTTGATGGATGACAGAGTTCTGGATCGGACAGGGAAAAAACCTTATTGACCTTTGACCTCCAATTGTGACCTTGACCTTTGAGCTAAGGGTCTGGGCTTTGCGCATGACATGTTGTCTCATCATGGGGAACATTTGTGCCAAGTAATATTAAAATCCCTTCATGGATGGCAGAGTTATGGATGGGACAGGAAAAAAACTCTGTTGACCTTTAAAACCCAATTGTGACCTTGACCTTTGAGCTAGGGGTCTGGGATTTGCGCTTGACACGTCGTCTCATCATGGGGAACACTTGTGCTAAGTGATATTAAAATTCCTTAATGAATGTCAGAGTTATGGACCGGAAACAAAACAGACCCTGTTCATGCTATGTTAACATTTGACTGCTAAGTGTGACCTTGACCTTTGAGCTAGGGGTTTGAAAGTTGTGCACGACACATCGTCTTATTATGAGGTACATTTGTGCCAAGTAATATTAAAATCCCTTCATAGATGGGAGAGTTATGGACCGGACAGGAAAAAAGCCTTGTTGACCTTTGACCTCCAATTGTGACCTTGACCTTTAAGCTAGGGGTCCAGGTTTTGTGCATGACAAGTCGTCTCCTCATGGGGAACATTTGTGCCAAGTAATATTAAAATCTCTTCATGGATGGGAGAGTTATGGACCGGACAGGAAAAAAGCCATGTTGACCTTGGACCTCCAATTGTGACCTTGACCTTTGAGCTAGGGGTCCGGGATTTGCGCATGACACATCATCTCATCATGGGGAACATTTGTGCCAAGTAATACTAAAATCCCTTCAAGGATGGGAGAGTTGTGGACCGGACAGGAAAAAAGCCCTGTTGACCTTTGACCTCCAATTGTGACCTTGACCTTTGAGCTAGGGGTCCGGGTTTTGCGCATAACACGTCGTCTCATCATGGGGAACATTTGTGCCAAGTAATATTAAAATCCCTTCATGAATGACAGAGTTATGGACCGGACACGAAATTGCGGACGGACGGACGGACGGACAGAATGACGGAAAAGTGCATTCCTATAGTTCCCGAAACTGGTTTTCAACCAGTAGGGGACTAAAAAGAAACTCACGATCCTGCTGTGAGGTTTCAAAAAAAAATAATCTCGAAATGCTGAAAATTATATGCTGAAAATAAAAAGTCTTAGGTCACTATGTTACTTTTTGTGCTTTTCTAACTGAATTAAAAACATTATAATAAAAATGCAATGAATTGTCTTTGAGGAAAAATATCTAATGGAAAAAACATTGCATCTAATTAATGATCTTTTGCGACAGTAAAATAAAAAAGGAAATCTCACGTTGCTTTCCTAGTTTCTCCACTATTAAAAAACACATTTACCCTCCTCCAAAACAATCTATTTTGAAAAAAAGGCACAGCATTTATAGTAACTTTCAAAAAAGAAAAGAAAGGCTTTCATTAAAAGGAAATTAACAAATTGTTTTTTACAGGTGCTCTCAGTCTATTTTATCAGAAAAAACAAAAGAAAAGAAATGAAATTGCGCAAAATCGAACCAAAGAACATGTGACTTAAAGTTCTGCAATGACTCCTGCTGAAAATTTCTAAGCCCATGAAATACTGACTTTTAAAAAATCACCCTTTCGAAAGATGCCTAACAGTCTACACTGGCCAGTTTTAGCTCATACTGCAAGTACTTAGTGTATACAACTGTAGAAAAGACAATCTATGTGTCTGTACTTTCTCAACATATCCTAATTAATTCTACAAAATCACATTCCAACATTTCGTATACTGGTAAAAGTATAAGTAATAGTAATCCATATTTTGTTGAAGTCTATGTATATAACATTTGGAATAAAACTGTCACACACATAACATTTTCTGTTCCACTCAAATAATGGCTACCAGCACTGATCCATGAATGAAATAATGAAATGATCCACTAATTGAATAATTGTAATCATAAATAAAATCCAGTGACTGAATATTGCAACAACAGATTCCATAAAATGAATAATGGCAACCATGGATTCTGTAATGAATAATGGCAATCATAGATTGCATAAATTGAATAATGGCAGCCACACAATCCAAAAAGTGAATAATGGCAGCCATAGATTTCATAAAATGAATAATGGCAGCCATAGATTCTGTAAAGTGATAAAATGGCAACCCCAGATTCTATAAAGTGAATAATGGCAACCATAGATTCTGTAAGTAGAATAATGGCAACCAATTTTGCTGCTACACAAACATACAAAAAATTATAACCCAAAAAAAAGAAATTTTTAAGTACACTGTTTAGAAATATTATTTCCATTACTGTATAAATCAGAAAAAAAAAGATAACATATTTTCATAACAGTCACTTTTTAAACCAGTATTATGTCTGTTAGAGGGGGAAGAGAAATCTGTAAGCGAGAAATCAGTGGGGCTCCAGATATTTGGCAGTTACAACATAAAATATTATCACATATAAATAACAATGAAAAAAGTAATAAACTATATACATCATACAACAGACCCTGAGAATTTTTATCTATAATTGCAGTAGTATTTTGAATTATGTACAGAAAATTTGCCTAAAACAGGCATCATCTGGCAGGAATAATCCAACGAAGTTTGGGAACCAGTCCAAGCATGTAGCCTTGCCATTGGTTGATTTAAGATTATGCCCAGAAGTAACCAATCAGATGCTAGAATTTTTTAGACTGGTCTCCAAACTCAGTTTGATAACCATGCCCATGACATCAAAAAATGTCACCCCTTATATGATTTTAAAGTAAAAGGTGTGTGGCACATTAGTAGAAGAGATGTATTATGAATCAAGCATATATTGGAATGACCTTTCACCAGCATTCAATTTTATACAACCTTTTCTTATATTAAGTTGCACACCTTACAATTATGTTTATCTATTTTCTAAAATAGTCTAAGAAGTAATGACACAAATATGCAGCACTGTACTAAACTGACAGCCATTTTTTTAAAAATTATAACAAGTTTCATTTCTACCTTTGCTGCACTACAATACACGGCACTCAACTATCTTTATACTACAAGAACTTTTCTGAGGCAAGAATGGTGACAAGCTTATATTCAGGTCTACTTTGCTGAGACATAGACCTGAAACTGCCTAAACATTAATCTACCTATGCATCGGTTCGAAAAAATGGAGAATCTAAATGATTTACAGCAGGGTCTTATGTATGACTGTACAATATATATCACAAGGCATGCAGAATAAAAACAGCTTTAAGCAGAGCAAGCATGCAAAAATGAGGTAAAAAACCCTAAAAATTCCCTATTAAACTTTTTTTGAATGATTACAGTATAGATTAATATGCTGAAAACACTTAAACCAGTGTTTAGTACTTGTACTGATTAATGATTACAGTATCACTGTTACTGAAAGAGAATATCATGCATTCTAATCATAAAGAAGTAAATACTACTATGACAATTATTTGGATGTAAAAATGAAGAAATGTTAGACTGCCAGTGTATGTGATTCTTACTGATTGCCCTATAACTGAGCCATTAGCCATTATTCTCAGCTTTGAGTTGTTTGTTTGTTTTTTTTAAATAAAATCATAAACAAAAGCCATCACGTCACAACACAATTTACGTGCCACTAAGACTTTCGTTCTTCAGAAAAATTTAACAACGCCTGAACTACCTCAGCTTCTGCCTCTGCTCTCCTTTCTTGCTCCTCCCGGTAGTGACGCTGCCGATTTTCAAAATCTTGTAATTGTCTTTGATACTGATCCATTTGTTGGCGTAATAAATTATCTTCTACCTGAAAAAAAAAACACATTCATGTCTTAAAAGAAAAAAACACGACTGATTTCATTTTTACATCAGTATTGCTGTTAACAAACTGTCTGATACCTTTCCTGTACTCTGTAACTTTTATTATTTGGGGTGTCCTCCTCATAAAATTTTATGGACTTAAGTTGTTATTCATCTCTATAAAAAAAGTCCTTGTCAATGTTTAAAACAGTATTTAACAAATCACAATTTTACATGTACACAATACGAGTTATCTACAAAAGTAAATTAGCAGTTTACCCATCATTCCTTGAGTCAACTGGTTATGTAATCCTTAAATCAATTTTCTCTTTTGTAATACGGTTATGATGAAAATCATCAAATTTATTTTAATCCTAGTATTAAAGACAACTTAAAAGCTATCTCATTGCGTAATTTAGTAAATACAAGGTCTCTATCAGCAGCATGAAACCTGTGTTTCACTGATTAAATTTATGCAAGAAAAGTTAAGTTTTCTAGATCTAATGTTTCCTTTCATTACAAACTATTCCAAAGGAGCTGAAATAGCATATTTATTTCTATTGATATGTCTCTTAGAATACATGTACCATATGTAAAATAGACAATCATGCAAACACTTTATGCAATAGAAAGCTTGAGAATGAACCAGCCAAAATGTATATGGATCTTGTTGAAATACAAAAAACTCATAAGATTTTCTACACTTATTTTATTCATTAATTAGACAATTTTGTTCAGTTGCTTTTATGCTGATTTACAGTTTTTATTTGAATTGAGTAATCAATAGTTTTTTTTTACAAATAATGAAAACATGTATATCTTTTACAAGATGGACACTCTCTTTACACATTCCATTATTACGCCATAATGTCAGGAATAAATTTACTGTCCCAAACTTCAACGCTTGTTATTGTATTTTGTAGTTTTGCTCTTTACTAGATATCTACCCAATATTAGTAATATGTAATAAGAATTTTTAGAAAGTAAATAAATCATTTAAGAAGTAACAAATCAGTACAGTCATTCAGCACTCTGTTAAACCATTTCTTAAACTGTTAACCCACAAAAGTCCAGCAGTTTCAAAATGTAACATCAGTATACAAGGGACATCACTCAAAAGTAATAAAAAAACAATAAATTTTCACTGTTTCAAAAGTTTAAACCATTCATTTTTCCATCTGACAGAATATACCTATATGTACTTCAAAGTAAATCTAAACAGAGCTTACAGAACTAAAGAGGCTGAGTTAGGTCTGAGAGTTTTAGTCACTGCAAGCCATAAACATTAACAGTGCAGTCTGAAATGCAGTTATTGATCCATCTATTATAATAAACAGCCTGAGGAAGACACTGCTGGAAAAGCCATTGCAAGAGGACATATAGTGCAACATTGCTACACAATCTCCCAGGGACTCCACTTCAACTATCCTTTTAACCTCTTTTCTTACCCAAAAGAAGAAAGAAGGATTATTGATAACTATTTAATGACTTCCATAAATCACTGTTTTCCCTTTTAAGCTTGAAGAATATGCAAGAGTTTTGGCTTGCAACAGCTGAGAGGGCTTTAGAGACTTTGGGCTGCTCCCAGGGGTTGACTAAATTGAAGACAACACTTGAAGCATTAAATAAACAGGCTAAATGTGCATTTAGCACTTAACTCATGTTGTATTATATGTTTAATTGCTTTTAATTTGCTCAAAAGTGGAAACACTGGCAGGCTCCCTGCATATGGCCTTGCCTTACCATTTTACAAGCATCATTAAAAGACACAAGCATATAAAATGTTCTCTGATTTAAACAGCAGCTGATGCAAGGGTACTCCAGTCTAGTGTATTGATTTTCTTTGTCTTTTTGTTTCTTGTTAAGCAGAAAAAACTTGTATTTTCCATAACTCCCTGCAGAAGCACTGCAGATTCAGTTCTGTGATCTGAGTTGCAGGCAGCTGACACATGGTACCCTAAGTGATAGCAACCACTTTTTCTGCACCAAGCATCATGTGCACATTTCAAATCATTGCAAGGTAGGCTTTGTGCTTTGTCTTATCTTGATACCATATCACCATAGGCAGATGTGCCCATTCTGGGGGTCAGTGAAACCCGGGCAATCGCGGCTGTAAATCAGCACGCAATCAGTCAGTGTTCCATGTCGTAATACGGTTGTCATGACAAATGTAGTGATGCAAGGTTACACTTCTGCATCTCATTGCTAGAATTATTATATCTGCACATGTTTGGAAAGAAAAATAGCATATGGAGCCGGGTATGAAACCACAAACATGTGCCATCTAGTTTCATCTATAGTGGCTCTTTGTGTCTGCTTCTTCAAACTTGCCATACAGAAAACTAAGCAATGGGACTTTACTTTGTTTCTGTCTGAAATAACACATCTGCAACTAACAACGAACCTCAAGCATACATGAATCATCCTTCAAATGCATGCCTTCTACCACGTTCTACATTCTATATAACACCTACAAGTTCGGTTCCCAGGCAGAAAAGGGTTAAGAACACATCACTCAATCCTCTATCTCAGGAAATGTAAAGGGCAGATTGCTAAATGAATTTTTCAGCTTATTTCTGAAGAAGAGAGACTGAGAAATTTGTTTTTTAACTTGACACAGGGGGACAAGAAATGGGAACAGAATCAGATGAGAATTTCAAAATTCTGTCATCAACTTAAACAAAGCATAATCATTTAAACATCAATTAGTTAAGAGCTTCTGAGATGCATTTAAGCTCACATATGCTGTGGTTTTACAGTTTCTGTCCTAGCACTACATCAGCCTCTGGATATTGGTTTTAAAGGTGTGACAACTACTGCTTGTCTTGCTGAGCTTGCCCACATTAGACACACAGAGAAAACACAACATCACAGACTGAAGCCTCATAATGGCAAAATACAAAAGCATTAAGACATCTTAACAAACTTAATGTTAAAACTATTTAATTCATAAAATATTAAGAACGTGTGAGACTTTTTTATTAACCATTTCATGATATCAAATATTTAGAAGGGATTTTCTTCATCAATTAATCAGTTTAAAACAGCACAATATCTGTCTGTCAGATATTCAAGTCTTTTCTTAATGCCTGACTGTCCTAATTACAAAAAATAATACTTTAATATGCATCTTGTACTATGTTTAAGTAAATATGACAGCATTTTGCTCATATCAGCCATTTTGCCTTTTCAAATTTGGAGCTAAAACAACTTTTTGACACCTCCAGAATGAAGAGTTGCAAACAAGGGAGAGCAGCTGCAATTTTCCAATATCTGCACCAACGTGCATCCCTTACTTTAGTTACCATTAGACACTGCATATAACCCACCTTCACTGCATGCTAAATTACTTTCATTGAAAAGCACATACTTGCTAACAAAAAGATGATTTCAACTATTTATCTGTTTTAAATAACTTTATCAAAATTGATCCAACCAGAAAACTGAAAGCATTTTTACACATGACAGATCTTATTTGCTGAGCACACTGCATTTGCAAGAACCCCTTACTGAGTTGCATAAGGTTTCGCCTAAATAAAACATAATTTGTCACCGTATGTTCGATACTCATCCAAATCAGTATAACATGACAATTTTCTTTTTAATAAATTTCTGCAATTAAGTTGTATGTCTTCAATGCTTCTCCAAGATAAACAATATGCTCATCTGTTACTTGAATATTTCCTCATTGGATATTGATTTAAATATAGAAATTCCTCATCAAGTGTAATTTGATTTGGCTAGATATATAAATGAACAGTATTCAGAGCTGCAATAACAAAAAAAAATTAGATATCGATATCTAATAACAGGGATTTGGTAAAAAAAAAGCTTTTGAGAGGCTACTATGTTTATTTATACCATTTATCAATGAGTAAACATTTAAAGCTATTAACACAATGTCATGTACATGTAGTACTGTTTATATACATACACACTGTGCAGTACTTTTTCATACTTTCAAATATGAAATTTGGGCATAATATATCTTTAAAGATTATGTACATTGTTATAATGTTAAGCTTAATTATAAAATCATTGCCTTTTTGTGAAGTTGTGAAGAATTATAAAACTGGAAAAAGTAAAGGCATGAATAGTGTATGATGTCAGTTTTCCCTGGTCAATATATCATCATATTGACTGAACCCAAAGGGCAATAACTGTTTAGTTATTAACGCTTACCCTGCTAAATTTCTATAATAAATTTGTCCATCTTCCAATTTGGACAGTACTATTAACTGAAATTAAAAAGGGTGCATACCAAAAAGATACTGACTGAATGGCAAACAGTGCAGATCATGATCAGACTGCACAGATGTGCAGGCTGATCGTGATCTACACTGGTCGCAAAGGCAGAACAATCCTGTCCAGCATGATTAAGGTTAAATCCAGCAACTCAAAATAACATTTCGTATCCCTCATTTACAGCTTTTCCAGTATTATGTCTTAAACTGTGTACAAGGTCTCAATCTTATGATGATGTCACTGTTGGAGGTCAATACACGTTTTAGGAAGTCAATATCACTTTTTATCTTTTCACTTTTCCACAGCTTTAGATGTGCTTAATTTGTGTGCTTTTAGATGATATATATATATATATACAGATAATATTTTCTTTTACAGCTATTTACATTCTTGTTGACCTCATATATATTTGTTAATGGTCGGTTAAAAAGCTCATCAGAGCTTATGTTTCATATGTTTGTGTCTTGCCGACTTGAAATAAAATTTATTCTATTGTATTGTATTGTATCACTAATCATAACACTTTGTTTAGACTAAAAATTTTGATTTAACATTTAAATTTATTACTGCATTTCATTTATTTTGAACTGTTATATCAGAACTCCATGAATGATAGTCTGGCATACTCTACACTTAAGTCTGGTATAAAATTCAATAGCCTGACATATTTTAAAACTAAAAAGATAAAACATTATATGAATCATACAGTATTGTTAAAACTACTTAACGCAACAAAGAATAATAAACTGCTAATTGAATTTGAACATCAGACTATGGAAGAAATAGGTATAAAATCTATGTAAAATCTCATTTATCCAGACAAACCTGTATACTTTACAACCGCACATCAACATTTGAAAGTCCCAGAGAAAGCGGCTAAGTTTAGTTTCAAACCCTGATAGAAAGAGTATTTCCGGTATTTCAAACCTTGATAGAAAGAGTATTTTGCTAGAATTTGCGTTACTTTCATTCAGTCATGGAATGAGCGATAGCTTCTTTCCTGATCAGAATCTGTGTCTCCAAGCTTGTCACATTTTGGGAGATAATGCTTGTTTTAAATGCATGACTGTTTGAAATTCACAAGTAGTGTTCATGAAAAATTAAATTAACAAAAATCAAAAGATCACAAATATTATTAAATCCACATTAGTATGAGTATTATAGGACACTAGATATATATATATGAGATCTTACCATTGCTCTTTCTGCATCGTATTCTATACTGCCTATACCATCTAACCTACTTAAATCTACCCAGCCTTTCCATATCACACATACACCATTTAGTATAAACTGTGACTTTAAATGAACCTGAAATATAATGAAACAAAGTCATTTATATACAATGTACAAACAAATTACAAAATGATCTTATTATTTTTTCTGTTTTCCCCAATGTGCAGCCTGCAAGATTTCAGAAAATCTTCCTTGAAGACACTTTCTGTGTTATAAACTGTTCCCTTTAATTGACTCATTTCAAGACATAGGTCATAATTTCTGAAACTCAGGAACACTTTTTATGTTTGTAAATTAGTAAAAGATAAATTCAGAGGGTATTTAAAGCCACCCATGTAGCTTAAAAAATGGTTTCAATACTGCTTTATTCCACTGATCATAATGTGAAATCACGAAGAGCAATATGAGAGTTTTATACAATAAAGTTAAATCAAAGACTGAACCTATAGGTCATAGGTTGTAGGCTTGAGCTCCAATTAGGCTAAGACACTGCCTTCTTTTCAGACACCTGAACTCATTTATCTAATGAACAGAAGAAAGATGAGTTCAGAGTGTCTTTATGGACTTCAATCTGTCAACCAAGCTAACAGAAACTAGTCTACATCTTGACTTGCATGCCAGCACAAACCAGTTTAGGTCAAGTGTAACTTCTGCTAATGGCGTAATCTGCCATACATTTCATTGAAAATAATTCTAGATGCTAGCACACAGGAAGTCGGAGCTAAAGAAATGCAAAGCACAAATTATGTTGGTGATACTGTACGGTTACTTCCCCTGTCTCTCAACCATAAGGTGTTATTTGTTATTGTTTAAAATGAGTGCCTGTTCAGTTGTGAACTATGTCAAATCATAGTGAAAAATTTGACTGACGTCTACAGTGTGTGTTTTTTCTTAGACCAGTTTTGGGCCAATACTGGGCCCTAATCCAAACAGCAAAGAGAATGTTTTTTCCTAATTTCAAAGTTAAATTCCCAAAGTTAAGAAGATTTTTTTTTTACTTTTTCAACCAAGACTGTACCTATGAAACCTTATGTGAAAAACAAGACAGTATGCTACCTTAATGCATTTATGGCCATTTGTCCTTAAATGTAACATTTTAATAAAAAAATATGACCTTTAACATTTCCAAATTTAGATGTTTTAAAACGCATTTTTCCCAAAATCAGAGAAAAAAAACACTGGTTTTACTAGCAGCTATCTGGTCATCTAGCAGCTATCCACCTCATGCAGGTGAGACAGGCACATTCAGATAGCCGAGTTCTTTATGAACAGATGCCTTGGTTTTTAAATATGTGCAAAGCACTGATACACAAGAAACACTCTTTCTTGGGATGATCCAGTATTAATTTCTTATAGGAGAGATCGCCGTGACGTCACGCGTTAACATCTGTTTATCTGGTGGTTGGCAAAACAAATGATTTTAACACCGTTTGCGTATTGAATCAGAATTTTTAATTTTTAATAACTTTTTTGCTCATTTATGGATTTTCAAAATTCAAAAAGATTTGAAATACTAACAATCTTCATATTTTTGTATCCAAATATCTTTTTTCAATGAATAACCGTTTTAAATGACATATAATTTTAAAAGCGGCGTAGTGATTTTCACAACCTTTAGAAAAACAGTGTAAGTTAAGCGTTCATAATTAATCCATTTTATTTCGAAATTCAATTAAAAGTAATCAATAAATTGCTTGTTTTACAACCTTTCCATTGATCAAAAAATTATTTATGTAATTTGTGTTTTAAGAAAGTTTAGACCGTTAGAAAAACATCACTGTTTACAAAAAACATGGACGGTCGGCTTCTGCCCACCCGATCACTGTCTTATCAGTTCTAGAAATAGAATTTGTATACAAACACGATCTCTCCTATTGGGTGAAACACACTCGAGAGCACCTCAGCAATTTCCAGTGCTCCAACCAAGCCACTATTGTTGGTCTGGATGTACAGTTAAGCAGTTACCACTAGCTAGTCCAGTCTGTACATTATCATATGTTTCATTATTAAACCAAAGATAAGAAAATTTATATGCTAAAAACGACTTGTTACTGGTTGACAATTTGTTTTGCACGAGACCTACTGCATATCCGAAGATTATGGCACTAACGTGATGCAAGCGTAGGCCTACTGTGACTACTTTTACTTTAAATCACGTTTTTTTTCTTTCCTGAAGGCTACATCCATTACTGGGATAGTTTCTATAAATTAACAGAAACTTAGAGAATAAATTGTCGTTTTACAGTTTCAAAATTCAGCGGCCCTGTTTTGTTGTTGTTGTTGTTCTTATCATTGGTCTTATCAACGTGACTTTACAAGCCTAATAAAGGTAACTACAGTAGTGTGTAGATTTCCGTCAAGTATAACGGCAGTTACATCACATCAAGGAATTCAATTCACAGTAAACAACTAACTCTTACTTTTAATCATCGACGAAGACCTTTATTAAAGTCTAAAAAAACTGAGCGTTTGTTTCCTGTATCATGAACACTCAAAAAATAGGTAGATCTAGGTCCGTATCGATTTTTTATTAAATGGGACTTTTCGGAAATTATTTTTGTGTCAAAAATGAATACACATAAGAGGGTTATGCCTTTAGAGCATCAATAAGTTGATATTTAACATCACCGACCATGTTTAAGGTAGTTCTGCACGTGATGGTGTAACTTCATTTACCCGGAAACTTCATTCGTCGTACGGAAATGAAAATTATTTTATGAATCAACGACAACTTGTGATTAATTTATTAAAATGGCACTGATACTAAGTCAAATATGATGTGAAAACATATGACACGTTAAATAATTCAAAATAATGTCTAAAATTAGCGTGAAATATCCGGTTCATATTAATTATGATCCTATATCTCAAAAATAAGCACAAGAGCCTATGCATTTTATTTCACCACATTATAGGCTATATGTTTTTTTTACAACTGTGAGAAGTTTCATCAAAATCTAAATTGTAAAAAAAAATCTAATCGCGACAATGTTTTGAAAGTACACTTCATTATGAAAAATTGCGCGAGGTCCAAATTTTTTCCAAATCAGTCTAGCAAAAAATCAAGCATACGGCTCTATCCTTTTTACTTGCTGAATTTTCTAGGTATATTCTTTTGGAAGATCAGAGTTTAATCAAGTTCTACATTGTAGAAAAAAATTCTATCCAAGCGTGCAGAACTCTATATAGATGAATTAAAAGAACGCCACTGTCACCATATATATATGTATTGTGTTTTAAATATTGTATAACACCTTGTCTGTCCGAAATATTTTTGAATACCATATGTCTATTGTAATACACTCCCACAGTCTGAAGAATTTATTTAATTATGTTGTCACTATTATGTAACCTGATCGCAAATAAAAGTAATTGTTGAAAAACAAACAAACAAAAAAAAAACCTTAAAGCATAATAAGTGCCGTGAAAAAAAATCCCCAAAGCCATAAAAACATTTAAGGTAGAGTAGGCGGGATACTGAATAATTTTAGGCCTTACGGCACCCGAGTTAGTTATAGTCAGTGGACACCAAATAAACAAGAGCCATGTCAGACATGGCTAATCCCCCCACCGGGCATATCATAATTGAAGGATGTGGTCCGCATCAGGGGTTTTAAGATGTGGAAGAAAGAATAAGTCAGTAGTGAGGTGGTTTACTGCTAAATTTTATTAATTTTCATGAAGAGTATAACTATGATGTTTTTCTATATGGCTACTGTAAAAAGAAGGAATGGAAAGCTAACAGGGAACAAGAGTGCCAGAATGTCACAATATATGCCCGTCAAAGCAAATTTCTTTACTCTAGCAGCTGTATTTGCAAATGGAATGTTAATTTTGTGGTTGTTTAGTAATCATTGTAAGTCTTTTGTTTTTTAAAGTCCACAAAAAAACTCCTTACTAGGTAGAGATACCTTATATATAATAAAATTAATAAAATACACCTAAAACTGGAGAGTTACATCTATGCTGTACCACAGAAAAGTGGTCTTGTTTTTTCCCTAGGGTCAATTATAAAAATGTTACAATATAAGTTATTTATAGTAACAACTAAGGGAAGTTAATCTTTATAAAAAAAAAAAAAAAAAAAAAAAAATTGCAAGTCCACACAAAAATCTTTATCAGGAAGAGACTGGTCAAAATACACCTCAAAATTGGATTTAGCATGTTTGTTGTACTACAGAAAAGTGGTCTCGATTTTTCCCTACGACTAGTAATGAAAAAGTTACAATAAAAGCTATTTAAAGTAACAACAAAGGGAAGTAATTCTAAAGAAGGGAACTGTGCATGACACTTCGTCTCATGATGGTGTATAATTGTGCCAAGTTACATCAAAATCCCTCCATGCATGAAGAAGAAATGCTTCGGACAAAGTCATTCTTGTATCTGACCTTTGGCCTCTAAGTGTGACCTTGACCTTAGGCCTAGTGACCTGGATCTTGCGCATGACACTCCGTCTCGTGGTGGTAAACATTTGTGCCAAGTTATATCAAAATCCCTCAATGCATGAAGAAGAAATGCTCCGGATAAGGTTTTTATTCTTGTATCCTTTGACCTCTAAGTGTGACCTTGACCTTAGACCTAGGGACCTAGTTCTTGCGTAAGACACTCCACATCGTGGTGGTAAACATTTGTGCCAAGATATATCAAAATCCCTCCATGCATGAAGAAGATATGCTCCGGACAAAGTTCTTTAAGAAAATATGATAAAGGGGAATAACTCAAAAAATAGGCAAGGTAGAGTTATTGTTCTTGCACACTGCACTTCCTCCCAATGTGTTCTATCAGTGTATGAAGTTTGAAGAAAATCCCTCCAGTACTTTTGGTGTTATGCTCTGGACAAAATGTTTTAAGAAAATATGATAAAGGGGAATAACTCAAAAAATAGGCAAGGTAGAGTTATTGTTCTTGCACACTGCACTTCCTCCCAATGTGTTCTATCAGTGTATGAAGTTTGAAGAAAATCCCTCCAGTACTTTTGGAGTTATGCTCCGGACAAATTTTTTTAAGAAAATAAGATAAAGGGGAATAACTCAAAAAATAGGCAAGGTAGAGTTATTGTTCTTGCACACTGCACTTCCTCCCAATGTGTTCTATCAGTGTATGAAGTTTGAAGAAAATCCCTCAAGTACTTTTGGAGTTATGCTCCGGACAAATATCGTTGCGGACGCACGGACGGACGGACGGACGGACAGACGGACGCACGGACGGAGAGCATTTCTAATATCCCCTTCACCTTTGGTGGGGGGATAAAAAAGATCGAATGGTAAACCAAAGAATTATAAAATACATTTATTTTTATAACTCTTTGGGTAAACTTACTGTACTCCGTGTCTCTAGTTACTTCCTCTGTCAATCCGCAGATATCTTTTCTGATAAAGAATCATCGGCAGATATCAGATTGAAATGAAAGTGATAATTACGTCACAAGTTGGTCTAGGGGGCAGAGGGGTGCATGTCACACCGGCAATATTATGGATATCAAAAGGCGACTTTTGATGGTGGAGGAAAATTCCAGATAACTTACACTTCGATTCAGCAGTAAGTACCTGTCGGGGGAGTGTTTGGCTTAGAAATTGTGGTACAGCATAATGTACTGTAAAACTGAGTCATGAATGAATTTCGCAACAATAGATATTATTGGTAAAACAGTGGTGTACAAGTTCAGATTTTACTACTGATACGTGTTACAGAGTACAACGAACTCGCCTCAACTGCGTTAACCGAAAGAAACGCAAGAAAATGTCATCGAAAACGGCGTATCTTTGAAGTATTTAGCATTTTATTATACTTTTAAATCATAACACTTTTTTATCTTTAAGCAAAACTGAAAGCATCACAATTTGTTTAATTTCTACCATTATATAACGGAGATGAAGACAAAATTGTGTTGCCGACGTTTTAAAGACCTCCTTTCTTTCAGTCTCGTTATCAAGAATCGTCACGTAATTAAAATTAATTGCTTTTGGAGGTCATAACATATTGCTTTTTTTCAAGTCCAGATGTAAGGGGCATGTCAATTTATTCAAACAGAAATGAAGGGGAAAAATGACTAACAAGTCAAAAGGCGAATCAAAGGTTATGTTAATTCCGCTAGGAACAGTTATATTGCGCAACCCTTATTAGCGATAACAATTCGATGAATAACCTTGAATAGCCTAGCACGTGTGTTCGTTCAATCCATTCATTGTCCATAGACATCCTGTAGTGTTATTAACTTTTTGACAGTTGTTATTCGATCAATTAAAGTTCTTCTCAGTGATCTATGGCGTAAAATGTTTCATTTCTCAATATGGTCACAGTTTCTACTCAATTGTTTGGAGCGTAAACAACTGCACGGTTGACTGCGTACATTGCCGGTAATTTAACGTAACGGTTGGAATAATATTAAATGATTCTCATTTATAATTTGTTTCAGGAATAACAAATTAATGAAAGACAACCAGTGCAAGGTTGTGCATATTCATATTTTTGTAAACTCAAATTTCAGAGCAAGTGAACTTTCTCGGCTGGATGGCAATAATTGAAAAAAAATGCTTCTGAAGTTTAGTTTGAGCATGAACCTAAAGCAAATTAACGCACAAAAAGCAAACACAATCCTATTGGAATGGGGGTATTATTATCTGTACGTCAAGCTGCGTTATACATTTTTACTGTAAAAAGACAAAATTTGATCATATTAGTGCGCAACGGAACAGCTTTTTACCTCCAAACTTAACAATTGAGCAAAACTGTTATTTCAACTCGAGCAGCCTTTTACACAACATGAAGGCATAATAGCACACTCTCGTATGTAAGGATCTGTGACGTCACCGATAAGGTCTGCTATCTAAAAATAGCTCAGCACTCAATTTGCGGACAAACAACCAGTGCATTCATTTTACAATAGTATAAGTAAACCATAAATTTTGCATTTATTTCGTTATTTTTGTTCAGGTTTCTAGCGTGCACATCGCAAACAAATGTTTTTCTTCACTTTTTATTTCACTAAACTAGCCGAGAAACTCTTTATTTTATATCCATGTTAGAATTATCGCTTTTTCATCAATATATATGTATGGATGGATAATGTTATTATATAATTCTGTTCTTTTTGTGACACGTTCAGTTTAAAAAAAAAGAATATTTAAAAAAGTAGAATAACTCGGGAAAATGTATTAACACCAAATGGAAAAACGTTATTTAAAACAAAAATGTATTCACAGATCCAAATTGTTCTTCTTAGTTACTGTCATATATTAACATTATATTTTAGTAAAAAATCTTCCGTTTTAATTGTTTGATTTAATAGATCTATATGTGAATGTAAAATCGCATAATTTAAATTCACTGAAATTTTTAAATGTTATAAACAACATATATATTTTAATGTCAACTGTCATCCACATTATTATTTTCGGCCACATATTCAGTTATTCGTTGAAACAATTAACACCTCTGTGATATACATATGTTGTGTTTTATTACAGATGACCCCTTAGTGTGACATAATAAACTAAAGATATTTGACTTTTGATAGTAATATTTAGATGTTATCTGATAATAAATATGTTTGAATCTAATGCATCACCATTATTTTCTACCAAATCATGCATATATTTATATGTATTTTTAAAAAGGATAGATCGAAATATTTGATGGATCCACACCGACCACTGACATCGGTGATCATAAATGAGTTTTCGTCTTGTGTTGTGTGAATCAATTGTTTAGAAAAAAAACAACATGTAGTTATATTTGTTATGATTTTAATTCTGCTGATACATTCTTTGGACGTCATGAATCAAAATGATTTAGCATTAAAGTTTCAACTACAAGTGCTCTTTGGTGTGTCGCATCCGAAAATATTGTAACTTGTTATTAAGCTGTAAACCGTTCTTTTTATGCAAGATTTAAATAGTATAATATGGAGTAATATGGATGCCATGCTTCAAAATAGTGCTCTTTATTTGTTTAGTTGGCCCGTTTTGAATCGTTTTCTTAAAATAATATGTCTGTATATTTTGTATATTCCTTACATTCGTTCCAATATATTTCTTTAATTAGTTATTTATATTTTCATATTTTTATTCTGTTAACGGGTGCGACAATTTTATACAGGTGGCATGTTACATTTTTAATTCCCAGATAGCTGATGATTCATTATATACAGAAAACGCGCTCTTGTCCGCAATTCGCGCATTGCATTATGGTATAACTGCTGTATGTTCTATTTATAGAACACGAGAGAGTGCTATTAGAAACGTTGAAAAACGTGAGCTATTCAATCTAGCGGCAGCCATTTAAAAAGTAATTCAAGGGTCATGTTTGGTAAGTGATCAATTAGAGTAGGCTCTTAAACGTTGCATAATGTCACACTTTATTCATTATTACTATAACTTTTCGACTGACCGAACGCACCGACAAATAAAACTATCATTCATTTTAGACCGGTTTGCCTGTATACGTATTTTTGTTTTCAAATTCTACATAGAAGATTTTGATTGCCATGTATTAATTACTGATTAATTATGGCATTAACTAAACGGTATCGATTTTCCACTTACTGGCTTCTTTCTATGACCTTTGTTACCCAGATTCGTCTTAGGTAACTTACCCAGAGTATTTTTTATGTGGGACCATTCAATTGATTCGACAGTTTCGTTGAATTGAATAAAAATGAAACAATTAACCCATCTATAAACTGTCAAGTGTGGCACTTGAAAAAATGAAAATTTTCTAAAATTGAAAGAGTTTAATTTCAACAACACTGAAAAATAACCCCAGCAAGCTGTTTTCGACATAGTTATGAAGGGATACAACCATAACAAAATTCTGAAATTCTGATACAGAGTTGTCCTTTTGTATAATACGAAACAGACAATCAATTCTGATAGAAGTCTAAAAGTAGGAACTATCTCCTGTACTGCTTGATAATAGTGTCACGAAAAACGATTTGGGTGGGTGTTTAAAAGACACAGGACTGGTGAGGTCACCATGTAGAGAAAACATTATATACCTTTTTTTGTTGTATATTGCTTCAACGTTCTTAATACAGTAATATGGGACACGCCAATAATTGATTCATTAAATTACCCTAACCCTTTCGGAACTTTAAGCAAATGTATGATCAAAATTAACGTACAAAGCAGCAATAGCTATCCTGCCCTTTATTTGACTATCACTACATTTCTATTATGATAATTTGGTTCTACTTGAGATGATTATATGTTTACAGTTGTACTAATGATAAGCAGCGACAATGGCGATTGAGAAATGATTGACGTAACTATCAAGTTTTCTTCCGTAAACAAAAATTGTTTTTGTCCAAGCATATTTAATTAGTTCACTTATATATACAATGAAAAATAACATCACTAGACCGATAAACAACATGTAATAAAATATTTTCTCTGTCACAAAGACTCTATTGTTCTTTTATATACCAGGGAACATTTTATTTGTCCCGTTTATTTCTTAAACTATTGTCAGTGCATGCGAAACATGTTTTATATTGTTAACATTAAAATAGAATACAAAATATTATATAATAATAGTATTCATTAGAAATAGAGCTGATCAGATACAGTTTGAAGCAGCTTGAAATGACTTTGACCTGTACGATAGATTGTACTTACTTTTCCTGGTTCTCTGTCAAAATTTACAAATTCTGGAGTTGGTACCCGGTCATCTGGATTTTCTGACCAAGCATTTGGTGTAAACTGTAACTGTAAATTTATTCCTGTTGCGACGAACGCCTGCAAAAAAGTTAAATTGAAATTTTAGCGCTCGAAAGAAAGTGACAAAGTCTTACAATTCATACTACGAGCTCAATTTTTTTTTTGCATTAAACGGAAAGACTAAAAGTTCTACATCTAAACAGATTTGATGATTTAGACAAATTTAGAAGTTCATCAAAAATAAGCTGATTGGTTCCATATTTCCGAATTGAAAAAATAAATGCGGTAAGTTTAATTTTTCTGATGACTGGAAAAATTGTTATTGAACTATTCTTTGCGATGTAAAGTTGTTGTTTTTTTTCTTAATAAAGATAGTATAGGTTAATGTCATACACTATATTTAATGATCAATAAAGTTATACACGTTATCAAATAAGACAGTATGTTATAATATTTGAGTTAGAAAAAAATAAGACAAGTTCTGGAAAACAAAATAAATTGATTATTTTTGTGAATATTGAAAAAGTCGTCGAATATAGCAACATGTTTACAACCGGCAAATTTATATTTACACTGAAAAATTTTGTCTGAATTTTAGTTAATAAAGCAAACTATTCATAGATATTTTGATGACATAATATTATTTTTTGTCTAGAATTGTACTTTGTTCAATTCAGATGACCTTCGCTACAAGCTTTTTTACATAATTATATAATGCATATGAATCTCTTTTTTTTTAAAGTATCATTGTAACATACAGTTCTGCGTTGTAAACGGCTATTTTAATGAAATTGTATTGTGAACAAAATCAACGTTTATTAGTTTGTGTTTTTACTTAAAAGTATAATACCAGTATTTCTCTTTGTATTCTGTACATGTATGACAGACTTAGGAAATATTACAAGCTACTAAAACATAGGCTTTCCAGCAGCTTTAAAACGTCTTACTTTAACTGATTTTTTTCTTTTGAAATCTGGCATTTCCCAAATTTAAAGATTATGGATATAAATTCTATGATTCCAATTCCTATAATTTATTTTACAGGTTTAAAACGTGCATAAATATTGTCTAAATAATAGGCATACATGTATGTAAAAAAATAAACGATTCTGCCGATAAAGATGTTAAAGCACTGTTTGGCTTTAATATATTTAATTAGTCTTAAATGACTTCAATATTTATAAATTGACGTTTGCAACCTGGATGAGTTGAATATTAAATACAGATCGAGACAAAGATTAATAACGGCAATATTCATAAAACAACGATATAAATAACATGATTAAAACGTGAAATGATGATATATTAACATAATTACTTATGTGTTTAATACATTTATAGTTACGTGTTAACGTATAATTCATATCACCTTCACCATAAACGCGGAAATAGGACGTTTACTTTTATACAGTTTCAAGGAAAGAAATGTTTTCTGCGTAGTATTCACGGTAATTATATATGACCTGTGTCGTATCTTTAATCTATCAACTTCTTAGAAACAATCGTTGAAACAATTTGACTTAAATGTAGGCGACTTTAATAAGATAGTGCGGGTGATACAGGAAAAAAAAGTTTTACGTAAAATTTGCATTGATGTATAATAAAACACAACAGATTACGAAAACAAGTCGGACAAAAAGACAGTTAAGCTGTTTTTACGTTTTGACAATCCTATACGTTACTCATGATTAATATACCATGACATACCTAAGTGCGTTTAACATTATGATACAATGAGCATTAACTTACCAGGTCAGCGTGGCCTTCTCGGCATTCTGTTTGAAATCTAAGCTGTCTCTCTTCAAGAGGCCGATCTTTAAATCCAGTATATTTTATCTGAAAATAAAAGTAATCCATAGAACATTGATTATAAACACTTTAAACACTAAAACACACTATATATTCCATCGTAGAAGTGCACTTCCGGGTGAATAAGATAACAAAATAAACAAGAAAACTACCTCGCCTTCTCGGGAAAGTTTTCTAAATAGTTCGTCATTATCAAATTTCGATCTCTGGTCAGGTACCACTTTTGGCATGACTCTGTGACAGTTTTTAGTGACTTCTCCCAACAGTACGTCCGTTTCAAATGGTAACATGCTTAAACTGAGCCTTTTCATTCAAGCAACTGTACAATAATACCGCATGACTCGTGTTAACTCACCTCGTCTCTGATTGGTTGTTGGAAATAGCTCGTTAATGTTCGGCTAATCACCGGAATGGAACGAAGAACCATATAAGGACACGTTCGGTAAAATCCGTATACTACGAAGATGATGTAGTGTGACGTCACTAATATAATGTCCAATGGCAGTTTACATGTAAATCAGCGGTAAGGAATGTAATTATCGTCTCCCGTATAAGGTAAGTTACTACGTCACAACTGATTAATT
The DNA here is from genome assembly GCF_021730395.1 of Mercenaria mercenaria. Classification (NCBI taxonomy): domain Eukaryota; kingdom Metazoa; phylum Mollusca; class Bivalvia; order Venerida; family Veneridae; genus Mercenaria; species Mercenaria mercenaria. Next base: position 61,097,396 of record NC_069366.1, on the reverse strand, counting down.
ATTCATGAGATTGCCTTATAGGGATGGTTTGACCCAGATAGCGTGAGAAAAAACTTTTACTACGCTAGGTAATCCCGTACTATAGAGTAAAAAGCGTGGTAAGGTTAAAATGTAAACAATCTTGTGCTGTAAATAAAAGGATGATATGTTATCTTATAAAAGGCATATGTTAGGCATTAAAAATGTTGTGATCTAAAAAATAGGTGGGTTGTTTAATTGTTTAATTTGTTGTTGTTATTATTTTGGCGTGTCAATTTTTATTTGATTGCGAAATCGAACATGTTATTACTGCATGAGTGTATGGCGATTTGTTGCGAAGATTACAGTAAACACTCTGGTTTTTGTTGGGTTTTGATTCTTTCATTCTTTGCTGCACCGCAATTATTTAAGTGTGCAGAAATTTTCCAAGTCGTTACCATTTTATTACCGTACGTAATATTTCTAATTAACATTTATTGTATCATTACAGAGTAAATTGTAGCTTTAATTATCAAAATCACGAATCAGTATTTGAAGTTGGTATTTGTGTACAGCAAAATTCCTTCTATCAAATTTAAAAAGAATTACGAACACTACAACTTTTTCGTATGTAGGAAGGGTTTCAGGAGTAGTTTCTGTCGACTATAGGCCTACACGTGTACACGTAAACGTAAATAAACGCAATGTAATGATAACGTAGAAATGACAAACAGATAAAACAATCCTTAAAATATGTTGCGTGAAATGATAAGACGTAAATAAAGAAAGAAGAAAGAAATTTAAATTCTAAATGTCAAATTGTTACAAGTAATGTGTTCTGTTTGAAATAAAAAGACAAAATGTAAATACATTTGTATCACGTCATTGATCATTTAAGTTTGGAATGTGCAGTCAATCTGTAATAAGCAAAGCGTTCTGTACAAATGATTATGAGAGCTGACATTCCGTTTTGGCGATCGTCGTGTCACCACCTCAGTCGGATTGAAAATACTGTGACGTGACACAAGAGCACGATACGGCGGATCTCAGATACCATGTTGGATGTAGCATACAATTTTATTACATTATATAATGGTAAAACAAGTATCTTAAGCGTAACCAAATTATTCAAAAGTCCAGTCACAAATTGTTCCATCACAATATAACGTACAATGTACATATACAAATTCTTGTTACATACAAATATATTAACATAATTATACGTGTTATAATGTGCACATTTAATTGCATAAAGTTATTTCCCCTTATGCAGTTCGATATTGACAGGTGGTAAATTACTTATCTCATCTTATTAAAAGTTTGCTGTAATTTCTACCTTCCAGTTTTCTTAAAAACTCTCTTCTTTGCTCTTGTTTACAAGTCATTTATAGATCTAAGTAAAAACAATAAAAGAAACGACTGTTAACTTACTGTCGTTTTCTGAATCCAAATCATGTAAAAATTCAAATGACACTAAAAACAGATCTTTTATTTTCACATATATATTGGGGATTTATCAAATGAGCACATATATTGGTTACAGAGTTTCAATACCTACTGTGTATTACAATAATGCTAAACTGTTTCATTATCGCACTTTCACCTTCAGTCTTTATGGTTAGATTTTTTTACACTCAATATTTGTTTGTGGGTTTAGCGCCGTTTTCAAAATTATTTCGGTTACTTAACGGTAGGTAACCTAACAAGTGTTCCAGGACTTTTTACCAGTTCTAACCAGTATCCGCAAAAACTGCCAGCTTCTCCGCATGGGTCACAGCTTCTCCGCATGGGTCAGATGTTGAGGACGAATAAAATCAGACACAATGTCTTTTATTAACATTCTCCTCGCCTGGGGATCGAATTCAATGCTCCGTAATCAGTAGATCAGCGGCTATGTAAATACTGAAGATACTTAATTCTATGTAAGGTTTGCTGTGTTCATGATAACATTTTTAACCGCATATTTGATAGCACTATTGGCCATTGTTATTATCTTTTTTCTCTATCACTTTGTGTACCTGCAGGTCAAGACGACCCGTGCCAAAATGTCATGTTTTCCCTAGTTCAACGAGAGCCAAAACAAGAAAATCAAATTTCTTGGTTCTTCCATCGCTCCGGTTTTCCTCAAACACAAATTTTATTTTGTTTGCATTTTGTTCCAGGTAAAGATCCTATGAACAACTTTTCAAATTGATGTTTCGTAAATGATCTCATGTGTTCGAATGAAAATCTTCCAGAGAGAATATGTTTTAGTAGATTGATAATATTTCTGACGTTAAAATAGAAAAAGGAGTCAAATCCCATTCCTTCGTATGAAAGTCTTCACGACTGTTATATTTCTGACGTTAAAATAAAAATGAATCAAATTCCATTTCTTCGTATGAAAGCCTCCAAGACTGTTATATTTAAATATACAAGAAGACTTCGTTATTTTGAGCAATTTTATCTCTCTATTTGACTATCTATGACTTATAATCAGGTCTACAATGCATGTAATGAATGAATTAATATAAAATGAATGAATATTGTTGACTGTTTTTATGACAGTATGTGTGTCACGTCTTTAATACATATTCGTGACCTGTAGACTTACTTAACTAACTTGCCGTCATAGCAAAATGTTTTCATGCTGTTTTATTTTCTTCCATAGTTTCCATATTTTGACAACCAGGATATGAATGACACGAAAGCGCAGATACTGACATTTCCTCCAGTTTCTACTGCGTATTGTACGAATAGCTGAAAAATTGTCTGATTTAAGCTTTAAGTTAATCTCGACAACCGCAGAAAATAGTATACTATTTGTGGAGTCGGTTAATGAGACACAATTCTAGAGAGAATATCTATACTAGTACGCTGCACATGTAATTATCAACGACGTGTGGAGTCTCACGAAATGGCATCATCACATTAAAAGATCAAAAGTTTGACACGAAATATAGTACAATTCCATAAATTCTTTCACTAATTTTTCTTCCATATAAACCATTGTACAAAACAGCACGGTAGTTTCATGTACTTGATAATGTGAAATATCATTTTAATCCAGTTGTATACATCAGACCAAGTTGACAAATGTTGAATTATACACACTCATATACAGTGGCTATACATATTTAACACTCATATACAGTGACTACACATATATATTTAACACTCATATGCAGTGGCTATACATATTTAACACTCTAATACAGTGGCGTGGCTATACATTTCACACAGTCGTATACAGTGGCTATACATATATATTTAACACTCATATGCAGTGGCTATACATATTTAACACTCATATATAGTGACTATACATTATATACACTCATATACAGTGGCTATACATATTTAACACTCATATACAGTGGCTATACATTATACACACTCATATACAGTGACTATACATTATACATACATGTACTCATATACAGTGGCTATACATATTTAACACTCATATACAGTGGCTATACATTATACACACTCATATACAGTGACTATACATATATATTTAACACTCATATGCAGTGGCTGTACATATTTAACACTCTAATACAATGGCTATACATTTTACACACTCATATACAGTGGCTATACATATATATTTACCACTCATATGCAGTGGCTATACATATTTAACACTCATATATAGTGACTATACATTATACATACATGTACTCATATACAGTGGCTAAACATATTTAACACTCATATACAGTGGCTATACATTATAAACACTCGTATACAGTAGCTATACATATTTAACACTCATATACAGTGGCTATACATTATACACACTCATATACAGTGGCTATACATATTTAACACTCATATACAGTGGCTATACATTATACACACTCTTATACAGTGGCTATACATATTTAACACTCTTATACAGTGGCTATACATATTTAACTCTCATATACAGTGGTATACATTATACACACTCATGTACAGTGGCTGTACTTTATACACACTCATATACTCAGTTCCAAAAGAAAGTGTGCATTTTTTAAGTTTAAATATTTCAAAAAATTCCCCGACGTTTTTGTTTCATTTTTTCATACACTAACTCTCAGGTATAACTCAAATCTAAAATGCACACCAATTTGTTTACGAACTGATTTAAATTTTGGTACCAAACATTATAAGTTTTCATGAAAATAACCGAGAAAAAATAACAGAAAACTAAGTGCACACTTTCTTTTGGAACTGAGTGTATAAAGTGGTTATACATATATTTCACGTGAAATAAAAGCTTACATTAAACCACTAAACCTCATTTTTTGAGGATGTCTCCAAAAGAGATTTTTTTCTGAATTATGTCGTATTAGGAAGAAGATTTTCGTCGGATTAAAAAAACTTTGACGGGGCCAAAAACTATCCGAATCAGTATCCGCTCAGGCAGGCGCATCAACAAAGTAAACATTGCTGTCGTTAGAGGTACGGTAGAAGAAGATGGTTGATATGCTATTTCTCAAATAGATCACACGAGAAGAATTTCAGAAGGGACCGTCCATCATATTCTGACTGACCGTTTGAAATTAAAGGCCTGTCCCCCATTTGTTGACACCAGACCGAAACTACAAGCGTTTAAACTGCTTCAAAATCATGCTTAGAAAATTTCTGAGCTGCACGTTGGAGACGAGACTTGTAGTCCCCGGGCTACTATAGACATCCCTTCACCCCCTAGGGATTGTTGTTCATTATTATATTTTGAAAACTATAAGTCTGAAGTATATTTTGCAAGATGTTTGCCAATTTTAAAATTGAGAATGAAGTCGTGACAGCGATGAATTTACGTTACCTAATAATATCCCTAAGAGTCAAGCTTATCTCAAGCTCTTGATTTAATATGTGTTATTACAGTTCATACTCGAGAAGTAATAGCAAAATGTGAAGGTAAATAGTATTCATATACTTTATTTATCCATTCAAAGAACATAGGTACAGTTCTTCACAGCTGTAATGGTACAGTATCATAATTGTAATGTCCGTTACATACGTTACAATAAATATAAATATTTAACTCTAATGTCCATAGATATATGTGAATTATAAATAAACTGTATTTCATTTAATAATTAGTAAATGTGCCTTTTACAATAGGGAATGTGTAAAAATAAAATGTAACATCTGTAACTTACGTTACTTGATACTATGTTATTACAATCTGTGAAATGTCCCCTCTACATTCATCGTAAAATCAAACCGATATTTAAAGAGCTAAAATGTAGCGTTCCTTACGTGAAGAACAAATGTATGAATATATATATAAGAATTTCCTGTGACGGATGTAACATACATGTTACATATGTTACCACAACAGATATCTAAGTAATATCAGAAAGCCTGACAAATGAAAAAAAGTTATATAGTAACATAAACATTAATAGCTCTACATTGACACAGTGAAACACTGTTGTATATAATACATACTTGATTTGGAATCATACCATAATTATACGTTATTGCATGTAACACATTACATTTGATGTAGGTAAAGATTACATTAATGTGTTTATCACAAGAACTTGCCATCCAGCTGGCTTACGGAAGGTCGGTGGTTCTACCCAGGTGCCCGCTCGTGATGAAATAATGCACGGAGGGGCACCTGGGGTCTTCCTCCACCATCAAAGCTTGAAAGTCGCCATATGACCAAAAATGTGTCGGTGCGACGTTAAAACCAACCAAAAAAAACAAAACAAAAAAACTTGTAGAACACGAAATGCCGCCCCCCCCCCGCCCTCCCCCACCACATGATGCATTCAGCAACTGCACAAAGAACAGAAATTTTACGGTCAGTGACCTTGACCTTTGACCTACTGACCTCAAAATCAATAGGGCCATCTGCTGTTCATGATCATCCATAATTGTAACGAAATTCCCAACAAAATCGTAACTGTACGTCCTAGAGATGTTCCACGGATGACAAGCGCAATACGACGGAGTATTCGGCAAAAATGTCGGGATCTGAGGAGCAGTGGTCAAAATTTCGAATGATCCGTCGTTATGACACTATACGTTCCATCAAGCAAGCCAAAGCCACGTATAACTTAAAACTCGCAGACAACTTGAAACCTGCACATCCTCTTCAAAAGACTGGTGGAATACACAGAAGCCTTTCATAACTAAAGATTCTTTTGTTTTTATTCCACCCCTCATCGATCCAATCATGAATATGCTAACCACAAGTGACACGGAAAAGGCTGACCTTCTGAATACGTATTTTGCAAATCAGACTCAACTAAATGATGACGGTAAAACTCAACCGTATCCAACCATCCATCCTATCGAACGCCAGCTATCATCTGTGACTCTTATCCCGAATGAAGTTGAGGATGTTCATAGAAACTTGCAAATAGGCAAGGCTTCTGGTCCCGATGGAATTAGTAACTGTATACTGTGCGAGGCATCTCGGCAACTTTCCGACCCTCTCTGCTCCTTATTTAACTATTCTCTGCATTCCGCTAACGTTCCTCTGTCCTGGAAAGACGCTAACGTGTGTGCTGTTTTCAAAAAGGCGACTCCTCTCTCCAAAACAACTATCGGCCTATATCTCTTCTCAGTTGTGTAGAAAAAGTATTTGAAAAAGTGTTATTTAAACATATTTACAACTACCATCATGACACAAATTTTCCCACTCCGGCGCAGTCTGGTTTCTTACCCGGCCATTCCACTGCCAGTCAATTGACCTTCCTCTACAATACATTTTGCAAAGCTCTAGATGAAAGGCTTGAGGTAAGGGCTGTCTTTTTTTACATCAGTAAAGCTTTTGACAAGGTTTGGCACTAAGGTCTTCTTGTAAAACTACTATATATAAATGCAGGTATTACTGGATCTCTACTAGAATGGTTTTCAAATTATCGTTTCAACAGACGCCAACGAGTTAGCCTTCCTGGAACCTCTTCCACTTGGGAAGGTATTGGTGCTGGTGTCCCCCAAGGATCTATTCTTGGGCCTCTTCTTTTCTTGATTTTTATCAATGACATTGTAGTTGACATTAGCAGTGAGATCAGTTTGTTTGCTGGTGATACTAGCCTTTATATTATTGTTGACCGACCTGAACAGGCAACTCAGTTACTATAGACGGACATCCAGAAAATATCCAGATGGGCCGATACATGGTTAGTACAGTTCAACACTGCAAAATCTGAATCTTTACTGTTATCTCGCAAAGCGAATCAACATTTACATCTACCCCTCTTTATGTCAGGACTCCAAATTCCTGAGGTTTTCTATCATCTACATCTTGGTGTCACTCTGTCAAATAATTGTAAATGGCATCATCATATCACTTACATAACATGTAATGCTTGGAAAAAGGTTCATGTTATGCGCAAGCTGAAAATGGTCTTAGATCGAAGATCTCTTGACGACCGATTCTGGAATATAATAATAATAATAATAACTTTATTTTCTGAAGGCTACATACTATGTGTACAAATACAGATATTATATAGCTTATTTCCAGTATGGCCTTCAACTGATATACATTCACACATGCACACAATCATAGTCAATTTATAATTAAACATTTATACAAAAATACACATATCAGAAGTACTTAAATTTTCTCGACAAACACGTCTCAAATTAAAGAAGTCTTAAATAAACGTAATATAACAATAACTATGTTTTAAAAGAATTACCATGCGTCTCAAAGATTATACATGACAATTAAGATGTACAAAAAAAAAAGTCTGTCCCATAAGATAATAAATAGTTCCAGATTTGAATAATAAGATATATGCAGATGTAATCTGGAACAATTGCACAGGATATGAAAAGGAACAACTTGACAAAAATGAAAATGAGTGTGCCAGAATCGTAACTGGAGCCACCAAGTTAGTATCACTGCATGACTTAGACAATAGGTGAATTGGAAAACACTTGAAGATAGAAGGCGCGACCACAGAATTATTATGTTTTTCAAAATGTGCAGAGGCACCGCTCCTTCGTACCTGATCAGTCCCGCCAGTCGTTAATTCAGTTTCCAACTACAGTCTTCGTAATTCCGGTGATCTCCGCTCGGTGGCATCTCGCACAACGCAATACTTCGATTCCTTTCTTCCTTTGACTGTACGCGAATGGAACGATCTTTCGGATGACATCAAGAATGCACCGTCGCTTAAAGTGAGTTGAAGAGGCGTCTAAAGGCCGACCAACGTCAAACTTCCTCTTATTATTATTGTGGAAGTAGAAAAGCACAATTTTTTCATGCTAGACTTCATATGAAATGCAGTGGACTTAATTATCATCTGTTCTTACGAAATATTGTGAACTCTCCGCTTTGTCAATGCGGACAACCCGAGACCAGCCCACATTTTTGCTTGAATGTAGACTGTATTACCTTCCTCGGCATGTTATGTTAACTTCTGTTGGTAATTTTACCCATTCTATCACTGTTAACACCTTACTTTATGGTGATACTTCTCTGTCTGATATTGTCAACAGACAAATCTTCACAGCTGTCCAACAGTTTATCCTTGGGAGCCATAGGTTTGTTTACTTGACTTGCGATCTGACCCCAACACTGTTCTGACAAGTCTATCTCCAGACAACAAGACTGTTAAGTATATAAAGCTAGAAGTGGTTTGGGGCAACTGAGCTTTTTCTCTACATTTCTTCTCCCTTCCCTTTTATTCTAGTGAATATAGTTCCTTATACAGTATTTTATACCGTCACCTTTATCGTTACCTAATTTTGCTAAAATATTTTAAATACTAATAATGCAATATAATAATACTTTTATTTCATCTTTTCTTTCCACTTTTGTGCATTTTTTTTCTTTCTTTCTTTTTTTTTCCCTTTCCATGAATTACTCAGCATGTGTTGCACATTATAAAAGCCATCCGTAAGATAATAACCCCCTCTCCTCCCTTCCGCACAGATAATAACCCCCTCTCCTCCCTTCCGCACATTTAAATACTCTGTGGTTTAGGTTGCATAATTAATACACATGTACCGAGCTGTTGATACGTAACTTCATACGATATCGAACTCGAACCCGATTCCTCTCGATTCGTATTCATTTGCTCCACACATTATAAAAATCAGCCAAAATTGACTCGCTTTCAAAAAATTGCTGAGATAATTACCATAGTTTGTCAAATTATTGCCCCCCCCCCCCCACACACACACACACCCTGTTCCTACGGCCCTGACAATTATGTTAGTATTTTCCTTATTAATAAAACGATTCTATCTGTACATTAAGTAGTGTAAAATGTTATACATTCTCGTCATCCTCTTTAACTAAATCTTAAACTAAATCATGTAAGCGAAAATGACAGCGTATTGCGACTTCACAGTATAATGGGCGTAACATTATATCACTAACAGTAAGATATGTTAATCTAACGTTTTCTTTGGTTGTTTTTTTTTTCTCCAGCAAAGTGCACACCGTCCATTTTCTTTATACAATTGATAAAAAAGGTGTTGCTTGTCCGTTAAATTTCGTAAACTTCCGGCTAATTTGGAAACGATCATACACCGTGCTAATGTGGGTCTCTGTCTTATGTTGGTAAGTTGATAACTAGTCTTCTTCTCCTTCTCGTTCGCAACTACACTGTCAGACCAGTAGCCTCGATGAAACTTGTGGTCTGCCGCAGATCCTCAATGCCTCCTTACAGTTTCTGGTGGATTGAGGTATCTATCGGCCAAGTCGCAGCTCGCCCCTGGTTATGCCTTTTACATCTCTGAAGTATATGCTCCGCAGTCTGATATTCCTCACCACATGGACAAGTTGGCGATGGTGCCATTCTGTATTTCTTGTACATGTGAGCATTGAGCTTGTTGTTCCCTGAGCAAAAACTGACCGGCATCATTTGTTCAGACCGATCAAGGAGATGAAAAGCATCTTCCTCTATCCTTGGTCTCGTTAGTGCCTAGATGATGGTGACTTTCTCCTTGTAACTCACAGGTTTTGTTGGTTGTTCTGACGGAGCTCCTAGCTTAGCCAGTTTGTCTGCCTTTTCATTGCCTGCAAGTCCACAATAGGATTGAATTAACTGAAGTGCTACTTTGCAGGTTATACTCAGGCTCTGCATGGCTAGCTGCGGAGCTTTATTGTTGCTCAGAGCTTCCATGACAGACAGTGCATCTGTGAGAAAGACGACCGAGGAGCTTTCTTCTGCCGAGTCTTCAACCATTGGTTGGTTGGTTGATAACTAGTGATTCAGAAGTAAAATTCATTGTCAACCGGAGTGCTTTATGACTTTGTTCATGGTGAGATTTTAGTATAGGTGAATGGTCCGGCGTCCACCGTCCTTCGCCAACAGTTTAACTTAAACATCTTCTCCTTTAAAACTATTAGACACAATTGCACCAAACTTGATCAGCAGCATCCTGGCATGGACCCCTATCAAGTTTTTTTTTTCAAATGGTCCGCCTTGGCCCCAGAGCTAATAATAGAAAACCTTTAAACTACTTCTCATGAACCGCTCGATTGATTTTCATCAAACTTGGTCTGTAGAATCATTGTAACGTCCTCTCCAAGTTTTAAACACCTGACCCATTTTAAGGGCCGCTAGAGTTAGAATTAGAAATACTTTTAAACAATTTCTTCTCGCGTTCAGAGCGCCAGATTGATCATCATTGGACTTGCTCTGTAGCATCATTATAAGGTGGTCTTCTCTCATATTTCTTCAAATGGGTGTAGTCGGCCCTTTTAAGGGCCTTCTTTAGGGCTAAAAATAAAAATATTTTTAACGACTCCAGGTACCCCCTGGAAAATATTGAAATACGGGTATGAAATGGTGGCCTCTGGTGCATTTTTTTGGTCTAAATTTTAAGATATGGGAGGGGGTCCCCCCTTAGTTTAGGGGGTCAGTGGGCTGTCTTCCTGGAAATTTTTGTAATATAGATACGACATGGCAGCCTATGTGCCTATGTGTCACAGGGTGAGAAAAATGTGCAGCCAGACCGGGACTCGAACCTGGGACCTCGGAATACCGTTCCGATGCTCTACCGACTGAGCTATCCGGCCGCCTACACATTTTCTCCCCATTTTAATATTCACGTTCTATACCGTGACATACTCCCCCGCTGTATGAAATTCGTCCTCGAATTTCTAATGGGATACAGAACAAGGTAAACATGATCTCGCAGTATATTCAGTCACGGTCCCACGTTGGGCGCCAAATGTCACAGGGTGAGAAAAATGTGCATCCAGACCGGGACTCGAACCCGGGGCCTCGGAATACCGTTCCGATGCTCTACCGACTGAGCTATCCGGCCGCCTACACATTTTACCCCGTTTTAATATTTAAAAAAAACGAGGAAGAATATCCAACAGGAAAAGCCACGTTCAAAAAACGCAGCCTCCCCAAAGACACACACGAACAACTCTCGCACACCACACTATACCGTGACATATGTTACATTTTTTTGGACTCAATTTTGAGGTACTGTAGGGGGGACCATGTAAATTACTTATCTTTTTTAATCCAAACATAATGTCAATGTCTCGAAATGGCAAAGGAACAAATGGAAAGACGTAATTAGTTGAAAACATTATGTGAAACGCGATGGGCTGTACGTTCTGAAGCATTATACACGTTCAAATCGGCATTTTCTATAGCCTACTCAACTTCCGGACAGTTGGTCGCAGAACATGGGGATTCAAAGGTTAGAGCGTATCAATGCACCATTGAGAAGTTTGACTTAATTGCGACATTAGTTACAACTGAACATGTTCTATCAGGCCTTGTCGGTCTATGTAATCTTGTATCTGGCAGAGACTAGACGATGAAAAACACGCTGGGTTGGAAATAATAAGGCCTCGTCCAACATCACCCAAACTCAACGTTTAAACAATTCTGAACGTGTTTGCTTCCATGCCGGTGTCAACTGCTACAGCTGAGCGATCATTTAGAACCATGTGTCGGGTGAGACCTACCTAAGGAGCGCTATGATAACTAAGAGGCTTTCTGGTTTAGGACTCCTGTACATGTTTTCGTTCTTGTTGGATTAAACGTTGCACCGATACATGGCAGGTCATATGGCGGCTTTCCAGCTTTTTAATGGTGGCCGGAGGAAGACCCCAGGTGCCCCTCTGTGCATTATTTCATCTCGAGCGGCACCTGGGTAGAACTGCCGACCTTCCGTAAGCTAGCTGGATGACTTCCTCCTGAACATTTACAGAGAAAAATAACTATGTTCAAAGACAGTACTTGACATATTTTCCCAGAAAAAAGATAGGAAACGGAATTTCATAATCAATGAAAATATGTAGAGTATTTACTTTGAATATGGTTTTACCATTTACGCCTTTTTCAAAACTAAACCTTAATGTGAGTACATGTCAGTACTGTACACTATATATCAATAAAAATGCAAATTGATTTTAGTTAAACTTGAAAATTAATTAAGATGTATGACTCAATATTACATAAATGCGACTCATGATAAACGGTTTAAAATCAATTTTAAACGCGCCATTGGCCTTCCTCATTTTAAAATTTTTCCAGGGGGGCATGCCCCCCGACCCCCCTAGAACGTTCACACCTTCGGTGCTCAAACCGCTTTGCGTACACGTTATTTTACCCTAGCTACGCCACTGAAATACATGTATGAAATGGTAGCCTCTGGTGCATTTTTGGTCTACATTTTAAGGTATGAGAGGTGTCCCCCCTCCCCTCATTTTAGTGGGGTCAAGGCCAGGGCTCTAAAACGAAAACAAATAGAAAAAAATCTCTATACTGTATACATACTGACAGATCTCTGTTGAATTTAATGTATCAGTAGACTCTACTAGAGCTATAGGAAAAAAATTCATTTTTTTTTTCGTTATAGGATTGAAAACAGTGGTTCTTAACTTTTTTAATATGGGTCGGGGCCCGGGGCCATGGGACGGGTACCTGTGTTTAAAGCCTTCGTGCGACGCTGCTTCAACTTGTGATGTCACCCGGCGGGAATTATACGGAAGTTCTTGTTATATTACGCATGCGCAAATTAATCAAAACAAAAAATATGGCGTCTAGCAAAACTACGAAGGAAAAAATCCAGTAAAAACTTCATTTTAGAGCTTTATATTACACAAACAAAGAAGTATTTTTTGCACATGTATTGTCTACAAGAATGCTAGACCTTGAGGTTGTACCCGAACGATCTCTAGGAAACGAACAATGGGAGTTTATATTGGGTGAGTCTCAACTGTTGTCAGTGACCCAGAAATTACGGTTGTCAAAAACGTAAACAAACCACTTTCCCCTTGATAAAGACGTTCAGTTCAGTATTCTAAACATTTCACAGCTTACCATAGAAAAAAGCAACTTAGAAGTGAAAAATAAATCGTCTGATTTCATTTATGTGTCCTACACAATGGGTTGAACTTGAAGGTGAAGGTTTTCTCTAAAACAGCTGATGTTCATCAGGTCTAGTATATTCCCCGATTGGTGCATCATGCACCGATCGGTGTATCATGCACCAATTGGTGTATTAAGCGATACACCAATCGGTGTATCAACACGTAGGATGCTATTTTAAAACAAAATATTTCGAGAACCGGAAAAAACCGCATTCCGATACCTTCACATGTTGTTGATGAGATCGGCCATTTTCTGTCGTCACAACACTTTTTCTGACAGACTGCTGCGTTTCTTGCGTTATTTACATTGAATGCACTGTCACATAATTATAATTCATTGACAGGTAAACAAACCTTATTTAAATACCCCAACTAATGTGATTTTTACCCAAATTTCCTTCAATAACCTTTGCCTTAAACAATCGTAGCCGTGTTGGAATCGGATCTACGCTTATAAAGCTACACAAATTTCCCAGCATCCCAAAATTTGAATGACATGCGTATTACCTTAATATATATGGTGTACCTGTAGCGACATAATAAAATAAGAAATAAATTTTCACAGTGTCAGTTTTGAAACCTCGTAATGTTCAAACTTAATTTAACAGTTGTATTATCAATAAGAAGTGATATCAAAATTAGTAACATGTTGGTGTATTAATGATTTAAGGCCATCCTTAAAAAATTGTTTGTTTGCAGTAACGCGACCCAGAATTTTTAGTGTGGGTAGGTAGGTAGGGATTTTTTTTTTTTTCGTTTTTTTTTTTTTTTTTTGTATGCTAATTGTACAACAACTGCATTTTCTTTTTAACCCTCTGGTTTATACACCTTTTGGGTACTAACACTTCTCTGTACAATGCTAACTTGATTGTAACATATCTGCAAGGGTGATAGTTTTCACATAGTATGAATACTAATATTAATATCACCTTTTTAATAACAATAAAAATAACAGATAGCCTGACACCAGTCAGAAACAGAGTTTATTATCTCCATATGAAACTTAAAAATTTAAGATTATCAATATATTAAACAAAAATAATTGGCGAGACCTTTTGAATGTCCTTGCACTGGCTGGGGTAATAAAAAAACATTACATTCCTTAGGATTCCTACTCCAATGGACAGCATTGAAGTACATAGCAAAATCTTTGATATTTTACCCTGTAGACCTGAGTCTGATTACTAGCACCGCACTCCTTCAAAGCCTATGTATCATGTAATTTTTAGACAATACTTAATTGTTTTACATTGTTTACTCAGGGCTAATATTTTAGGGAGAAGTCATTTCTTCCTCAGCTAAGATTATGGAGAAGTGGAGAGATTTTAGGGAGAGGTGGAGTGATTTTAGGGAAACGTGGAAAGATTTTTAATAGCGCCATGACATGCAAGTTGAAAATGGAACTAAATATACTTATTTTTTTGTATTATTTCCTGTCTTTGTTTAACTCTATTGATTTAAAGTAAATAACAAATTCACTGAAAATATCACTGATTCTGTTTTCTTAACCTTCAATGTAAACCTAATTTCTTATCCTTTTGAATCTAATGTGATTAAACTGCAAATTATAATTTTTTTTTCACTCTTGCAATGATTACCTTAACCAAGAAAAGCCTAATCTGAATATGAATACAATTAAAAAAAGCTAGGTTAATTCCATATCAGCAAAAAATAAATCAAGCTCCCAGTGCTAATGCACTCAAAGTCAAAACACAAAAACCCATAAAATCATTTCACAGTCACTTCTTGAATTAAATACATGTCAATAGCAGTGACATCACTATGACATCACACAGAATACAGTCTTCTTTGATCTGCTGGTATCTTCTTTGATCTGCTACTGTTGGCACATTAAAAGAAACAGTTGTCAAACAGGTGAAACCCAGTTTCTGATGGCAGGTGTCAAAAATTTGCATGAATTTCAGTTACATTATTTAAGTCACAGAAAGTTTCAGTAATAATAACTATGTTTTTAAAGTCTGGGTTTTGAAAAATAGGAAAAAGTGGACCCATGGAAATTTAATTTCACTTAAATAGGAAAATCTAGAAATGTAAACATTATGGATTTCTTTCGCTGGTTTTAGTCATTGCATTGAAAGGATGTTTAACTTTTGTAAATAAATTTTCAGGTAAGAAAATTTTGTTTGTCTAATTTTTTTGACGTTTATTGTGCTCTTTCCAAGTGACTTGTGCAGTGTCACTGCACTTTTATCCTCGGGGCAGATTAAAAAGATTACGCAACGACAAAAGATCGAAACTAAAATTATTATTTGTTTGCAAAATTGTTTGAGAAATTATGATAGAATGATATCCAAGAATTTATCTATCCCAGATGATTTACGTACGAGAAAAATCATTATTTTACAAATCTAAAACGTCTGCAGTATTGCACAGATAACACTATGTACCACGATTTGTTGTGGAATTTTCTAAACAACTTCTTGCATGAATTTTTTGTAGTATATCAGGAAATCGGCAGGGCGTTCGGTAGACCCGAGGTTCTGGGTTTTCACTCGCTCTTATCGAGAAAAACTCGTATTTAACCTGCACAAAAAATGTCCCGTGCGTCGGCTTGACCCGAGGAAATTTTCTTTTATGCGTCTGAGTTTGAAAGTACTGCCCCTTGTCAATCAAAATCCCAGTGAATTCCAATATTGTTCGCCGCCATAAGCGGAAGTATGGCAGTAGGCGGAGCTTGGTGTATTAATCAGCTTCTGGCAGATGTCAATCATGCCACGCGCCGACTGACATGTGGGCTTCTCGCGGTTTGTATTTGGTACAATAATGTCCGTCATTGCCAAAGGTATTTATTGATCAATGTGTAAAAGTTAATTGATAAACAATGCATAGAAGAGCAGCCTATTATCGTATTTGTGTCACTTGTTCATTAGCGGTATACAGAAAGCGTAACATTCACATATTTTGTTTCTTATCGGTCATATCGATTATTCATGTAGTTGAACCTCAACGAACACTGTCTAGAAAAACTTAGCGATACAAATAGTTACCCAAAAGAAATAACGAAACAGGAAAGAATAAAAACACGGCACCGATAAAAAAAAAAATCCGAGTTTTGGGTTAAAAAATTGTTTGAGTCGCGGCGATATTCGTGAGTCGGTCGCGTTACTGCAAACAAACAATTTTTTAAGGATGGCCTAAGCCATTATGTTATATAAATCAAGAGTGGATCAAGGAGTTTGGTTAATAATTATCTAAAGCTTTAATTCCTTTAATTTCGATATTATCTGTCCTCTGTGATGATTAGCATGGATTTAGTGACATCAGACATGTGTCATTTTCTGACTTGCTTTCCCTTGTTTACAATCTGTTAAAATATGTATTATCACAATGGCATAAGTGCATTTATTATTACATTTTGTAGCTTATACAACACTTGCTTAGAATTTTTTTTTTTTTTAAAAATCATTATTTGCGGTAATTTTATATTTTGGTTTATGTCATTTTTTTGGACACCATACTTTAGTCTAATTTTCTGACAGATGCTGATTTTTCGAGCGTTCAGGCGCCGAATCAAAGGGAAATCACTCAAAATTACCCGGCTATCAACATGGCGGAACACATGCTGCAGTGGCATTGAGAAATCTTAAACAAAAATGCTTTTTAACACTAGAAATTGTTGTGTACGACAATAAATAATATTTAAGTAGTACATGTGAATGTGTTTTATCACTACGTTACCTAATACAATTCAAAAATAATGAAATAATTTGAAAACTTCACCTCGGAGGGTTGTTCTTTAGTTTTTCCCATGATGCGGAAATATCAAATACATGTGAAATAACGGTCAGTTGATAAATTTTCTTAGCCAATACGCTGATTGGTGTATTGTTGAATACACCAATTGGTGCATGATACACCGATCGGTGCATGATGCACCAATCGGGCAATATACTAGACCTGTTCATGAGACAAGACTGAGGAACTTAATTTTTTTAGGTACCTTAATATATGCTATTTATATAAAATTACTGTAAAAAATATTGTAACTGAAGATGTATCAAAGATAGAAAGTTGTCACATTGATCAGTTTGAATCAATTCCAGTTCTAACCAAAGAAGTATAAAATACACAGAATGGCAACCGGCTGTAATCTCGCGTGAATCGAGGTTATCTTAGTAAAAACAAACATCGGCGAGCATGGAGTTACAATATGTACCTTTAAAACTACATTTAAAATACATGTTAGCTCCTAAAACAACAATAGTTAAATTTGAAATAGTCTTATTTTAGACACAAAGTACATGTTTATTGCCATCAAAAGAAGCGTGGTCATACTTTGATAATATATTTACCGATGAATAATTGCTTTCACATACAAAATGGCGCGTGGAGAAAGCGTCACTTCCGGTAAACAAGATCTCATTCAGTTATCACGGGATGTTGGCGAGATCTGCTCTATATGCCTTTCAAGTTGCCGATCTTTTTTTTTATATCTCTTTGTTCTAACTTCTATTCCCATGACATCAGTTTTTCGATGACATAAGGAATCAAATGATTGCCAAAAATAGGAAAGGAGAATAATTAAATTGCCTGCTTGTCAAGCAACAAAACAATACAAGACTTTCACTTTGTGTGTGGTTATTATCCAGAAATCTGATTTTTGCAAGTTCATTGCGGATAAAAACTGAAGTTAATTGAAAGCTCCTGCTCGCGTTTTACGAATTATGTATTCGATTGTTCATGCCAATCACGCTTAAAATCTATACTGTACATTGAATTTAGTACAAAATCATCTTCTATCACGTGAAACAGATATTCTAATATGACTAACAATGCTTTAATCATCACAACGATATAGTGTTGACGTCACATCAACATGATATTTATAGCGCCATGTATACATCTAGAAATAGCGCTTTTAAATTTGATCAAATAATTTACTTAATAGCATGTTTAAAATGAAATGTCACATTGAATAATTGTCTTGATTAATTTACATATATATTAAGTTGGTTATTTGCTTCGCAGAATAATTCACCATCTTTTGCACCCAAACTGATCTCTTCTCTTCCATTTCCGGTCCTGGCGTGTATAAACAAAGGAGGGTGATGACCTAACAGTTGGCGACATGCATGCGTGAAGAAACAGTTCTGTCATATTTGATCTAAATTTTACAATAAAATACATAGTAGAATTGAAATAATTTATAGCAAAACAGTGTTTTAACACAATTTATACACTAGGGCAGTCTAACGTCATTCGAAATAATTCACTCGGGCTGCACCCTAGTGAAATATTACGCCCGGCGTATAACCGCCCATCATGTATAAATAGTGTTAAAATACCATTTTGCTATAAATTAATTTTTGATTGTTTTGATTTTATCAGCATTTAACAATATTCAAGGCCATTTTATATATTTTCAGTGAGTTATTGGTAAGTCCTGTTCAAATTTGCGTTTATTGAATATCATTGATTTTTAAACTTTGGCATCTGACATAAATTGGCCAAGCTTGATGACACTCATGTTGACCTTTTTACCCAACCAAAACATTTATCAAGGAACAGGGGTCATATAAATCAGAGCGCAGTATTTTTAGCCCACCATCATGATGATGGTGGGCTATTAAAATCACTCTGCGTCCGTGGTCCGTCCGTCCGTCATTCCGTCCGTCCGTCCGTCCGTTAACAATTTCTCGTTATCGCATCTCCTCAGAAACTACTGGGGGGATTTTGACCAAACTTTGTCAGAATGATGTATTGGTACCCTATTTGTGTCCCCCTGAAAATCAGACTGGTTCAACAATTTATGAGTGAGTTATGGCCCTTTGTTTATTTCTATAATTTATATAGATTTATATAGGGAAAAACTTTGAAAACCTTCTTGTCCAAAACCACAGAGCCTAGGGCTTTGATATTTGGTATGAAGCATCATCTAGTGGTCCTCTACCAAGATGATTCAAATTATTTCTCTGGGGTCAAATATGGCCCCGCCCTGGGGGTCACATGGTTTATATAGACTTATATGGGGAAAAACTTTGAATAACCTCTTGTCCAAAACCACAAGGCCTAGGGCTTTGATGTTTTGTATGTGACATCATCTAGTGGTCTTCGACTAAGATTGTTATAATTATACCCCTAGGGTCAAATATGGCCCCGCCCTGGGGGTCATATGGTTTACATAGACTTATATAGGGAAAAACTTTGAAAATCTTCTTGTCCAAACCACAAAGCCTAGGGCTTTGGCATTTGTAATGTAGCATCATCTAGTGGTTCTCTACCAAGTTTGTTCAAATTATCCTCCTAGGGTTAAATATGGCCCCGCCCCAGGGGTCACATGGTTCATATAGACTTATATAGGGAAAAGCTTTTAAAATGTTCTTGTCAGTAACTACAACATTCAAACTTGGACCACATGTAATTTTTGAGTGGCAAGATGAACCTTGACATGAGTTGACCTTGATTTTGACCTAGTGACCTACTTTCACATTTCTGTTAGCTACAACCTTCAAATTTGGACCACATGCATAATTTTGTGCACTGGAAAAAACTTTGACCTTTATTTTGACCTAGTGACCTACTTTCACATTTTTGAAGGTACAGGCATCAAATTTGGACCATATGCATAGTTTCCTGTTTCAAAATGAAATTTGACATTGATTTTGACCTAGTGACCTACTTTCACATTTCTCAAGCTACAGCCTTCAAATTTGGACCACTTGCATAGTTTTGTGTACTGAAATGACCTTTGACCTTTACATTGACCTAGTGACCTACTTTCACATTTTTAAGGTACAGGCTTCAAATTTGGACCACATGCATTGTTTTGTATTCCGAAATAAAATTTGACCTTGATTTTGACCTAGTGACCTACTTTTACATTTCTCAAGCTACAGCCTTCAGATTTGGACCACATGCATAGTTTTGTATACCGAAACAAACTTTGACCTTTACATTGACCTAGTGACCTACTTTCACATTTTTGAAGGTACAGGCTTCAAATTTGGACCACATGCATAGTTTTGTATTCCGAAGTAAAATTTGACCTTGATTTTGACCTAGTGACCTACTTTTACATTTCTCAAGCTACAGCCTTCAAATTTGGACCACTTGCATAGATTTGTGTTGTGTATGGAAATGAAATTTGACCTTGAGCTAGTCAGTAAGTCTTGAAATTTGGAACACTCAAAAATGGCACATTGGTGGGCGCCAAGATCACTCTGTGATCTCTTGTTACTGTATGGTATAGGTTTTTTAAAAAGCATGACATGACCAGTAACAACAAAGATGGTTGTGTCTTTTAAACTATTTCTGTGCTTCTAAGTGATTAAATAAGACTAAGAGTGTCACTGAAGTACCAGTTTTGGGATTAAATAAAATATGTATTAAACGGTTTGTTGATATTAACTTATTGATTTACTTCTCAATTTTTAAAAAATTAAATCATGAAATGAGGACACGTGTAGAACTTTGTTTATTCTACCAAAATAATACGTGACCGCTGCTTGACATGCACGGGATATGCAGATTAACTGGAAATACTGACATCGTCGAAAACAGATATCCATCGAAAACATAAGTTGTGGGGATATAATTTAGCCATTGCCAAGATGTCCCTAAGCAGCCTGTTTCTGACCACCTATTTTCGACCGTCTTAAACTGTATGATAAAAATCTTTACCAGCCAAATTTAACAGTTGCGATTGTTTCATTGTTTACAGCGGAGACAGAACATACATTGTACTAGAAACTTATTCTTCCTAACTTATGATACTTAGAAGTTTATATAAATTCCTTTTTTGTGTCAGTACCATGTTTTCAGAAGACTTTTCTTATTACCAAAAAAACTTTCATGTTCTCTTGGCTATCACTTATCTTTACTTAAACCAATATTCATTATTTACATATCTTTTGCACTAAATGTATATTCCTTAATTAATGTTTCCTATCAAGATTGTGAAGCATACCATACAAAATTATTATACCAATGCAACTCTGATGCCTTAGTACCCCAACAACAGTTTTCTTAATTTTCAGAGCATTTTGAAATATTTGGAGATTCAATAGCTTAGCAGTAAAGTACATTGTCATCTTTGACAGTTATCAATGTAGCAGATATGACACCTAGGTTTTTTCTTGTTAATGTGCACATGATATAGCTCTTTATATAATGCTTTTACTTTACCCTACCTGTCAGACAAGTGTACCTACAGTATACTGATCTGCCCTGTTGTTTTGATGTTTGTTACCAGACCTGATTTGTGAGTGTACAAACAAATCGTCCGTTGCAAAGCTATATATGCTATATCACAATCCTCTAATATTTTTATGACTCTAAGTCAAATACTTTTTTAGATGCATACAACACAAACTTGCATACCCTCTATGCATATTTTGGACTCAAAGGCCATAACTCCAGTCTGACCAGGAGAAATCTTGAACAAAACCCCAGGTCCACAACTTCACATGCTGAATACTATTCCTATGATGTTTCATCAACATAGGTTAAATACATTTTAAGATACATGTACGTTAGACACAAGTTAATGCTCTTTTAGAATATTTTTGACTAAGTCTAGGGCCATAAATCTTGTCTGGCTGGATGAAATGTCTAACAAAGCCTGAAGTGCACGATATCACATGCTGTATGATATTCCTGTAATGTTTCATAGACGCAAACTATAGACATTTTTTATTCATAATTTTACTGAGTCAAGGGCCATAACTCTGGTCTGGCTGTGTGATATCCCAATTAAAACATTGGGTGCACAACTTCACATGCTGAATAAGAATTCTGTTAGGTTTGATGACTCTGGGTCAAATACTTTTTTCCTTCAAAATTTTGAGTGGGAGGGGGTGCACAAAAATAGGCAAAAAAAACCAACCTCTCGTGCTACAGCTTGCAGGTTTTAATCATTTGGAAATCCTTCATTATATATTTTAGGTATGCCATTTTACCAAGCAGTAAATATACTGAAAAGACAAGACCGAGTGATCAAAGGAGTTCAAGTTTGGTACAGCAATCAGGTAAATAAATAACATTTCCTAGACAGAACAAGTACATACTGTCATCCTACGAATATAACACGCACATTTTTATGCCCCCAAAGGGAGGCATATAGTTTTTGAACAGTCTGTCGGTCTGTCCGCAATTTTCGTGTCCGGTCCATATCTTTGTCATCGATGGATGGATTTTCAAATAACTTTGCATGAATGTGTACCACAGTAAGACGAAGTGTCGCGCGCAAGACCTAGGTCCGTAGCTCAAAGGTCAAGGTCACACTTAGACGTTAAAGGATAGTGCATTGATGGGCGTGTCCGGTCCATATCTTTGTCATCGATGTATATATTTTCAAATAACTTGGCATGAATGTGTACCACAGTAAGACGACGTGTCGCGCGCAAGACCCAGGTCCGTAGCTCAAAGGTCAAGGTCACACTAAGACGTTAAAGGATAGTGCATTGATGGGCGTGTCCGGTCCATATCTTTGTCATCGATGGATGGATTTTCAAATCACTTGGCATAAATGTGTACCACAGTAAGACGACGTGTCGCGCGCAAGACCCAGGTCCGTAGCTCAAAGGTCAAGGTCACACTTAGATGTTAAAGGATAGTGCATTGATGGGTGTGTCCGGTCCATATCTTTGTCATCGATGGATGGATTTTCAAATAACTTTGCATGAATGTGTACCACAGTAAGACGATGTGTCGCGCGCAAGACCCAGGTCCGTAGCTCAAAGGTCAAGGTCACACTTAGACGTTAAAGGATAGTGCATTGATGGGCGTGTCCGGCCCATATCTTTGTCATCAATGGATGGATTTTCAAATAACTTGGCATGAATGTATACCACAGTAAGACGACGTGTCGTGCACAAGACCCAGGTTCATAGCTCAAAGGTCAAGGTCACACTTAGACGTTAAAGGATAGTGCATTGATGGGCGTGTCCGGTCCATATCTTTGTCATCGATGGATGGATTTTCAAATAACTTGGCATGAATGTGTACCACAGTAAGACGACGTGTCACACGCAAGACCCAGGTCCGTAACTCAAAGGTCAAGGTCACACTTAGACGTTAAAGGTCATTTTTCATGATAGTGCATTGATGGGCATGTCCAGTCCATATCTTTGTCATTCATTGCTGGATTTTAAAATAACTATGCATGAATGTGTGACACAGTAAGACGACGTGTGGCCACAAGACCCAGCTCCGTAGGTCAAAGGTCCTAAACTCTAACATTGGCCATAACTATTCATTCAAAGTGCCATAGGGGGCGTGTGTCATCCTATGGAGACAGCTCTTGTTTACCAAGATTCTGGTCTCGAAGGACCAATGTGTCTTATATATGGGGATAGAAAAACACCAAACATTTCCCCAGACTCAAAAATTAAGAAAATCGATCTTTGTTTACACCGTGTACCTTAATATTGAAGAGAATTCAATAGGGGGTAAATGACTCGGGCGTAGCTAATAGCCGGTATCGGGACCCGGCATTTTGAATTACTTTTGTATCAGATGTAAAATTTAGAGCTCACGTTAACTCTTAAGATATCATAAATAAATGCTGTTTTTCATTAAAATATATTTTACAACGCATTTTCGTAGCTGATCATTAAGTTTTTAACAAGACCTGTGTAAAACTTTCCCGGCGTATTTTCACACATTTTGAAACTCCATATCAGGTTGCCTGGAAATCGATTATCTAGTCTTTAAACATAATTTTGATAGTTGTGTTTAATCCTCCTGTACATCGAGAAATTTACGCCCGAGACATTACTTATCTTACACCTACTGTCACAATCTGCAAACAATTAATTGTTTTATCATACCCGGAGGCAATTGTAAACATGTGCATGCGATATTTTAGGCTGAGCCAATATGTCGCTGATCCGTATTGTTCAAAACAATTTGCAAACCAATCTTAAAATTACGTCATTTTACCGCCGTGTGCTGAAGTGTACTTTTGTTTTCACTGGCATCAATTTTCATGGAGCGATCAGAGGAGGCGGCAGTTTAGTGCTTACACAGAGTTTATGCTTTTCAATTTAAATACTTGCACAACATGCAAAAACATCGACAATGATTTAGCAAAAACCGGCGAGTTTGTAGAAACTATAGCGAATTTTGGACAAACATAAGTTCTGATAAGTGATAAGTGGGTATAAGCATTTTTCCAGAATTCTGCTGATATTTTTTCACTGCGTCCTATACAAGAGTGCGCCCTGTAATTGGCCGATTACGGTATATATGTTAGGTATGAACAGACATTAATACCAATTTGATTGGCATTGTCAGGGGGTGCAATCCTGAACATATTTTTTGCTAAGTTTGCAACTTGTTAACCAGTGTGTATTTGGCCAAGTAGAGAGCATTAAAACTGTATTTCAGAGGATTTTAGTCCTTAACAGATTTCTCACCCTCTGACACTAGGATATTATACGCTGCATATTTGGGTATTTACGTAATTAAAGTTGCAGAAAACCCAATTAAATCCATACAGTGTGCGTACTGAAACACAATTTAAATTCCTTATACCTAGTTCATTAAAAATTGCTTGTGTATGGCATTTTCTGTATTATATAACGGGTACGAGTCTTGACACTAGACAACAGACTGGTTATACAGTTGCTGTTTATCAGAAAAATCACAGGACCATTCAGTCTGATTGGTGTTCTATGGACGCTTTGTAAACAATAATTATGCCGATAAGCTAATTCTAGTACTAAAAGAGGTCACAGAAAAAAAACATTGTTGCAGCAAAAACAAACAAAAGGATATTTTGTTGTTCAAAAAAGACAGTTGTCTGTTTGTGATGATATAGTGTGACTGATACTGGTCAACATCTTATGGGAGAGCACATCATTTTGGATATTGTGGATGAATTGATCTCCAAGTCCAACTGTATTAAAAGTGCAAAAAGCACAATGGAACAAAGTATCCCAGAAAACATTAAATATTAACCCAATACCCAATTACTTCTGAAAAGGCTGGGTAATAATACTTTTTTTACCCAATTCAGAATTCCAATACCCAATTAAAAAGTGATGGGTAAATACCCAGTTGCACCAAAAGCTTGTCTGGAGCTCTGCATGATTTTACATGCGTAACTGTTATTTTAAGGCAGTGCTATTAATTATAATTTATAGCCGGTAAGTCGAAAGCAGTTATTTGTTGAAAATGTGTTTTTAGCTCACCTGAGTATTTTGCTCAGGTGAGTTTTTTTAATCACCCTTGGTCTGTCATTATCAACATAATAATGATTATTATGATAATAATGACTTTGTTTCAAGGGGCAGTTGGGCATGCCAGTCTTCCCTGAGAAACAGAAAGTATTAGATTATGTATACAGAAAAAATACATAAGTAAACAATAACACTGAAAGACATGACACAGCATAATAAATAGTTGAAATTTGATGTCACAATAATGAATTCTCACAACTCATGGGACTGTAACAATTTGTTGCCCACCAGAGAAGCACTGTTTTAGGTAGATATTCTTAAACAAGTTTAAGTTTTAAGAATTCCTTATGTCAAAAGGTGGTACTGGTAAGTGTCCAAAGTTTAGATCCTGTTCATGCAAATCTCAAGTTAAGGTTTTGGCACATTTTGCCTCAACAACATCTCCTGTGAAATTACTGGCAGAATTACACCAAACATGGTCTTTATTATCTGGTCATATAACTCTCACAAGTTTGTTCAAATGGTTCTGCCAGTCATGCTTTCCTTGCCATGTTTTCTCATTATGTCTCCTCCCATACCCCCCACCGCCACTGGGGGAGACATATTGTTTTGCCCATCAGGCAGTCCGAGCTCACATTTGCATACTTGGGTGGCTCTAGGAACAATAGGTAACTGTACTTTTTCTTTGTTGTCATTCATTCCATAAGGCTTTTATGTGGCTATTTTTCTCTTATATAGCTAAAAGAACAAAAGAGAGAACAAAAAAGTAGCCACAAAAGTATCCATATGTATGAATGTCCGTCTATCACACTTCATTTACGATTAATAACTGGAGAACCATTTGACCTAGAACCTTCAAACTTCATTGGGTAGTAGGGCTTATGGAGTAGAGGACCCGTATTGTTTTTGGGGTCACTCCATCTAAAGGTCAAGGTCACAGGGGCATAAACATGGAAAATCATTTCGGATCATTAACTTCAGAACCACTTGACCCAGAATGTTGAAACTTCATAGGATGATTGAACATGCAGAGTAGATGACCCTATTTATTTTGGAGGTCACTCAATCAAAGGTCAAAGTCACAGGGGCCAGAACATGGAAAACTGTTTCCAATCCTTAACTTGAGAACCGTATGTTGAAACTTCTTTGGATGGTTGGACATGCCAAGTAGATGATCCCAATTGCAGTCAAACATCTGTAGCTGTTTGACTTTTTCTCCTGTCCCCTATTGGCTTCTTGCCTATTACTACTGTGCATTGGGGGAGACATGCGCTTTTCTACAACAGCATCTTCAAGTTAAATATTCGTTATCATCAGCTTACTGAAAAACAGCAAACAATATCTGGGGGAAAGAAGTCAAGGTATACAAAGTAACAACAACTGCTTAAGAAATATTTAGCTCATATGCTTTTTTTTTTTAGGTCACCTGAGCCAAAGGCTTAGGGTGAGCTATTGTGATCGCTCACCATCTGTCGTCTGTCCGGAGACCGGCCACACTTTCATTTAAACAACATCTCATCCTAAACCACCTGGCCAGTTTTGATAAAACTTCACAGGGATATTCCTTGGATAGTCTTCTTTAAAAATTGTTCAAGGAATTGAATTCTGTTTAGAACTCTTGTTGCCATGGCAACCGAAAGGAAAATCTTCGATTATCAGTAAATAGGGTGTTATAAATATTTTCTTGATAAGAATAGGTTTATTCCTATTAAAGGTACTGAGCTCCAGATTTCGGCTTAAGATGATTTTTCTTCCAAATTGAAGTTTGGTCATATTATGAACATTAGCATACAAGTTTTTTGTTTCTAAACGATGGTAAAAATGCCAAATCAAGAATAAAAAAGATGACCACGTCGGGAATTGAACCCCGACCGCTCTGGCAGTAAAAGAAGTTTTCCACTGTTGTTACCAATACTGCTATGGAGTATTCAGTGTTTAATCTGTGTTAAATATAGATATTTATAATCGAGGCAGTTTACCTCGAGCAAAGCATTACAAACACTTTTCGATTTTCATCGTAAAAAGTAATAAAAACAACTAATTCTCATGTGTTTCTGTTACATAACTAGTCTGTCAGTATTTAAATTTCAAAGCATTCTTAAGAAATACAGAATTAATTTCTGTATTTCTAAAAAATCTTTTTTTGTTGTTGTCGAATGGGGGCCTCCGTGGCCGAGTGGTTAGAGTCGTTGACTTCAAACCATTTGCCCCTCATCGATGTGGGTTCGAAACCTCATTTGGGGCGTAGAATTCTTCACGTGAGGAAGCCATCCAGCTGGCTTACGGAAGGTCGGTGGTTCTACCCAGGTGCCCGCTCGTGATGAAATAGTGCACGGAGGGGCACCTGGGGTCTTCCTCCACCATTAAAGCTGGAAAGTCGCCATATGACCTAAAATTGTGTCGGTGCGACGTTAAACCCAACAAAATAAATAAATAAATGTTGTCGAATGTTCTGGAGGCCAGTGCCTTTAAAAAATACGTAACATAAATATAAATACATATAATATATTTAAGTGCTTAGATGACATCCATTCCAAAATAGTTATAAAGTACAGTGCATTCACGATGCTACGAATCGCAATTTAACGAAATACCGGTATACTAGGAAAAGGTTTTGTGGTCCCGTCTGCTTTCCTTCTTATTTCTATGTTACAAATTCGCGGTTTTACGAAAATGCAATTTTACGAAAAATGCGCTCCTACGAATGTATTTTTATGCCCTTAAAGCATGTTTTCAACTTGTTTAAGTTGCGATTTTACGAATACCTGTATCCTCTAAATTTTCACACCTTCCATAACGGCGTGAAAACGCTTTAGAGTGGAAAGTGTCACTATCATTTGGCTGGGCGTAAACAGTAATTAAAGTGTGAAAACTTAGTAATAAAATTCGAAACACATACGCTGTACACTATGGCAAAAGTTAGTGGTTATTTTTTTCTCCTATAACTATCAGATCGGATGGCATACCAGTCACACTTGCTTCGATATACGTCTCAAACAATCACTGCATAATGAAAATAAAAAAAATATTTAAGTCCTGATCGTCTGTTTATAGTCGTTTTATTATTCCAAACAATTCATTAAAGGGTAGCTGAGGGTATCGGAATATGCAGTTTCGATTTTTTGTTCTTGTGCAACATTGTACCCTATATATGTTTAATGTATAGTGAATAAAAAGTGAAGAAAAAAACCCGTTTTACATTCCAGATACCATCTGAGTTCAGATTTGAATAGGATTTGTAGTAAACCTAGATGTACATATAAAATTGGTATACATGTATTCCTATACGAAAATCACGTTTAAATATCATGGGTTACGACGTGTAGATATTAATGTGTTGTATATTTCCTATGATACGCTTGAACGAAAATGCGATATTACGAAAAAAACGCCCGGTCCCTTGGCTTTTCGTAGGATCGCGATTGTACTGTATATGACAATTCAAACTGTTAAATAAATAGAGGATATTACATGAGTGTCTTTTCAGATTGAATTTATTAAATGAGTTGAATAAAATATTAAAATGCGAGGCACTGCCGAGCATTTTATCAGTTTTATTCAATGAGTTTAATGAATTTGGTGTTGAAAGTCAAAATGTAATATTCTTTGTATCACATGTTAGCTTTTTCTGCTGAAAAATAAAAAATTCTACTTTCTCTAACTATCATAAACAAGTCTGTTTGATCAACATCTCCTATACTTTTAATGACGTTGGCATCAAAGCTTTAATATAACAGTAGTGTATTATCAATTTCATGTAATGGCTTTATTTCACTCCAGCTACGTGAAACATTTGATAAAATATCATGTATGAAGATTATTAAAATATATATATATTTCAATATTTTACGAGCGTGGAATTGTGCTATCAGTGACTAGAAATAGATTCATATTGGAATGGGTTGAATCAAGTCACAGCACAGGAATACTTTGTCATTAAGTTAAAAATGGTACAACACTTGATTCCACTATTTGCACTAAATGAACACATGAGTCTTGGCAGGATATCTTGTTACATTCGTTCGTACTTCTCCGCTATATGGGAAATCGGCAGTCAGAGCTTCTCAACGCATTACATGTCACAATCAAGTTTCTTGTCATTAGTAGGTCATTAGACCAGTGGGTCAAAATAGGCAATTTCTCAGGAAGTATAAAGTGCCATATTTAACAACCGCAAGTTAACCACAACATCTTGTCACAGTTCGAGTGATTACTTATTGTGAGGCATTTTTAGAACACAGCGTTATTGCTGAGAGTTAAAGTATCTCCTCAAAAAGAAATCAAGTGGTTTGCAGTTGTTTTCCGTATGTATATCGTAGACTTTGTGTAAATTGTCATGTTTGCTTGTTCCCCGGTGTATCCAGATGTTTAATGAATTTAACGAAGCTAAGTGTTGGAGGAAGTTGAATTAGTTGTCCGTTTCACTCACACATGAAATGAAGTTTATTATAGGAATTGCACTTCCTTTAGTATCTGTAGTCCAGAGAAATAATTTTACACTTTCAAGATGGGCGTTCAGATTCAGTTGAAAGTAATGATTTCATACTGATCGGAATGACATTTTGTTTTGTTATAACGTAGCAGTATGATCAATTTCCAATCCCTGATTCCAAATGGCTGCTTTAAATAAATTGTTGTCAAAGAATTGAAAAAAAAAAAGTTTGATAGCACATTGAACTTATTTTCTATCTGTACAAAGGCGAATGTTCCCGGTGTTAGGAGACAGTAATTGTGAAAATACTTCATCCTGCACATAGAACCCCTTGGGGCGTTGGGGGCGTGCTCCCATGCAATGTTACTGACATCTCAATGCAGTAAACCACTTTTTGCACCAAGGTTAGACACCGAGGTGACAGACTTAAGCTTTGTTAATAAAAAAAATATTCAACTCCCATGCCTCATCTTAGCTACTGTAAACTCAGATTCATTGTTATATTGGGAAGTTGTCACTTGCTTGTGGAGAACAAATTGGTAAGTGCACAGGTATATATTTCAGTGCTTTTTATACGCCCATTTGAAAAACGGGACGTATTATGGGAACGCCCCTGGCGGGCGGGCGTGTGGTATGGCGGGCGGGCGGGCGGCGTCCACAGACTTTGTCCGGAGCATATCTTCTACATGCATGGAGGGATTTTGATGAAACTTGGCACAGTTGTTCACCATCACGAGACGGAGTGTCATGCGCAAGAACCAGGTCCCTAGGTCTAAGGTCAAGGTCACACTTAGAGGTCAAAGGTCAAATTCAAGAATGACTTTGTCCGGAGCATATCTTCTTCATGCATTGAGGGATTTTGATGAAAGTTGGCACAGTTGTTCATCATCATGAGACGGAGTGTCATGCGCAAGAACCAGGTCCCTAGGTCTAAGGTCAAGGTCACACTTAGAGGTCAAAGGACACAAGAAAGAAAACTTTGTCCGGAGCATATCTTCTTCATGCATAGAGGGATTTTGATATAACTTGGCACAAATGTTCACCACCACGAGGCGGAATGTCATGCACAAGAACCAGGTCCCTAGGTCTAAGGTCAAGGTCACACTTAGAGGTCAAAGGATACAAGAATGAAAACCTTGTCCAGAGCATTTCTTCTTCATGCATAGAGGGATTTTGATATAACTTGGCACAAATGTTCACCATCACGAGACGGAGTGTCATGCGCAAGAACCAGGTCCCTAGGTCTAAGGTCAAGGTCACACTTAGAGGCCAAAGGTCAGATACAAGGATGACTTTGTCCGAACCATTTCCTCTTAATGCATGGAGGGATTTTGATGTAACTTGGCACAATTATACACCATCATGAGATGAAGTGTCATGCGCAGTTCCCTTTTTAGAATTACTTCCCTTTGTTGTTACTATAAATAGCTTATATTGTAACTTTTTCATTACTAGTCGTAGGGAAAAATTGAGACCACTTTTCTGTAGTACAACATGCATGCTACATCCAATTATGAGGTGTATTTTGACCAATCTCTACCTGGTAAAGATTTTTGTGTGGACTTACAATTTTTTTTTGGATTTTTTTTTTTTTTTTTTTTTTTTTTTTTAAGATTACCTTCCCTTAGTTGTTACTATAAATAACTTATATTGTAACTTTTTTATAATTGACCGTAGGGAAAAAACAAGACCACTTTTCTGTGGTACAACATAGATGTTACTTTCAAATTTTAGGTGTATTTTAAGGTATCCCTACCTGGTAAGGAGTTTTTTTGTGGACTTAGAAAAACAAAAGACTTACAATGATTACTAAACAACCACAAAATTAAAATTCCATTTGCAAATACAGGTGCTAGAGTAAAGAAATTTGCTGTGACGGGTGTATATTCAGGGCCCTCGTTTGCCGATTTTTGGGGCCGAAATTCGGCCCCATTCCCCCCTCGAAATAGTATGTTTCTTTCCCCCCAAGTATAGAAAAATTCCCCCTCGAAAGAAAAAAAAATCAAGAAAAAAATCGATACCCGATAGTCTTAGGAGCCCGGGTCCGGGAGATTTTCAAAAGACGCTCAAAGGACCATGATAATTGCCTGTGCGTCACTCGGGACCCGGAGACATTTTCCTTTGATAATCCTTCCTCTTATCAGTCATTTCCCAAAGTAAAACTATGTCCACGATAAACACGTGTATTCAAAGTAAACACTCGCGGTCATGCCCTCCTTCCTGCCTTTGATCTTCTGCTAAATTCCCGCCCTTTATCCTGTGGACATGCCACGCTGATTTTTCTTTATCAGCAAGTTACGTCACGGCGAGTGCACATAGGTAATGAGAATCAATGAAGTGTTAACATTAATTCATTGATAAAGCGTTACCCGTATTGAGCCTGCATACTGTCAAAAAAGGCGCCAATTATTAAATTATCGTAATTAAGCGACCAGCTGATTACCGAGCATGTGAAAAGTGTCCTGCAAGATTTCTTCATGCAAACTTTAAATTAGATCATTGTTTAATGATTGTACCTTAACTTCAACGAGAAAATCCACAAATTTAAATGAATTTGGAAAGTAAAAATAAGTATAGAATGTCCATTCACGATTCTAATTACACCCGATGACATATGCAATTTTTCCAAAATTCACTTAAAAACTTGACTTTCAATGCAATTTTTAATGAAAA
The DNA here is from genome assembly GCF_021730395.1 of Mercenaria mercenaria. Taxonomy (NCBI): domain Eukaryota; kingdom Metazoa; phylum Mollusca; class Bivalvia; order Venerida; family Veneridae; genus Mercenaria; species Mercenaria mercenaria. Next base: position 61,064,890 of record NC_069366.1, on the reverse strand, counting down.
GTAGCATCATTATTTGAGGAACTATCTCTGGTTTACCTTAGTGGACCAAGTAACTGGCAAAAAACAACATTTCAGACGACATTCCAGAAGTGTACCAGTATCCGGATAGTACGTTTTTGGATACATTTTTACAGAGTGTTTTAGCACTTTTCTGCTAACAAACAAAAATATTGAAGAAAAACCTCATCAAATTAAAATGAATTTTGATAAAAATTTATTTACAATATGAGATTATATGACCTGAAACAGAATTGTTATTATGCTGTAACATGTTCTTGGTTGTAGTAGCTATTAATTACGTAGTATTACTTTATAAGAAAATATAGTCAATTGTATCGATGTGTTGGGGCAGGACTCTTGTATTTTGAAAAGGGACCCTTCAAAATTTGGACCCAAGGGTCCCGGGACTCTTTGGTTTTCAGGTCTAGTGGAACCCCTGGTTTTACTGATCCGTATAATACGCTCGTTTTTCAGTTCCCCGGGTGCGTGTATGCAAAGTTACTTCCCTTTGAAAAAAAATGTTGCATAATGTACATCATACAGTAAAAAGATCACAGATGCAACTGGGGCGAAATGCGCAAAAATAGATTTGCTTTTTAAGCAGCATGCTCTCAAAAAACAAACTACTGTCACGGACACCGCTGTTTCATCAGGGCCAGACATGCACAATCAGGTAGATATGACGAAGGGAAGCACTGCTCCGGCTGCTGCTGAGACAATGTCCGTGGATACTGCTAGTGCTTCCGTTAATGACGACATGTGAACCTCGATTGGATGTCACCTAATTGATTTAATAAAAGAAAATAAAAGTTGCCTGTTTTCAATAGATTATGTTCTGTACAATACTTCAGATATATTCACATTAGTTTGATATCTGTAATACTCAATTGACCTTAATTTAAGGGGTTATGTTCAGATGTCATATCTCCAGAATGAATTCCCCCCTCCCTTGAAAACGACGCGAAATTCCCCCCTCCAAGGGCCCCGGCCCCAATCCCCCAAAATGTAGAGAGGGCCCTGTATATTGTGACATTCTGGCACTCTTGTTAGTCTTAAAAGCACGGTTAGAGGGGCTATGAGGGTGGTGTTTAAATAATTAGTACATAGAACAAAGGTCACTTTTACTAAATACTGTTCTTAAAATTTTTGAGATGTATGACGTTGAGCTTTCTTGTTTCCTTGACAAGAATATGTCACTGATACATTGGTCTGCATCTCAGTTTGGTTAATTTTTCGTATGAAAGCTGGTATCTCAGTAACTTCTAGTGGGAAGAATTGAAACTTTACACACTCATTTACTGTGGTAATCTGACCTGCAAGTTCTCATAACTCTGTTCAGCTTTTTATGCAGAACAGTGCCCTTTGCCAACTTTAAGCAGTATAAAGAGATACACAGAATTGTTGTCCATTTTAAATATATCCTTATGTCTATGTTTTTATTATCTTAACCCTTTTTTATTATAACATTTTCAGAATATTAAGGCGATGGTGTCCTCTGACAGCTCTTGTTAACAAAGGATATTGAACTGTCTGTTTTCCCAACAAAACACTGATACTCCTCCACACAATTTTGTTATGATATATATTTATTTTGTAATGAAAAATGTTGTTTTGAAAGAATATTAAGTAGCCTATACATAGTTTTTGTAACATGAAAATGAAAACTACTTAGATATACTTTATTGATGTTATATTATTATTTCTTGGCTTGTATGAAAGCATTAATGTTAAGAGGGAATAAACATTCTCATTAAAAATTACACAAGCTGCATTTACGTATTAAAGTGCACATAGTTGTAAACATTGTGTCACTTAAAATGCATTTACTATGATAGATGTTTGTACTAAGTGTTCTAACTTCAGTGACGTCAGATTGTCAACAGTTTGACGATAATCGGCTTTAATTGCAAGTCATGCCCTCAGGTTGTTATCATATTTACTGTATTTTCATTACATACGTAACTTTATGTGCTTGGCTATGTAAAGTGCCTAACCAATCATTGCTCTTGAAATATTTTATGTTGTCTAATGAATAATTAAAGCTACACATTTAGGCTCACATCAGAATGATGTGTGGAAATAAAATAAGGGTTTGTCATGAAACTGGTATATCTCTGTTTGAAAAGTATGCCACAGAAAGTATCTTCAAATTCTATTGCTCTTTAGGCTTGTAAAGATTGACTAACCTAAACAAAATTACATTGGCTTCAATATAAAAATGTCTGCCAAATCTCAGTGTTTGATACAATTTAAAAGTTTGAAAAACATTAGGCTATTAATTTTCATTAAGCTGCCGTATAAGTCAGTTGGTATTTTCTAATCATCTACCAACATTCATAATATTAATCAATTTGTACATAATCTAATGATGTACTAGGTCATTTAATTTGTATATAATCTAATGATGTACCATTGTATATAATCTAATGACGTACCAGGTCATTTAATTTGTATATAATCTAATGATGTACCAGGTCATTTAATTTGTATATAATCTAATGATGTACCAGGTCATTTAATTTGTATATAATCTAATGATGTACCAGGTCATTTAATTTGTATATAATCTAATTACGGTATAGACCAAAATTAATGCTTTACAGATCTGAATCATCTACCAGCATTCTTAATAGAAATCAATTTATATTTTATCTGTGATCCATAACCTAATGATTTACCAGTCTGCTCTGTACAAGTGATTTAGTGTATTCTTATTTTCTACAAGTCTGCTTTATAGAAATCATATTAATATGTATCCTAATGTTCTAGCAGCATGCCTAAATCAACATGCATAAACTTAGCATCAACCAGTCTGCTTAAAATATCAGTTGATTCATTAGTGTGTTTATTCTAATTATCAACCAGCTGATGTCAATGAATTACCTCAGGTACCAACCTGTTTAAGAAGTTAATAGAAAGCATTTTTTTATATTTTATATATTTTAATGAGCTACCAACCTTTGTAATATATATTAATGGTAATCTAAGATATGGAAAGAGAAAATCAGCAATTTTGGTCAATATGAGGCCATGTGTTTGTGCAGAAATTTTCCCATTCATCTCTCTCCAGTTGTTTTTCATCATCATTACTGGACATACAAAAATTTTCTTTGCTTCTATTCAGAACTAAATATCCTTGCAGCTTTTGGCTCAAGTGGTCATTTACAGTTTGACCATTTAAGCCACATGCTAGCCTCTTTTCTTAAAAACGTACTCCGTGTCATATTTGAGCACAGCAAATTGCTGACAAAATTTTGAAGATCTGAATAAACTAAGGCTTGCAGATTTAGTATTTTTTAATGGTTCACTTTTGCACATGTAGTTAAAATAGCGTTTTCTGTGTAAACATTGTAAAAAAAGTAATGCATCAAATAATTTCCGAACAAATGAATGTTGCATCTGGTATCAAATTGGTACAGTTTGCATCTGCAATAAAAACTGTTACAGAGTTTGATTAATTTTAACCAAAAGTCCTGTTTAAGTTGTTGTAGAAAGAAGTTTGCACAGTGTGAAGCAGCTTCCTAGTGTGTCAGAGTCCTTTCTATGATGTACTGAGTCTTGTTTTATTTTATGAGTCTTTAAAGCGGCATGCCTCGAGATCGTTCGACAACAAAACAATTTTTTTTTTAGGTATCTTGAAATAAATACTATTTCTTAAGAAGTTACGGAAACACATGAGAATTTGCTATTTTTTACTACTTTTTACGATGAAAATCGAAAAGCATTTGTCACGCTTTTACTCCAGGTAAACTGTCTCGATTATAAATATCTATATTTTGAAGTCATTATTCACTACTTCAGCTATAGCGCTATTGATTACGATGACGGGAAAAATGTCTTTATTGCCGCAGTGGTCCAGGGTTCGATTCCCGACGCAGTCATCTTTTTTGCTTGATTTTGAATTTTTAAAATATTTTAAAAATTCATATTCTAATGTGACCAAACTTCAATTTGAAAGAAAGATTATTTTTAGCCAGATCTGGAGGCATGCTGCTTTAAATTTGGTTGACAGTCCTGTTTTTAAAAAGTTTTACAAAAATGTTTGCAGTAACAAAAAAATATTAAATTTTGTATGTTCTTAATGTTGAGCCCCCTTGGATAAATGACACTATAGTAACTATGTCTAAAGGTGTTTGTCTTCCATCTCTTATTAAGGTGTAGAAGTTGTCAGTTGCTTGTTGAACACTGGTTGAGATATTTACTGATTGTAGTTAAATATGTATTTTTGAAAATTCATTAGATATTTTGTTCTAATTGTTTGAATTTTTTTCAGGGACCATTGAACATGGATTTGGTGATATATTTGTCTCAGGATGGGATTCGACTCATATTTGATCCAGTCTCACAAAGGTTAAAGGTGAGAAGGCCCTCTGTTCATATGTAGTAAAACTCAGAAGCCAGCCTGCTAGATGCAGGTCTTCTATAATCTTAACATATAACTTTTGAACCTTTTTCCTTTGGAAACGTGGAGTTGAATATATTTTTCAAAGATATGTTCATAACTGGCACGAGAGGTAGTGATTTGATACAGTGTTTTCTGGTTTTGCAGTGTATATGAATTAGAAATATATAATCAGATGTCACCGCCAGGCTTCCATAGTTTTCAGATTACACTTATTTTCAGCTCACCTGAGCACAGAGTGCTCATGGTGAGCTATTGTGATCGCACTGTGTCCATCGTGCCTCCGTCGTCATACGTTTGTCATCAACAGTTTAAACTACATCTCCTCCAAAACCACTGAATGGATTTGGATGAAACTTGGCCTGGATGTTCCTTCTTTTGTCTAAAATGTTTGGTAATATTTTGACTCCATACTTCCATCAATTCTTTGAATGGTCAAATGCGCTGTCACTCTTGGTTTTGAAAAGAGTCTATGTGCCATTAAATCCGTGGATTAAGATAGAATTTTAGCGTAACACACATATATTTCTATTAATAAATACAAATTTTAACTACGCAAGCATATAGTTATAGCAACAGAGGTGAAACCTCTTCCAATAACATTCAGTAACAGTTCTAACTCTCACCAGAAATGCAAAAAGGAAAATTGTAAATGTTTGATCTGGGAGTCTCAGTTAGTTACAAAAAAGTTTACTAATTTGAACTGTTAAGCTTATTTTGGGGACATTTCAAATTCTGACAAACTTCTTTCAGCAAAGATTTAATTTGTTCTTCATTATTCCGTCTGCTTGAATAAATTTAAGGAATAACTTGACCAGGGGAATGTTCTTGTTAAGGAAAGGATATTAATATTGAAATAATATCAGGTTGATGAAAGAACGCCTTTTATGTAAAAATCATGCAAACAGCTTAGAGAGACAAATCCGATATAAATTAAACTGTTTGATCTGAGAGTCCATCTTGCGATATATTAATGGTCAGAATCAATGAATTATGGGGAAGAAATGTTCATTTTGTATAATAAGGTGATTGGGTCGTGATATTGAACAATTATTCTATAAGTGGATTGGAGAAGCTTGATTAATTTCAAAAGTCGGTGTCAAAAGACCGGCACGCTCCAAGCGGAAAATATAACATTTATCTCTTGTAGTCATCCCCCAAAAAGACAAGATGAGAATTACGGTGTAATGTTGACTGCTCGTTATTGAATTGATGAAATATCTCACTTTTCATATCATGTCTGGGAATTTCGGCTGTTTTGAATGCGATAGGAGGGGACAATACCATGTCTCCATGTCTTGCTTTGATGAAAAAGATGTTCGAATTTTACTGTGACAGAAATTAGATAATATCAGATTTCTTTATTGTGAGATATCCTTTTCAAAGAAGAGAAATTATTCTGGCTTGTGTCAACCCTTCACTGACCCACGTCATGCATTATGTCATGGTTCATGACGGCTTAATCTTTCCTTTGCCATTTTAAATTAAAAAAAGTTATATTTCAGTACGTCTCATCTTATTGTAGAAATATGAGTGTTTGTAAAAGTTCCACAGATTTAAAATCTATGCCTTGTTTTTGCTTTAAATGGGTTTTTAAAGATTTATCTAGAATCTTCTGCGGCTTTTGTTTAGAAGTAGAAAAAGTCAGCCTCATTGTCTTGTAGATCAGTTTTCTTCCTTGTAATATTTCAAACCAAAGTAGGTCTGGTTTTATTCCACAGTAATAGTGTCTGATAACACCTTTAATTTGATAGTAAATAATACTATTGTCTGTATTTTGTCTTTGAAATTCTGTGTCTTTACTATGAGATTTAAAGACCATTAATTATTTTGTTTTCACGATATTCTTTTCTTATTTCTTGAGATCACTGATCAATACTTCAGAGGAAAATAAAGAAAATATCCGAATGATAAGTTAGTGATATCTCAAAAAAGGCATATTTATTCAGGGATCAAATTTAGCAGTTGCTAACTCAAGAAATTCGAGTAAGAATAAAAAAATATAAGAATAAAAAAATACGAGTAGGAAATCATGGCACTTGAATCAGTTTTGCAAACATGTTCGAAAATCGACAAATTCGCTCAAACTGTCCTTTGTGCTTTAAAAACTCCTTTGTTGTTAGTTATTTTACTGATAATCATGTGACCGCTTGTCTTTATACAAATGTAGTTATTTGATATCTAAGTAAGTGTCTAGACGATATTTGTTTTCGTTTTGGTCGGTGATTTGCAACTTGAAAAATCGAGAGAAAAATAACATGTGTCTTTGGGAGAAAAAGGCCCATGGAGACCGAAAATGCTAGCAACACTACGGACAGTGACCCAAAAGAACCTAAAACTTTTTAGTCCAGCCAAAAGTCCGAATAAACATTGAGTACTTTGGATCTTACTTCCGACAACAGGAATTTGTCAGTGGTCTAAAATTTTAGAAAGTAAGGTGTCTCACTGGTACATTGACAAACAGTGACTTTATTGTGAGAAATTTTCATGTCTGAAATAGTCAGAAAGTGGATAAGTATGAATTAATAACAAAAACTGTGAAAGTTTTTAGCTCACCTGTCACAAAGTGACAAGGTGAGCTTTTGTGATCGCACGGTGTCCGTCGTCCGTGCGTGCGTCAGTCCGTAAACTTTTGCTTGTGACCACTCTAGAGGTCACATTTTTCATGGGATCTTTATGAAAGTTGGTCAGAATGTTCACCTTGATGATTTCTAGGTCAAGTTCGAAACTGGGTCACGTGCCGTTAAAAACTTGGTCAGTAGGTCTAAAAATAGAAAAACCTTGTAACCTCTCTAGAGGCCATATATTCCACAAGATCTTCATGAAAATTGGTCAGAACGTTCACCTTGATGATATCTAGGTCAAGTTTGAAACTGGGTCACATACCTTCAAAAACTAGGTCAGTAGGTCAAATAATAGAAAAATCTTGTGACCTCTCTAGAGGCCATATATTTCATGAGATCTTCATGAAAATTGGTCAGAATGTTCACCTTGATGATATCTAGGTCAAGTTCAAAAGTGGGTCACGTGCCTTCAAAAACTAGGTCAGTAGGTCAAATAATAGAAAAACCTTGTGACCTCTCTAGAGGCCAGATTTTTCATGGGAACTGTATGAAAGTTGGTCTGAATGTTCATCTTGATGATATCTAGGTCAAGTTTGAAAGTAGGTCACGTGCCTTCAAAAACTAGGTCAGTAGGTCAAATAATAGAAAAACCTTGTGACCTCTCTAAAGGCCATATTTTTCATGGGATCTGTATGAAAGTTGGTCTGAATGTTCATCTTGATGATATCTAGGTCAAGTTCAAAACAGGGTCATATGTGAACAAAAACTAGGTCAGTAGGTCTAAAAATAGAAAAACCTTGTGACCTCTCTAGAGGCCATACTTGTGAATGGATCTCCATAAAAATTTGTCAGAATGTTCATCTTGATGATATCTAGGTCAAGTTCGAAAATGGGTCACGTGCCATCAAAAACTAGGTCAGAAGGTCAAATAATGAAAAAACCTTGTGACCTCTCTAGAGGCCATATTTTTCATGGGATCTGTATGAAAACTGGTCTGAATGTTTATCTTGATGATATATAGGTCAAGTTTGAAACTGGGTCAACAGCAAGCAAAAACTAGGTCAGTAGGTCTTGAAATAGAAAAACCTTGTGACCTCTCTAGAGGCCATACCCTTGAATGGATCTTCATGAAAATTGGTCAGAATGTTCATCTTGATGATATCTAGGTCAGGTTTGAAACTGGGTCACATGCCTTCAAAAACTAGGTCAGTAGGTCTAAAATTATTAAAATCTTTTGACTTCTCTAGAGGCCATATTTTTCAATGGATCTTCATGAAAATTGATCTGAGTGTTCACCTTGATGATATCTAGGTCAATTTCAAAACTGGGTCACGTGCAGTAAAAAACTAGGCCAGTAGGTATAAAAATAGAGAAACCTTGTGACCTCTCTAGAGGCCATATTTTTCATGAGATCTTCATGAAATTTAGTGAGAATGTTCCCCTTGATGATATCTAGATAAAGTTCAAAACAGGGTCACGTACCTTTGAAAACTAGGTCAATAGGTCAAATAATAGAAAAACCTTGTGACCTCTCTAAAGACCATATTTTTCAATGGATCTTCATTAAAATTAGTCAGAATTTTTATCTTGATAATATCTAGATCAAGTTCAAAACTGGGTCACATGAGCTCAAAAACTAGGTCACTATGTCAAATAATAGAAAAAACGACGTCATACTCAAAACTGGGCCATGTGGGAAGAGGTGAGCGATTCAGGACCATCATGGTCCTCTTGTTATAGTTTATTCTTAACTTGAGTCGGTAACCATAACAGCTGTACATAAAACAACAAAAAGAGTATAAAATTTAGCACATAAACAGCCTTTAAACAATTGCTAGTGGAACCCAACATTTTGCTAGTGGAAAAAAAATGGCACTAGCAAAAATTGCTAGTGGGAAAAAAAGTAAAAAAATGAAATACAACTGATTTAATTGTTCTCAATAATAAAAGCTCTACATTTGAAATGAATGTTACGTTATGTAAGTTATTGTACAGAATATGAGTAAAAAAAATTTTTTTTTAAACCCACATTATTTTACCCACAATGTGACTTTAGTACAAAAAAAATATCAGCTTCCTTGGTTGCACCACACATGTACTAATGCAAGAAATATCGGCTTCCTTGGTTGCTCCACACATGTACTAATGCAAAAAATATCAGCTTCCTTGGTTGCTCCACACATGTACTCATGCAAAAAAATATCAGCTCCTTGGTTGCTGTACACATGTACTCACTCCACACATGTACTCATGCAAAAAAATATCGGCTTCCTTGGTTGCTCCACACATGTACTCACTCCACACATGTACTCGTGCAAAAAGAAAATCAGCTTCCTTGGTTGCTCCACACTTGTACTCATGCAAAAAATATCAGCTTCCTTGGTTGCTCCACACATGTACTCATGCAAAAAATATCAGCTTCCTTGGTTGCTCCACACATGTACTCATGCAAAAAAAAATATCAGCTTCCTTGGTTGCTCCACACATGTACTCATGCAAAAAATATCAGCTTCCTTGGTTGCTCCACACATGTACTCATGCAAAAAAATATCAGCCTCTTTGGTTGCTCCACACATGTACTCATGCAAAAAATATCAGCTTCCTTGGTTGCTCCACACATGTACTCATGCAAAAAATATCAGCTTCCTTGGTTGCTCCAAACATGTACTCATGCAAAAAAAAGTTTTTCAGTAAGATACAAAACAAACCCTCAACATCTGCCAACATTATATATGTAAAGGTTTTTCTATAAGAAAAAAAAACTTGTCAGATTATAATATGTTAAGTCTGTCTATAGAATGAAAAAAAAAAAACATCTGTTCACTTTCATGAACTGTAAGGCAGAAGCCTTGTTAAGGCTTTCTGTAAAAAAGGAAAATACAGTTCAAATAGTTCAAATAAATATAATCCTCCATTTTGTGTAATTGGTTGCCATTTTGATAAATGCTCATAACTTTCTTATATTTAAGCCAACCTTGAAAATTCTTTCACTTCCACGGAATTAAGATTAGAACAACCTTGCCATAAAGTTTTGTAGAAAAAAAAATCACTGTCAACTTGCATGATTAGCTACATATTAAACTGTTTACATTTGTAAGACTTGTTCAGTAAGCAGAGACAGAGGACGACTGTGTTAATTTGTAAGATTCGTTCAATAAATTGAGACTGTAGGAAGGCAGTGACATTCAGCTGAAGAAGGTTTTATCAAGCTTCCACCATCGGTCAGTGTTCTCAGTTACATACAGCAGTTGTTCTATGAAGTCCTAGAACTCTTTGTTTGTAATTGGCCAGGAAGATGTTCTATGAATTATATTTCAAGCTATAATAAGAGTTCCTTTCACAAAATAAAAGGATGCATGGTACACTCACCGATGTCTTGCTTTTATCAGCACTGGTTGTTTTCGGTAGATTTGTGATTTGCTGAGTTTATGTCATTTCTATCAAACATAGACCAAGATTTTTTGCTGCTGACTTGAGCCAGAAATACAAGAAGACTTTAGATCTGAAAGATGTTACAGTACAATAATCATATCATTTTAGAGACCAAGATATCATGAAATACTCAGTAAGAACGTGTGAACCTAACCAGTGCATTAAAACAGAATTAAATACTCAAGGCAGTCATGAAAGCAGTCCCATTGCAGCCATAAATTACAATCGGAAATAAAATATTTGTTGGCAAAATAAAAGATACATTTGCAGCAAGTTCTCATTGTTCATTTACTGACCCTTACAAAAAATGCATAATTTATTGAATTAAAATGTCTTTAAGTGGACATTAGCAAAGAAATGCTGTTATAAAAGTCTGGTCATTCTTGGAGTTGATGACATTTTTCAGAAATGACAATTTTACTGAAATGCACCCATAGAGTGTTATATTACATTTGGAACAAAGCAGTGATGGTGCAAGATTGAGCATTTAATATCCCTTTAAAGAAATAAAAGTCAGCGTGAAGATTATAAAAGAAAATGATTAAAGAGAGTACAGTCATTAATGCATTTTGTGGTGTTTTATGTGCAGTATTTTATGGTGAATATATATTATTATGAAGGCATAAAAAACATAAATGAATTGTTGTTGAAATGATATTGCAAAAAATCATGAAAATGTGTTGGCGGGCTTCAGTGTGACTTATTAAGTGTGATAAAAGTGATGAATTTAGTACTGAAAACCCTGGTAAGCATAACAGGGAAAGTACCGGAAAAGTACGTAGTTGGTCGTAGTTGGTAGAGAATTTGTCCCAAGTGAGGATATAGTTTTCTCTTCGAGGATTAGACACAGCTAATTTATTAGTGGAAACTGTGGCTTACTTATGAAATTACTTATGAAATAACATTTTAATAACAAAAAAGGAGCACGTTTATACTGTATGTTGTAACACACGTGAAATAATGGGATACAAGTTAGGAGGCAGAGAAGAGGTCCCATGCAACAATGTTTTCAAAAAAAAAAAAAAAACAACTTTCATTGTGATGTTAGCAAAATGAAATAATTAGTATTTAACAAAGAATACTGCACCTCACCATGATTCAGCTTAACCCTTGTTACTTCATGAATATCATGTACATGTAAAAACAATAAAATGTCATACAAATGACTATAAATATTAAATACCACCTCTGTTTTGTGGAGCCTTGATAGTCTCTGTCTGTCTGTCAGTGTCTGTCTGTCTGTCTATAGCTTATCACTGCTTCTCACAAACCTTTGGCAGGATTTCAATGAAACTTCACACATATGATGTTTGGAGATAAGTTTTGCATATCTTCAATTTGTCCTGCACAGATTATTTTTTGAGTTTAAAGCTTCTTGAAGGTCATTTTTTAACGAAATTTTTCTGGACTACTTCTCCTGTACTGTAGGTGGACTTTGATTGAAATTTCATAGGAATGATCAGCCTTGTTTTGCACATAATTTACAGGTTTTATGGTCATATGTTTAATATGAACCTTAGATTATACATAAATGCTATGTCGGAATTGTTCTAAAAAAATGCTGGCCAGATTTCAGTGAAACTTTACAGGAGTGATTGGTTTGAAGCTCAGTTTTGCAATTTGCAGGCATGTCTACAGGCCTGTGTCAAGCTTGTATATTTATAATGGAATTATGGCCTCTGAAGATCGTCTTTGATTGAAATTTGTCTAGACAACTTCAATCTATACTTTTGGTTGGGTTTGAATGAACTTTCATAGGAATGAGCAGTACCACATTCTTTTAACTACCTGACAAAACCTGCCTTAGCAAAATTAAATACGTGGGGATACATATTTCTTTCAAAAACAGTGTAGATTTTTAGCTCACATGAACCAAAGGATGGAACTCTTGAAATGCTCCTCATTAATAGGCAATGTATTTGTTAAAACATATCTAAAGAAAGGAAAAAAAAACAAAAATGTCATTTTTATAGATAGTTTAAATTCACTTTCATTATTATACTGGTTATATTTTTTTTACAATTTGTACAAGGAATGAAAATAAAAGTTATTCAGATATTAAAATAAGAAATGAGAAAATATAATTTGGAAAATAATTCATCTGTTAAAAAATACAGTTGTCTTCATTAGACTGTTGAAATCTTAACACACCGGGGTTTTAGGAAGGCAGGGGTCATTGTGAACTCTATCCTGCTGGACATATGGACGGAATAACACCCCTTCATCTTATAAAACAGTTTTTAAAGCTAATAAAACACACAGTGAACAAAAGCTGGTGACAATAAAACTGTTCCTGCTTCTGTTATAACTCTTACTTTTGTAAACAACTTTGACCCCACACTGGTAAATTCACTGGAGTTCAAAATAATGACCCGGTTCAAATTTTTCTTTATGAAGTGTCTATTGTCAAAACGCATTGTGGCACACGACTTTCAGGACATGGTTTCGGTCATTTTTACGGGGCAACACAGAACCTCTTAAAACAGTAATTAAGCAAGGGAAAAGAAAAGCTCCAATAATTGATGAAGTTCTTAACATTAATGATACCATGCTAATTTCAGAAGGGGTTGAAAAATGACCATAGTTAATTAGGCTTTTCCATATTTGCACTTTAAAGGTGGTCAGTCACGTTCATGCATTAAAGGTGGTCAGTCACGTTCAGGCATTAAAGGTGGTCAGTCACATTCAGGCAACATTTTATGACATTTTTCATATATATTATATTCTGTTAGAGATTTATTTAAAGAACAAAAAGACACAGTTCATAGAGTTAGATCCCTGTTAGAAATATATGGTTTATTATTTTTTAGCTCAACTATTCGAAGAATAGGGGAGCTATCCTACTCGCCACGGCGTCGGCGTGAGCGTGATCGTCACACAAATGTTTAAGTTGACGTACCACCCCAAATATTATCAGAGTCCATTGAGATATTTCATATTTTGCATACTTGTTAACCATCATGACCCCAGTCTGTAAAAAGGAGTAGACAACTCTGTCAAGCATTTTGACTGAATTATTGCCCCTTTTCGACTTAGAATAAATGTTGAAGTTTGCATACCACCCCAAATATTTTCAAAGTCCATTGAGATATTGCTTTCATATTTTGCATACTTGTGTACCATCATGACCCCAGTCTGTAAAAAGGAGGAAGCAACTCTATCAAGCATTTTGACTGAATTATGGCCCCTTTTCGACTTAGAATAAATGTTAAAGTTTGCGTACCACTCCAAATATTTTCAAAGTCCATTGAGATATTGCTTTCATATTTTGCATACTTGTTTACCATCATGACCCCAGTCTGTAAAAAGGAGTAGACAACTCTATCAAGCATTTTGACTGAATTATTGCCCTTTTTCGACTTAGAATAAATGTTGAAGTTTGCATACCATCCCAAATATTATCAAAGTCCATTGAGATATTGCTTTCATATTTTGCATACTTGTTTACCATCATGACCCCAGTCTGTAAAAAGGAGGAGGCAACACTATCAAGCATCTTGACTGAATTATGGCCCCTTTTCGACTTAGAATAAATGTTAAAGTTTGCATACCACCCCAAATATTTTCAAAGTCCATTGAGATATTGCTTTCATATTTTGCATACTTGTTTACCATCATGACCCCAGTCTGTAAAAAGGAGGAGGCAACACTATCAAGCATTTTGACTGAATTATGGCCCCTTTTCGACTTAGAATATGCTTATTGTAATGTTTAAGTTTTACTCATAGCTTATATTATACTATCAAGCACTGAGAATAGTCAAGCGCGCTGTCCACTGACAGCTCTTGTTAGTAAATTTTGTAATTACTGCCCTTTAACATGAAAAGTATTTAAGAAATTGACTATTGCTTTTGATTGCATTATAATTCCTTTTTTAGCTCATCTGATTTTTTGAAAAAAAATGATGAGTTATTGTCATCACTTGAGCGGTTGTCGGCGTCGGCGTCGGCGTCGGCGTCGGCGTTGCCTGGTTAAGTTTTATGTTTAGGTCAGCTTTTCTCCTAAACTATCAAAGCTATTGCTTTGAAACTTGGAATACTTGTTCACCATCATAAGCTGACCCTGTATAGCAAGAAACATAACTCCATCTTGCTTTTTGCAAGATTTATGGCCCCTTTTGTACTTAGAAAATATCAGATTTCTTGGTTAAGTTTTATGTTTAGGTCAACTTTTCTCCTAAACTATCAAAGCTTTTGCTTTGAAACTTGGAATACTTGTTCACCATCATAAGCAGACCCTGTACATCAAGAAACATAACTCCATCTTGCTTTTTGCAAGAATTATTGCCCCTTTTAGACTTAGAAAATCAGTTTTCTTGGTTAAGTTTTATGTTTAGGTCAGCTTTTATCCTAAACTATCAAAGCTATTCCTTTAAAACTTGCAACACTTGTTCACCATCATAAGCTGACCCTGTACAGCAAGAAACATAACTCCATCCTGCTTTTTGCAAGATTTATGGCCCCTTTTGGACTTAGAAAATATCAGATTTCTTGGTTAAGTTTTATGTTTAGGTCTACTTTTTCTCTTAAACTATCAAAGCTATTGCTTTAAAACTTGCAACTCTTGTTCACCATCATAAGCTGACCCTGTACAGCAAGCAACATAACTCCATCCTGCTTTTTGCAATAATTATTGCCCCTTTTGGACTTAGAAAAATCATTTTCTTGGTTGAATATTATGTTTAAAACAACTTTTCTCATAAACTATCAAAGCTATTGCTTTAAAACTTGCAACAGTTTTTCACCATCATAAGTGGACACTGTACATCAAGAAACATAACTCTATCCTGCTTTTTGCAAGAGTGATGGCCCTTTTTAGACTTAGAAAATCATGGGTAGGACAATATTTCTATTATACAAAAAAAATCAGATGAGCGTCAGCACCCGCAAGGTGGTGCTCTTGTTTGACATTTGCATTTAATAGATATTTGGATATTTCAACAATTTGAACCAAAAGACAAACTTTGAAATAGTGTGTTGTTTCCGAATTCATTCATTTCCAATTTGCTTAACCAAGATAGTCAAAGGGAGGTAATATCAGTTTATCAAACTTTCATTTCTAATGAATTGCAACTAAGTATATATTTTGTCTATGTAATTAAGTATTTGAAAAATATTGGGCAACTAGTATAGGAAATTCAAATTTTAAAATTCTTTAAGTAAAATTCTAACATGTACTAAACAGTAAGTGAACAAAAATAAGAATAAAGCATTTGATTAAAATCTGATTAACCACCTTTAAGCAAAATCATCAGGAAGTCTCCTGATTGTTGTGAGATTTTTATACGCCCAAAGGGATGTATTATGTTATACCCCCGGTGTCCGTCCGTCCTTCTGTCCGTTAGCAATGTCGTTTCCACTCTGTAACTCTTGAACCCCTTGAAGGATTTCAATGAAACTTGACACAAATGTTCACAACACAGAGACAACATGCAGAGCGCATGTTTTGAATGTCTCGCTTCAAGATCAAGGTCACACTTAGGGCTCAAAGGTCATATCAGTTTGTTTCGTGTCCGCTCTGTAACTCTTGAACTGTTTGAAGGATTTCAAAGAAACTTGGCACAAATGTTCACCACATTGAGATGACGTGCAGAGCGCTTGTTTCAGATGACTCACTTCAAGGTCAAGGTCACGCTTAGGGGTCAAAGGTTATATATGACTGCTTTGTGTATATTGCTCTGCATTGCAGTACTCTTGTTTTTATTTGGCAGATCCCTTTTTAGCTCGACTATACGAAGTATAAGGAGAGCTATCCTACTCGCCCCGGCGTCGGCGTCTTTCCGCGTCCCCACCTTCGTTAAAGTTTTTTAACACTTTCTCTTTTTAGCTCACCTGAGCCAAAGGCTCAGGGTGAGCTATTGTGATCACTCACCGTCCAGGGTCCGTAAACTTTTACTTTAAACGACATCTCCTCATAAACCGCTAGGCCAATTTCAGCCAAACTTCACAGGAATATTCCTTGGGTGAAGCTCTACAAAAATTGTTAAAGAATTGAATTCCATGCAAAACTCTGGTTGCCATGGCAACCAAAAGGAAAAACTTTAAAAATCTTCTTTTCAAAAACCAGAAGCCCTAGAGCTTAGATATTTGGTGTGAAGCATTGCCTAGCGGACCTCTACCAGATTTGTTCAAATCATGACTCCGGGGTCAAAATTGACCCCGCCCCAGGGGTCATATGATTTTACATAGGAAAATCTTAAAAAATCTTCTTCTCAAAAACCAGAAGCCCTAGAGCTTAGATATTTGACATGTAGCATTGCCTAGTGGACCTCTACTAAAGTTGTTCAAATCATGACCCTGGGGTCACTTGATTTTACATAGATTTCTATAGGAAAATCTTCAAAATATTTTAAAAAATAAACCAGAAGGCCTAGAGCTTAGATATTTGACATGTAGCATTGCCTAGTGGACCTCTACAAAATTTGTTCAAACATGACCCCGGGGTCAAAATTGACCCAGCCCCAGGGGTCACTTGATTTTACATAGGAAAATCTTTAAAAATTTTCTAAAAATACACAAGAAGGCCTAGAGCTTAGACATTTGACATGTAGCATTGCCTAGTGGACCTCTACAAAATTTGTTCAAATTTTGACCCTCCCCCTCCCCCGCCCCGGGTCAAATTGACCCGGCCCCAGGGGTTACTTGATTGTACATAGGGAGATCTTCATAAATTTGCTAAAAATAAACCAGAAGGCCTAGATCTTAGATATTTGATATGTAACATTGCCTAGTAGACTTCTACAAACTTTATTCAAATCATGACCCCCGGGTAAAATTGGCCCCGCCCCAGGGGTTATTTGATTGTACATCGGAAAATCTTCCAAAAAATTTCTAAAAATCATCAGTTTGACATTTGAAACATGTAGCTCATATTACTCAGGTGAGCGATCCAGGGTCATCATGACCCTCTTTTTATGCCCCCGAAGGGAGGCATATAGTTTTTGAACTGTCTGTCGGTCTGTCAGTCTGTCGGTCGGTCTGTCTGTTGGTCTGTCAGTCTGTCAGTCTGTCCGCAATTTTCGTGTCCGGTCCATATCTTTGTCATCGATGGATGGATTTTCAAATAACTTGGCATGAATGTGTACCACAGTAAGATGACGTGTCGCGCGCAAGACCCAGGCCCGTAGCTCAAAGGTCAAGGTCACACTTAGACATTAAAGGATAGTGCATTGATGGGCGGGTCCAGTCCATATCTTTGTCATCGATGGATGGATTTTCAAATAACTTGGCATGAATGTGTACCACAGTAAGACGACGTGTCGCGCGCAAGATCCAGGTCTGTAGCCTAAAGGTCAAGGTCACACTTAGACGTTAAAGGATAGTGCATTGATGGGCGTGTCTGGTCCATGTCTTTGTCATCGATGGATGGATTTTCAAATAACTTGGCATGAATGTATACCACAGTAAGACGACGTGTCGCGCGCAAGACCCAGGTCCGTAGCTCAAAGGTCAAGGTCACACTTAGACGTTAAAGGATAGTGCATTGATGGGCGTGTCCGGTCCATATCTTTGTCGTCGATGGATGGATTTTCAAATAATTTGGCATGAATGTATACCACAGTAAGATGACGTGTCGCACGCAAGACCCAGGTCCGTAGCTCAAAGGTCAAGGTCACACTTAGACATTAAAGGTCATTTTTCATGATGGTACATTGATGGGCGTGTCCGGTCCATATCATTGTCATTCATGCATGGATTTTAAAATAACTACACATGAATGTGTGACACAGTAAGACGACGTGTCGGGCGCAAGACCCAGCTCCGTAGGTCAAAGGTCCTAAACTCTAACATCTGCCATAACTATTCATTCAAAGTGCCATCGGGGGCATGTGTCATCCTATGGAGACAGCTCTTGTTTCTACTTATCTCTATATTACTTGATTGATTTGATTCAAACTTAAAATAGTTATTCCTCATCATCACCCACATCATCTGACATAGGGCAATAACTCTGGCACCAATTTTTCATGATTTATCCACCCTTTTTTACTTAGAACTTCAGGTTAAAGTTTTGATGCACTTTCGCTCTATCTCTGTTATTGCTGAATGGATTTGATTCAAACTTAAAATAGTTGTTCAGCATCATCACCCCACATCATATGACACAAGGTGCATAACTCTGACACAAATTTGTCATGAATTATTCCCCCTTTTCACTTAGAATTTCAGGTTAAAGTTTTGATGCACTTTCACTCTATCTGTGTTATTACAGAATGGATTTGATTCAAACTTAAAACAGTTGTTCAACATCATCACCCGAACCATATGACACAAGGTGCATAACTCTGGCACCAATTTTTCATGAATTATTCCCCCTTTTCACTTAGAATTTTAGGTTAAAGTTTTGATGCACTTTCGCTCTATCTCTGTTATTACTGAATGGATTTGATATAAACTTAAAGTAGTTGTTCAGCATCATCACCCACACCATATGACGCAAGGTGCATAACTCAGACACAAATTTTTGTTGAATTATTCCCCAGTTTTACTTAGAAATTAACGTTAAATTTGATACATTTTCACTATATCTCAGTTATTATGAAATGCGTTTGATTCAGACTTGAAGTAGTTGTTACACATCATCACCCACAACAATATGACACAAGATGCATAACTCTTGCACCAATATTTAATGAATTAATTGCCCTCTTTTTGCTTAGAATATACTTATGTAGTATTTTGATACACATTACCTCTCTTATTACTTAATATTTTTGACACAGACTCAGGCTACTGTGCAATATCTTCATACACCATTGGAGTCATTAAACATTCCAGTGACAGCTCCAGTTTCCTCAGATGTGCCCAGTTTCACTATCCAGCATCGAAATAGTAGAGCGCGCTGTCTCCTGTGACAGCTCTTGTTTGTTCACTTACAATAATTTTTAGCTCGACTGTTCGAAGAATAAGTAGAGCTATCCTACTCACCACAGCGTCGGCGTCGGCGTCTCACCTTGGTTAAGTTTTTCGTACCAGTCCACTTTTTGACAAAGTCTTTTGAGATAAATAAACTTTCAACACTTGTTTACCATCACCATGGCCAGTTGAAGGCAAGAGCACATAACTCTATCAAGGATTTTGGCTGAATTATGGCCCCTTTTGACTTTGAAATCTTGGTTAAGTTTTTCGTACCAGTTTCAGATTTTGACAAAGTCTTTTGAGATTAAGCTTTGAAACTTTCAACACTTGTTTATCATCACTGTGTCTAGTTATAGGCAAGAGTACATAACTCTTGAATTTTTTTTTTGAATTTCTTCCCTTTGTTGTTCCTGCCCTTGGGGCTTCAGCAGTTAGGTTCTTTAAATTTTGCACCCATCCTCTGATGTAACCCTTTCGGGTGTATATTGCCCTGCTTGGCGGTGCTCTTGTTTTATATTAGAAAGTACTGTGGTATATAACTAAATGTATGATTAAGGGAGTATTATAAGAGAAGATTGAGTATTTTCTTGAAATTGTAAAAAGTGTTATATTACATCATTAGTACAGTGATGTGAAAGTAATAGAATTTTAGCTTCATATTTCAGTATATATAAAATTCTGCATTTTTAGGTTTCTTTTCTTTTTTTATGCCCCCGAAGGGAGGCATATAGTTTTTGAACTGTCTGTCTGTCGGTCTGTCCGCATTTTCGTGTCCGGTCCATATCTTTGTCATCGATGGATGGATTTTCAAATAACTTGGCATGAATGTGTACCACAGTAAGACGGTGTGTCGCGCGCAAGACCCAGGTCCGTAGCTCAAAGGTCAAGGTCACACTTAGACTTTAAAGGTCATTTTTCATGATAGTTGGGCGTGTCCGGTCCATATCTTTGTCATCGATGGATGGATTTTCAAATAACTTGGCATGAATGTGTACCACAGTAAGACGACGTGTCACGCGCAAGACCCAGGTCCGTAGCTCAAAGGTCAAGGTCACACTTACACTTTAAAGGTCATTTTTCATGATAGTTGGGCGTGTCCGGTCCATTTCTTTGTCATCGATGGATGGATTTTCAAATAACTTGGCATGAATGTGTACCACAGTATGACGACGTGTCGCGCGCAAGACCCAGGTCCGTAGCTTAATGGTCAAGGTCACACTTAGACGTTAAAGGTCATATTTCATGATAGTGCATTGATGGGCGTGTCCGGTCCATATCTTTGTCATTCATGCATGGATCTTAAAATAACTACGCATGAATGTGTGGCACAGTGTGGCGCAAGACCCAGATCCGTTGGTCAAAGGTCCTAAACTCTAACATCGGCCATAACTATTCATTCAAAGTGCCATTAGGGGCATGTGTCATCCTATGGAGACAGCTCTTGTTTCCAAACATATTTGATATTTCCATGTAGTCTGAAAGAATTCTGCTTTGATTTTTTCATTTGCACAGTGTAATTACAGTTATTTGATAATGCATTAAACAGAGGAAAATACATGGGTGATTTTTTCTATAATTAAATTTATATAATGAGTTGAATAAAATGATAAAATGCGAGGCTCTGCCGAGAGTTTTGTCAATTTTATTCAATGAGATTAATACATTTTGTGTGGAGAGACACAAATGTAATATTCTTTTTTATCACATATAAGATTTTCCTACTGAAACATCAATTTTTAGCTCACCTGAGCCAAAGGCTCATGGTGAGCTATTGTGACCGCTCAATGTCCATCGTGCGTCGTGTGTCCGTCAATATTTTCTAAAAAAATCTTCTTCTTTAAATCTACTGGGCAGAATTACACCAAACTTAACAGGAATGATCCTTGGATGGCCCCCTTGCAAAATTTTTCAAAGAATTGAATTCCGTGCAGAACTCTGGTTGCCATGGCAACCGAAAGGAAAAATTAAAAGAAATCTTCTTTTCAAAAACCAGAA
This sequence comes from Mercenaria mercenaria, assembly GCF_021730395.1. Classification (NCBI taxonomy): domain Eukaryota; kingdom Metazoa; phylum Mollusca; class Bivalvia; order Venerida; family Veneridae; genus Mercenaria; species Mercenaria mercenaria. Next base: position 61,043,639 of record NC_069366.1, on the reverse strand, counting down.
GCCCTAGAGCTTAGATATTTGGTATGAAGCATTGCCTAGTGGACCTCTAGCAAATTTGTTCAAATCATGACCCCCGGTGTCCAGGGGTCACTTGATTTTACATAGGAAAATCTTAAAAAATCTTCTTCTCAGAAAACAGAAGCCCTAGAGCTTAGATATTTGACATGTAGCATTGCCTAGTGGACCTCTACTAAAATTGTTCAAATCATGACCCCGCCCCAGGGGTCACTTGATTTTACATAGGAAAATCTTCAAAAAATTTCTAAAAATAAACCAGAAGGCCTAGAGCTTAGATATTTCACATGTAGCATTGCCTAGTGGACCTCTACAAAAATTTTTTCAAATCATGACCCTCGGGGGTCAAAATTGACCCCGTCCCAGGGGTCACTTGATTTTACATAGGAAAATCTTCAAAAATTTTCTAATAATAAACCAGAAGGCCTAGATCTTAGATATTTGACATGTAGCATTGCCTAGTAGACTTCTACAAAATTTGTTCAAATCATGACCCCCGGGGTTGTACATAGAAAAATCTTCAAAATTTTCTAAAAATAAACCAGAAGGCCTAGAGCTTACATATTTGATATGTAGCATTGCCTAGTGGACCTCTACAAAATTTGTTCAAATCTTGACCCTCCAGGGTCAAATTGACCCAGTCCCAGGGGTTACTTGATTGTACATAGGGAAATCTTCATAAATTTGCTAAAAATAAACCAGAAGGCTTAGATCTTAGATATTTGATATGTAACATTGCCTAGTAGACTTCTACAAACTTTGTTCAAATCATGAGCCCCCAGGGTAAAATTGGCCCCGCCCCAGGGGTTACTTGATTGTACATCGGAAAATTTTCCAAAATTTTTCTAAAAATCATCAGTTTGACATTTGAAACATACAGCTCATATTACTCAGGTGAGCGATCCAGGGTCATCATGACCCTCTTGTTTTTCTTTCTTTAATACCGAGTAAATTTAACCAACATCTCCTATACTTAAAATGACGTCAACGTCAAAACTTTATTACACTTGTATCATATGAAAGTTATGTAATGCCTTTATTTTATTCCCACGATGTCAGACGTGATAATAAACAATATTAAAGACCACAAACTAATGAATTATTAATTGTAAAGAAAAAAAGGACAAAGCCAAGCATAAATAATTTACAATTGTTTATTTCAAAACAAATTTTAAGATGAAATACAAAATAGTAACTTTTCTGTACTGGATGAGAGACATTATTGTAAGGCATTGTTATTGTTTTATGTACAGAATAAAAATATTTTAAGTATTTAGAGGCTAAATTACAATTTTTGATAAGTTATAAAATACCTATTTTGTCTAGTAATAAACAGTTTTCTCAGCTTCTTTATGTGCAGTTTATAACTTTTGTCTTGCAATATAAAGAACAGATATTCGTAAAATTGTTTACATTGAATTTTTATTGCATTTTAGTAAAAGTAGAACTGAGTTTATTATATATACCATACTAGATTTCTTCAAACTTTTTGCACTTGTTCAAAGTTTAATTACTAGGAATTTAATGTCAAAGAAAACCCTGTTCAAAGGGACATAACTGGTGATTGCTTATTGTGAAAAAGTGGAGGACTGTTATAGTATATGAAAAAGAGTTGTAAAAAAAGAAAGAATCCCAGATAAATAGATGCTATTTTTTAGCCCATTTGCGCATAAACTTGGAGCCAATGGTATTTTTCACTCATGCAATGTAATTTACATAAAATAAGACACTTTACGCGCTCATATTCTCATGCTTCGAGTTGTTTACTTGAAAACGAAAGTTGGGGGTTTATTCTGCAGAACAAGACTGCAATCATTAATGTGAGGGTACCTGACTTCAGTTTATTTGCATTTCACTGCATACTATTTAAAACAATTTTTTGTTTTCGTTGTATTGAAGCCAATGTATGGATGTCCTGTGGAAAATAGGTCTATGACAGAGTGAAAATCTAGAAATGGTATCAAAATGGACCTGAAGTAGCTGAAATTTTATATGAAACAAAGATGACAAATAACGTGAAATAATTAAAATTGATATCTTTATCTTGCATTGTCCAAAAACATTTGTACCAGCTGATTTCACTTCAATATTACATTGAAGTTAATGATTTTGATATGTTCTTGAGAGCATTTTGCAGTTTTAATAACTAATGTGGAAGTTTTATATCTTTATTTTAGGACATTGAGACACTGTTTATACCAGCTAAGCTGACAAATGGAACCTGATGTGATATTATATTAGCTGCTGTTGTATAATTTCAGGTGATAGAAGTTAACTGTTTGAGTAAAGTCAAGTTAAAATACTGGTAAGTATTATGCAATCAGTATCTTGCCAGATTTTCACTTAACTTAGTTTGTAATAGGAAAAATGTTCATGTGCAATAAACAAAAATTAAACCCTCATGAAAATCTCTGCTTTTACAGTAAATTAAATCTGTAAAAAAAGATTCTTTTGAAGCATAATGCACAACCATGCAGAATGATAGCACACTTTGTTTTACTGAGGTAATGAATTGTGAAACATGACTCACGCCCTAACTCGACTGAAGAGGAACTCTATAAGACACTAACATTTAATGGACTTTGTGATCCCAAATGATCAGAAACGATAACAAAAATAGATAAAACTTGAAAACCCTGTATATGCCACTGTCAGTATTACATTTTGTCAGTAGCGAGCAACTTGTGAAAATTATCTGATACATGTAATGAACTCTTTGTGAGTTTGATTAAGGTAGAGGACACATTTCATTGTTTTATTTACTTTCAGTGGGGTACATTTCAACACTAGTCAGATACACCCCACTATAGAACAGATAGACCAGTCATTTGGAGCAACCCACCCAGGAGGTAATCTCATTGTTGTTCCTCTTAGTGTCCTAATATCTTAGCAGGTTATTTTACATTTGTATTATTGTATGACAGTGATCTAACAGAAACTGTGTTCAGCTGTAGTGCTTGGTCCGAAGTTAAAAAATCAAGTTAGGAGAATAGTCACAGATTGCAGCCTTGCCACTGGTCAGTTTGAAGATACAGTCAACCAATCAGATACTTGGGATTTTTAGACTGGTCCCCAGATTCAGTTTTAACTTTAAAGGTCTGAAAACCAGACTTTAAAATGCTGAATTATTGTTTTGCTTTATTACTGTTTGATAAAAACAAGTTATAATGAAACTTTGCATGAAGCTAGAGACATCACAGCAAAATTTTATCAGCTTAAATATATACATATATACACATTATACTGGTATGGTGTACTGAAAATATGGCAAATTCAAACATTGATTATGGGCTGTGTATGGTGAAGAAACATCACAGATCCACACTGTTTGATTTACCATGTCAGTGCAAGAAAAAAAGTGAACATTTGCAAGTTGAAAGATCAATACACGTTACTGTTACATGTATTATGAATTCTATTGTTTTCAGTTTACAACTCAGAGAAGCAGCTTTTTGTGTTGAATTTTAGAGGACTGTCCTTTGACTTTCCTATTGAGTCAAAGTTTGAGGTAAGAGTCATAAATTCCTAGGCATGAAGTTTCATGATTTTGGCCAGAACACCTGTTTGATAGGGATATAAATTTTTAGGTTTCATTTGTTGAAAATAAAATGAATTGGAATTTTACTTGTTTGTTGAGATTTAATTACATAGATTGATGCAATCATAAAATTGATGCAATTAGTCCCACACACATAAAATTTCATTAATAAGTTGACATTATTTAATTAGTCTTTAAGTATTTAATTGTTGAAAAAACTTTTAGAACTTTTCTGTCACGCTTGTTCATCAGTCTTGATGGATTGTTAAACTTGGTCTGTAGCATGGTTCATTAGTCCTTTCTCAAGGTTTATATGATCCTATTTTAACCCTTTTAGGGGCCACAAGAGTTAAAAATAGAACAACTTTTTCTTTTGGACGTCTGCATTGATTATCACTGAACTTGTTCTGTATAGCAACTTTGCATGACTGTTTTGTTCAGCTGGTTCTGCTTAATTTATTTTAGAGGCTACTGAAAATAAAAAAAAACAAAACCTTAAACAACTCATTGCCATGAACCATTTGAAATATCTTCTTTTAACTTGCTCTGTAGCATCCTTGAATGAATCTTTCTCAGTTTCATTGAAATATCTCAGCTTGACTGCAGGTTGGGGCTGCCAGAGCTAAAAATGAAATGCTTAACACAACTTGTCATGAGCAAATTTGATATGTAGCATCCTTAGACCTTTCTCAAGTTTGTTTCAGATAGACACAAAAATTTGACTGTCACAGCAAGCAGGAAGCGATGGGGCAGTAAAAAAATACAGGGGTAGGGAGAAGGGTATGTGTAGGGTTGAGGGATGTGGATACTTAGATACAGAATCAAGAAATTGAACAGAAAGTGAAAAAAAAAGCATTACAGGGGCAGAGATGGGTGGTGGTGTTGGCAAGTGGCAGGACGTGGTTGAGGGGTTTTAAGATGCAATATAAAGAAATCAAACTGAAAGTAAAAACATTGAAATTGAGGTTGACTGTGACCTTGACCTTTGACCATAGACCCTTAAAACTTGTGCTTAGTCATCCTATAAAGTAACAAAGCTATAGTTGTTGTACTTTGTGTCTTAGAGTCTGTAAACAGAAATGTTGACACACAAACAACACCATTCCAAAATCGCATCCTGTGTTTTAAAAAATGGGCTTATAAAAAGCTTTAAATAACTTACATAAATCTTCTAAATGGATGTTCCGCAAACTTTGTCAGAAGCAACCTTGGTGAAAAAGTCAAGGTCCCCCTCATGTGAGTAACATTGGCTTATCTCTTCCCATTGTTTGATAAAATTTGTCTGGATTACTCCTATACTATCAGTAGGATTTGATTGAAACTTGTTTGGAATAATCAGTAGCAAGCCTAGTTACCTAGCCAGTGTGATTTGATTGAAACTTGTTTGGAATGATCAATAGCAAGCCTAGTTACCTAGCCAGTGTGATCTGATTGAAACTTTTTTGGAATGATCAGTAGCAAGCCTAGTTACCTAGCCAGTGTGATTTGATTGAAACTTGTTTGGAATGATCAATAGCAAGCCTAGTTACCTAGCCAGTGTGATTTGATTGAAACTTTTTTGGAATGATCAATAGCAAGCCTAGTTACCTAGCAGTGGAATTTGATTGAAACTTGTTAGGAATGATCAATAGCAAGCCTAGTTACCCATGTATTATGGGTTTTTACAGTTAAATAATTTTCACTGAGTTAGGGCCCTTTGATTATTATACATAGGTTTGTGTGGAGATTCTTGTCCACCATCTCCGAAACTGCCATTCAGATTTCAGTAAAAGTTCATAGGAGTTATCAGTATAAAGCATTGTTGTGCTTGTCATTGGTATAAGTACAACGTAGGGTTGTGTATAGTCAGAATTCAAACGAATATATTAGGTGGTCAGGTTGTTCTGCCTTTACACTACTGTGCCTCCAATATAATTGCATATATGCCTGGTTGTGTTGAGAATGTATATACAGTTAATTTGTGTGTGTTCGGGTTTAACGTCTTTTTCAACAATTTTTCAGTCATATAAACGACGGTGTCTACTTGTAGCAGTGAGCGCAATGCCCAACTTTATAGTGCTGCCTCACTGGAATAACACACCGTAGACACCAGACATGATACCCCACCCAGTCACATTATACTGACACCAGGCTGACCAGTCCTAGCACTACCAACTTGATGCTGAGCACCAAGCGAGGAAGCTACTAGTACCATTTTTAGCTCATCTGATTTTTTGAAAAAAAATGATGAGTTATTGTCATCACTTGAGCGGTTGTCGGCGTCGGCGTCGGTGTCGGCGTCGGCGTCGGCGTCTGCGTCGGCGTTGCCTGGTTAAGTTTTATGTTTAGGTCAGCTTTTCTCCTAAACTATCAAAGCTATTGCTTTGAAACTTGGAAGACTTGTTCACCATCATAAGCTGACCCTGTATAGCAAGAAACATAACTCCATCTTGCTTTTTGCAAGATTTATGGCCCCTTTTGTACTTAGAAAATATCAGATTTCTTGGTTAAGTTTTATGTTTAGGTCAACTTTTCTCCTAAACTATCAAAGCTATTGCTTTGAAACTTGGAATACTTGTTCACCATCATAAGCAGACCCTGTACATCAAGAAACATAACTCCATCCTGCTTTTTGCAAGATTTATGGCCCCTTTTGGACTTAGAAAATATCAGATTTTTTGGTTAAGTTTTATGTTTAGGTCAACTTTTTCTCTTAAACTATCAAAGCTATTGCTTTGAAACTTGCAACACTTGTTCACCATCATAAGCTGACCCTGTACAGCAAGCAACATAACTCCATCCTGCTTTTTGCAATAATTATTGCCCCTTTTGGACTTAGAAAATCATTTTCTTGGTTGAGTATTATGTTTAAGGCAACTTTTCTCATAAACTATCAAAGCTATTGCTTTAAAACTTGCAACAGTTTTTCACAATCATAAGTGGACACTGTACATCAAGAAACATAACTCTATCCTGCTTTTTGCAAGAATGATGGCCCTTTTTAGACTTAGAAAATCATGGGTAGAACAATATTTCTATTATACAAAAAAAATCAGATGAGCGTCAGCACCCGCAAGGCGGTGCTCTTGTTTACGTCTTTGGTATGACGCGGCCGGGGATCGAACCCACAACCTCCCACACTTGAAGCGGACGCTCTACCACTAGGCTACTGAGGCAGTATATATATAGTTAGAATACTCTGCTTCTTGTAATACTTTTCTTATATCTTTGTAGCTGTGCTATGTTCATGGCATAGGAACCTTACTGCTTCTTAATGGAGCCTCAGCTTTAACTCAAGAAGGTGTATTTCCACTTGTAAATGTATTCTGTCTTCTATATTTGCAGCCTCGCTATGCTCATGGCCTAGGATCTTTACAGTTTCCCAACGGAGCCTCTCCAGTTGTCTCAAGAATGTGTATATACTCCGGTAACAGTCTGCTTGAAACTAGGTATACTGTTTACCCTTGTCTGCTTACCATCATTCGATTGTGCGCTTGTTAGGTTCTTCTACACATTTAAAGGCATTGGAATGAAGCCTCATTACACATGATGAATATGGAGTGCAGCTGTGCATATATTTTCTTTAGGGTCTATCCAGGTAGTCATTACAGCTAAGTGGTTAAGGTTGCTGAAATTGAACCACTTGCTTCTGACTGTTGTCACTTTGTGGGTTTAATCTCTCCTGTGTGATCATGTGAGCAAGTTGTCCCATTACTTTGCTGAAAGTCGGTGGTTCTACCCAGGTGCCCTCCTCCACAGACACTTGGGGGTCAGAACCTGTCCTCCCTCCCAGTCCGCCCCTGCCAACCTTCAACCAGTATATTTTCGCTTTTTAAATCAAATTGAGCACATGTCTCGATCATACAACAACTTCTGTTACCATTTCAATATGTTTAAAAAATCTCCCATATACCATCAATGCTCAGAAAAACTAAAGACAACTTACTCCGAGCATTTTCAACACAAAATAGCTTGTCCAAGGAATAGGAGAATAGATCCCAGCTTGATGTTGCGCAGTCAAATTTACTACACAGAGCCGGGACACAGACAATATCGTCAGCGGTTAAAATAAAAATACTCGCTCATGACGTCAACTGCCGCGGTGGCCGAGATAGTACAGACGCTGGTTCTATGAGCTTATTTTTGGGCAGGGCCGCATAGCGGGTTCGCTCCGCGCTAAGGGCGATCTTTATTTTTACATATTTTTTTTTATATCTTGAGAATATAATGTTTTAAAAGAAAATGAAAATATTATATTAAAAAAAAAAAATGCCCGAAGCGCGAAGCGAACCCGTGGCCCTGCCCAAAAAATTTCTTTTAGAACCAGCGTCTGTACTATCTCGACCATCGCGGCAACTGACTTTCTAAGCAAGTATTTTTATTTTAACCGCTA